>NC_139559.1:52017606-52491526 GCF_965112155.1 Podarcis liolepis
TCTCTACCCCACTCTGAAGCCACCCATAATTGTAGATTCAGTCAGTTACATTGCTTACAGAGAAGCAAAGCAGCAGGAGGAGCGACAATGCAACTTTAAATCTGACCAAATATGCCACAGAGCCAATCAGAAGGGCTATAATGCGGCATAAAAATCACCAACACAGTTATGCCCAGAAGAGCTGTTCCAGCTGGTACAGAGACTATGTTTCCCATGTTTGAATATTATGGCATTTAAAGCTAATGTGGACTTTTTTTTTTTTTTTGCAAAGCAATTTGCAGATAAAATAATACAAGCTTAATATGATTGTTGAAGCAGAATCCAAAACAGAGATGTCACAGTACCTGCTTGTCAGAACTGCTTAGATACATTTCAGTTGTTGCCGAAATATGTTTATATTCAGGAATTATTAGCGCAGTTGTCAAAACCCTGTCCCTAGGTTATTTCACAACTGCTTAACACAATAACATTTATTTCAGCCATGTATTTGTTACAGTGTTTGTGTTACTGGAACATCTTATCTTTGATCATTGGATCATGATGGAAAGGCATTTTATTCTTCCTCATGTGGTCAGATCATTACTTTTGAGATCATGTCCCACAGACCTCTGGATCGAATTTAAGCCCAAACACTCATTGCAATGCACCTGCACTCTCCATCCTTTCACTTTTCTGCCTAAGAGCAGAACAGATTTCTTTTTTAAAAAACACCTGTTCTAAAAACAGCATGAGAATTTCTTACTGTGGCCACTTGCTGAATTCAATAAGGCAATAAAGGCTATGGCACTGTTTTGGGAAACAGCTTAATGTTTGAAGTAACAGCAGACCCCACCACCTTCTATTCTCATATAAAGTACCTCCATATTTCATATGTGTCAGGGCTGCCGCCCAGTCCCAGCTCACATAGGACCAAGTCAGCCAGCGTTCAGTTTCAAAGAGTCTTTATTGGATTACAGGTTCCATTTCCAAACTGCAACGTGCAGCCCTACTTCTTCTAGGTCAGAACGACGAAGAAGAAGTAGGGCTGCACGTTGCAGTTTGGAAATGGAACCTGTAATCCAATAAAGACTCTTTGAAACTGAACGCTGGCTGACTTGGTCCTATGTGAGCTGGGACTGGGCGGCAGCCCTGACAGTAAGACCCGTCTGAGTCTCCGCCTCTAGCGCACCAGCTTAAAACCCTAGCCTTGCTCCACCTCCTGCGCCTTTCCTTCCGTCTCTGGGTCCTCCTGCCCCCCTGGGTCTCTCCTTTCCTACTCTCTTCTGACGCGGACCCCCCTGACCCTTCCGCCTCCTTGCGGCGGGCTTTGGGACTCGGTTCACTCTCTGGGCTGCTGGCTGCGCCAGCTTCCGTTACATTTGAACTTGGCGCGCGCGCCCAACTCTCCACTTTCCTCTTGATCGTTTCCTCGCTCCCCGAGGTGGGCGTGACTACTCCTGACTCATGCCCTCCCTCCTTCTGAAAGTCTCCGGAGCCCGATATCTGGTCCCCTTTCTCCCCGCTGCTCCCGGCTGGGAACGTGGGTCCCGATCTCCAACTGCTGCTTTCTGATCCCTCTCTGGACCCTTCTTCCTGGGGTGTCCCCCTGCTCTCCCTCCTTGCTCTGGCTGCTGGCGCTCCCTTCTGGGAATCCTCGGACTCGCTAGACAGGCTCAGTGATCTCGGGTCGTCATCCCCACTCATCCTTCCTTCGTATTCCTCCCCCTCGCTCTCTGTCTCCTCCCTTCTCTGCGTCTCTGCTCCTGAACCCCTGACAATATGCTTGATTTGGGGAATTATCCATTCAGATATGTTCTCTTCAGATTTAGGTACCATTCTCCAACTTTAAAACAGAGTGCAACAGCCTTATGACTTGGAGGAGGGGAAGAGAGAGAGAAGTCACATAAGTGCTATTATATTTTCATTGCTTCTTGCAATATTTTCAGTTATGTACCTTCATCATTGCTTCCAGCAAAGTGCAATGAACATGTAAAATAAGGAAGGATGGGGGCAAATGCTACAAATGTCTCAATTCTTCAAGCGGGGACTTGGTCTTTGGGCAGGGCAACAGCATCACCCCCCTCTCCCATTAAATCCAGTGGGCATTCCTACAGGCTTATGGGCCATTATGCAATGGTTCTGGGTGGTCTGCTAACTAGAGTCCTTCATAATGGTGAAGGACATGTAAGGTGTCAAGAAGCGACATTCTCTATTAGTATAATGCAGTGCAGAGCTCATCCTGGAGCTCCAGAGGCATAGTTGGCCAGGCCCAATGCCAAAGCAAGCATCTTGCTGGCTGTTTCTTGTCTGTCTTTGGCAAGAGCTGCTTTGGCGTTAAATATAAATCTTATATGTAGAATATTTTTGTCCTTTTTAAGTGGTGGACATCTTCCACAAAGCCCACTCAGTATAAACAGGGAGTTCCAAATTCGTGCTGCTTAGTTTTGTGGGGCAAATGCTTTCTCCAGAACAGAAACAAATTCTGGTTCACATTAATGCCAGAGCACTTTGTTCAGCCCATACTGCCTGACTGATGGCAAAGTGTCCTCCAGAAAGAATCTACCATTTATCACTGGACATAAGTAGCCTGCATCAGTGTGTCCCATATGATCAGCCTTAGTCTAGCCCCACAAGCAGCATGCCAAACCGGCAACTGAAGAGGAGGCATTCCTATGACAGTTACCATCCTAGGATGCAGACCACCACAATATAAAATGTTTTGATCATCTCCACATGAGTTCCACATTATTTGCAGCTTCGCAACTATGAGGTTGGAAACAACTTCATTTTCTCATTCCTACTCAAGAGGGATTATGTTGTAAAATATATTTTATGATGCCACACAAATATTGCCTTGGCAGCAGGCTTGTTCCCTTGTACGTGTTATACAAGGTGGGGGTGGGAGAAAGCTTCTGTGCTTGTACCCCTATAAATCCCCAATACCACCCTGGGCTTAATTAGAACTTTCTTCAGATCACTCGCAACTTTGTACATCAGGTGCTGATTTGGCACCATCGAGGAAACAACTCATAAACTTCACAATCAATCTGCAGTTAGCAGCCAACTCCTCTTGCCTTGCTGGTTGGGTTTTTTCTCTCCCCTCCCCCGCCCTTGTACACATTCTCATAGAAAGTAGCATTAAATTGGAGACATGTGGTAGGCGGCAGCGGAGCTTAACTAGACACATGTGCTCTTTCTCCCATCAGCCTGCTGCCTAGTGAACAGTGAATGCATCTACATCATTCACTCAGGCAGGTAACTGAAAAGGTGCTTTAGAAAAACACAATCACCATCAAGCAGCAGCTCATTTCCTAACTATGATTGACTGTAGAAGGTCCCAGATATTTCTATCCCATTTTTCCATATAAACTATAATTGAGGCAGCTTACAAACAATCAAGAACAATAAAATAATGTAAGCCAGCTCACAGCAGCAGCTTCAGTAGGAGTAAAGTCTTTTATCTCGCAAAATAAAATTGAAATAAAGCCACTGCTCATCTGAAAGTGAAGAGTGATGGGACCAGGTGTACTGGCCTTTGTAGAATGTTCCAGATTCTGGATGCCAAATATATCATCTAGGTTGTGTTCAAATATTCTTGTTTATTCCTCCCCAACACTTTCAAAACTCCTAACATTTTATCCAGGCTCTTTCACCTCAACATCCTTGTATGACCACACTGATTCCCATCACAATGATCCTTAGCATTTAAACTGAGCAATTCTCTTGGTGCACTCCACTGAATGAACAGGAGCTATACAAAAGGACAGGGCTTGCTTTTGCAATGCCCATTCATCTTCAAGCAGCATGAGCAGAATTTCCCCATAGACAGTGCCCTGTGGCAAGGGTGCTATTTGGATTTTGTGCCTCAGACACCAAAGTGCCTGTTCACTTCCTCAAGTCATCATCCCCACAAGTGACCTCCCTTGTCTGTTTTATCACATGATATTGGTAGCTTTCAAGTCACCAGGCCCTTGTCCCAACCCTTGTCCAAGATTTTGTCCTCACCTGTTCCTTGAATTGACCTGTAAGTTACCTAATTAGGCAAGTTACCTCATTTAACAAGTGTCTAAAGTATACAAAGAGGCATAGCGCTATTACTGAACAATACCTCAAGCGAACTTCATATTGTATTGTGCATGTGAAGCTCACCCACTTGCATTCCCCTTGAAGAATATGCAAGTCAAGTGATCCTCCACAATGACATCTTTTCAGATGGAGACCCTAGTCATGCAGCGTATCTGCCTGGTTGGTGAGGACAGCAGGCGTGAGATCTCTGCAGATCACATGCCATAAGTGTGTCTGGCTCACACATTCTGTGAGGTGTCTGTGAGGGGGAGGGGCTCCCACTGCCATCAAAGTGCAAATCAGGGCAGCGATTCTCTCTGGTCCCTTAACTGGGAGGGGACAGGTTTAAGTGGCTGCTAAAGATTTATTAGCTTCAAGCATCAAATGCATTTTTACACACCGCACAAATGGAGGCCAATATGGATTATCTAGACTAGTTCTAAAAATGCAAGAAAACTGCAGGATTAGAAGTCGTCTATCATTCCTAGATTGAGTGTTCTATTACCATGCTTATAGGCAAAAACTCCATGCCTTCACTTGGGGGAGGAAAAAAAGTGGGCCAGAAAGTACTTTGTTGATTTTATCTTGTCTTTTAACACTTCTATCCCAATGGATTAACCATGCAGACCCAGAGGCAAACATTTTATATACAAACATAGCCAGCTTAAGCCCATGGCATCTTGGAATGCAGCCGAGCACATCCAGTGTTTTAAGTAATATGCTGAAAATAAAACTGACTGAATTATACAATAAGAGCAAAGAGCCTGCCAAACATGTTACTGTTACCAATGACATCAGTTTTACTCTGATGACATTCACTACCACTTGTCATTTGGCAAGCAATCTTCCCAGATGTGCTGTGCATGCCACATGATAGGCAAAGCCAGCTCAGTGCTGTGAGAACTTGGCTGGAAGTTCCCAATGGAACGGCTACAGTCTCCTGCCCATGTTATAGTAGCAAACTGAGTATTTTTAACATGGAGAATAATTATAAATTGTAGGGCTCTGTGACAAGTTGCAACAGAATCCCTTTTGAATGAGTTGGTTGAGCATGAGACTAGACACCTAGACATTCCTATTAAACAATGCACAGATAATTTGTCAATTGAGTATCCCTGAGGTGTTTCCTCTACATTCCATTTACATGTCAAAAACTGAAATTTGGGTAAGACCTTGATGTTTCTGCTTCACTGTTTTTTCCAACTTAATGAAATTCAAAATTAGCAACTCCAAATGTGGATCTCTCTAGTACTATTGACTAAACTTAAGCTTGGGAATATGCAAGCTTGTCCTTTGTCAACTTTGCTTCCAAGATTGTTCCTTTCCCGTCTGGTGTTCCATTTCCCTTGGGAATCAGCATACTTCTTGTGAATCTCCCACCTCTAACCATAACATCTATTAGAATCTGCAACATAACTAAGAGTCACTACAGTGACCACCATTCCAATTCCCCACTTTCTACATGGCTGTGGAATATCTAGGTTTAAACTCATGGATTTGTGATCCTGACACCCAGTTTGGCTCTGAGTGCAACTAGTTGTGGATCATTCTGGGGTTCTAGAATCAACTTTAATGCTACAAAAAACAGAGGCTCACTTGCTCTGTTGAAAGATACAGTAAATGGAATGATATGAACAGCATCTTGAAGATATGCTTCTATTAAGATTTTCTCTCCCCAGCATCTTCTGATACTATGCAACAATCCTTGACTGGACTGGCCACAACAACTGGATTTCAGGCTGTAGAAACTCAGGCAGATTACCTACTGTTAGGGATGGTTGGGGTGGGCTATGGGAGAGTTGCTTCTACTTAGCTGAACTGGCTTTGATACAGAGATTGGCTATTAACTCACCAGCCAATCTCTATGCTCACTTCTCATTGCAAGCCACACTCTTCCATTGGTCAAATATGTGGCAGAAGGAGCAGAACAGAACCAATGAGAGAGCTTGAAGCCAAGGGTCAACTTTCAGTTACTGCCAGGGGCCGTAGCTGTTTGCATGGTAAGCAGCCTAAAAACAAAAGACTTAAGTATCAAACACTTAAGGCATAAATCATGACTCCTACCTTGCCACACTTTAGCCAAAGTAAAAAAGCCAACACCCATTTCCCAGCTGCTGTAATGATTGAAGGAGAGCATGTGGCTACTGTGCACTGTGCATGGATGCACCTGGCTGGCAACTGAATAGTCTCTGCAGTGTGGGTAGCAGTTTCTTCCTGGCTGCACAGCTTAGTGCAGTCATTTGTCACTGAGCCCTTGGGAATGTCCTCAAAGAAACATGGGCATTTTCTACACTCCTGCCTGTCACCTGATTTGCCAGGATCTCTCAGCACTTATACTCTTCTATAAATTACTTCCTTTAACAGCTTTTACCAGTTCACCCCGCCTGCTTGCCAAACCTGGTCAAGCATGCCTGTCATTCAGCACATATGGAACTTGCGTTAGTTTACTGCCTTCTGAAATGGAAGAGCAAGCGGTGTAGTGAGGAAAGCATTAAGGAGAGAACTGATTATCTCACTTAGCTATATTGGATTCTTTTTAAAAAAATGCTAAGGATTACTTAACCAAACTAGGAATCTAGACTTGATGTAAAAGAGAACTGGCTCAAAATAACTCTTTCTGTCATAGCAAATCAATGGGCTCATGCACGCTAATTAAAAGATAAACATTATTAAAGAGTTGCCTTGATGCAAATTCCAAATGTCTCCACATTTCTTTATTGTTGAAAACAGCACTGTATGTTGAACACATGCAGCCAGGTAAAAACTCTCAGGTGAGAAAGTGAGCTAAACCACAACTCTAAAGAGAAGATCCTATCTGTTATTTGGTGCTGAATTCCTGATTCATTTCATGAAGGCCAAGCAGCACAAGGGCTATTTTGGGTTGATGGGATTTCACAAATACCTTAGATGAAATACTCAATCTAACACAGAGGAGCTCTATCAGAGGGTGAATCATGGACAGCAAAGCAGATGGGTAGTGGAATTTTAAATATTCAATATTTAGAATAGTGCAGGAAAATATTATTTAATGCCACAGCAGAAGGTACAGAATAATTTCACACATGAGATACCACATTTTTTGCCCTATAGGACGCACTTTTCCCCCTCCAAAAATGAAGGGGAAATGTGTGTGCGTCCTATGGGGCGAATGCAGGCTTTCGCTGAAGCCTGGAGAGTGAGAGGGGTTGGTGAGCACTGACCCCTCTCGCTCTCCAGGCTTCAGGAAACTCTGTGCAAGCCGCAGGAGCCCTCCCCCGGCTTGCACAGAGCTGCCTCTTATCCCGAAGCCCCGGCGCGCTGAGCAGTTGCGCCCTGGCTTCGGGTAGCTCTGCACAAGCCGCGGGAGGGCTGCCCCGGCTTGTGCAGAGCCGCCTCTTATCCCAAAGCCCCGGCGCTCTGGGCAGTTGCGACGGGGCTTCAGGTAGCTCTGACATCTTTTGCTTCCTCCCCTCCACCCAAGCATGTGGCTGTGAGAACCAACTTCACATTTTTCAGGGGTCTCACCACCCTCATGAGAGCTATGAGTCAACGTCAAGCTTAAGCAAAAAGGAGTCAATAGATCGTAGGGTTTCCTATTCACTAGTGCTCACAGGAAGCTGCTCTGTAAAGGGAGGTGGAAAACGTTCATGACAGCTGCCATTCAGGTAACCATTTGTTGTTGTTTTTAAAATATGGAATGCTTCATGAATTTGCGTGTCATTCTTGCACAGGGGACATGCTAATCTTCTCTGAATCATTCAATTTTAGCATATGTGCTGCCAGAGCAAGCACAGTAACCATTTGTTTTTATCAAAGGTTAAAACTATGCTGAAGGACTGGAAGGTCAGTGTACCAAAGACTGAGGAAAGCCCTGGGAAACTCCACAGAGGCTGCAATCCTTGGGGGAAAATCTGTGAGTCCTACATAAACAAATAATAAATGCTGCCACTTAGCATTTGTGGAGTGTATGGAGTGTTAGGAGGACACACCATGCTCCTTTTGGGGTAGTTTGTCCACCTTTGGTCCCCACCCTGCACTCATCTCTCACCTGTGGCTCCTGGAAGCTGTCAGTATGTGACAGCAGCCACACCCCAGAAATGGCTTCAACTGGCCAGCTAAAGCAGGTGAGGGTAACCAATGGGTCTCAAACCCTCAGTGAGATTGGGACTTCCCCTGCATGCAAAGACAGGCTACGGTGGATTGAATGGACGAGACCAATAATGGGTCCAATGGCCAAGAAGATGATTTCTGCACGTGCTGTAGATGGATATGAGGGGAAGAGGGGGCTCGTCAACCTGGGAAGGTATGGTTGTGCTAATGTAATGTTCACTGTAGTGCTACACTGAATGCAACCCCTTACCTTTGCAACTTAACATTTATTTTTCTTTCATCATTTTTCTTTTGGTCTTGGGAGATGAAAGCTTCTGTCCTGGGGCTTTCAGCCAAGATCAAGTGTGCTTGGAATACTCTTACTTCAGCAGACATTGGTGAGTCAGTAACCAAAACTTAAATATGTCAAACCACAAAAAAATTAAGAGAACTACCTACCCTTCCTCAATCCTGACAGAGTTCATGATGATACAGTTAGTAATTTTAACTTTGTCTTTGATCACACATGCAGTACCAATGACAGAATGTTTAATTGCCGTTTTCTCTCCTAGTTGTGTTGATGCACCTACAATGCTGTCAGATCCAACCTTGAGAGGAGCAGAAAGAAAACACAGTTAAACTTCCTATTTACCTTTTATGGGTGCTGCTAGGTCCAATGAGCACAGAACAGATACAAAGGCCTCATGGAAGCTTAAATGAAAACCAGCAGGGAAGAACAGTCCCTTACAGCAGACTAGGAGATGGGAACCCAGACAGATATTTGATCTCTGAAAAAAGCTATGCCTTCCCCTAGTCATACGAAGCATGTTTGTGATCCAAGAGTCTTTTCCGCATAAACAAGGTCTGTTTATTTCTTTTCAGGGCTGTAGAACTAAAGAACTGGCTCCAGGATATGAGTCTTAGCACTGAAGAGGGTGGTGTAAGCTTTGTTCATGTTGAACTGTGTATGTGTGCACTACAGCTAGTGGCACCGCCCACCCTGTGGAATGCCCTCCCATCAGACGTCAAGAAGATGAGTAATTGTATATCTTTTAGGAGACATCTGAAGGCAGTCCTGTATAGGGAAGCTTTTAAGGGTTTAATGTTTTACTATGTGTATATATGATGGAAGCCGACCAGAGTGGCTGGTGCAACCCACTATAATAAATAAATAAATAGATAGATAGTAGAGCAATGGTGTCCAATGGTCAAAGTCTTTGGCTACCACCCTAAAATCTATGAGGAATCAGGAAAAAGCATAATACTACTGTTGGTTGCCACTCTTACTTAGAATTTAATACTTTCCAATACATCCTGCTGTAAATGGTAATTGGTTGCATTAGGTGGGGGAAGACAGATCTATCTGACTGAATGCTTACCTCAAGATCTACAAATTTGATACATAACAACGATGCCTGTCTGATGGATCAGTTTGAGAGAGGAGCTGACTTGACTTAAAGCTGGATGCATTCTGGCCCAGTCTGTACAATTATATATTGGTTAAATAAGCTGAGCTATGAGTGAACCTTATGCCTGTAGGCATGCAAGCACTTCCCTTTTCAGTGCACCTGAATGCAGTGTGGTAGTTTTCAATTAACCATAGTTTCTCATATCATCCAAACCAGGAAATTTAGGTTACTAGCCTCAAAACAAACCAGCATCTTAAACCATGTTTGAGAGTTTGTCTTTTTCTAAAGTTGGTAACCACAGTTTCCTGGTTCAGATGAAATGGAAAAATAGGGTTAATTTGAGACTTCCATACTGCATTCAGGCACCTGGGCATAGCCATGGGGAGCAAAGGGGGCAGCTGCCCCCCCAACTGCCCCCCTAAATCAGGTAAAGAAATAAATATACTTAACTAACTGACCAATTGTGTCACAGATAACTCGGTTCTGCCCCCCTCCCAACATAAAGCCTCCCCGCCAAAAATAAATCCTGGCTATGCCCATGTTCAGGCATGCTGCAAAAGGGTGTGGCTGCATGCATGAACACAATTATCACTCATATCTCAGCATAGTAAGTCCAAATACAGTCTCTGAGAACTTTCGTTGTATTAGGCGGACAGTTAATATGGAAGGAAATCATGTAAACTAAGGACTTTTTTTGTTTCAGCATCCCATATAAAGAGATGTTGCTACTCACCAGACCTCTGTCAATTACTTGTGCAGTACAGTGAACCAGAGGTTCTTCTGGGCAAAGCGAAGACAGCATTTTAGGAACCTGAAAGATGATATCCAAAGTCATAAGTTACAATCCATTGCAGAACTGGGATAAAAATCTACACCCAAAGGGTTTGTTGGAACAGAACGGTCCTCACTAGGTACAAAGAGACAGCAAAAATAGCATTTATCTGATATATATCAGGAGGGAGTTCCAAAGTGTAGCTGCCACCACGTTAATAATCTGATTTGTACATCATATGGAATGAATCTCCTGATGCGATAGTATCTGAAGGAGTGCTCCTGCAGACTGAAGTGATTGTCTAGGTATATCTGTGGTGAGACAATCTTTTGGGCGCCTTGGGCCTTTTTTTCAGCTGGAATTCTCAGGTGGGTGACATTGCTATTTTAAGAGAACAAGGGAGGTGTTCATGATGAGAAAGAAAAATACTACTAGTCCTAGTTAATTAAAAGCAATCAATATTATTAGAAGCAATATGCTGTGTGACTAGAGAGCTATGACCTAGAGCTAGGGATAGATGTGTTGGGGAAATATTGGGGCACCATCAATTTTGGTTCTCTCAGTTTCTCATTTTTCCAATCTGAAAGTCAGTTCTCTGCATCTTTTTTGTCAATCCTCAAAATTTATTCAGCATTTTAATTTTAATCTCTCCTAACTGTATGCAGTTTTGACCAATATACACATTTTTGCAAGCACTTTCACCTACTGTTTTGCAATTTTTTGTATACCATCTTCACTAATTTTGTACCCACTTTCCCCTGATATATGAAAGAAGATGTAGCAAAGGATCATGCAGAGAGCAAAGGGAGAGGGGCTGCCGAACTCTTTCCCTTCCAGCCATTTCCTTGCTCAAAACTGTTCCAATCACAAGCTGCTTTCCTGCCCATCTGTAGGAGAAAAGGTGCAAGAGCTTTGTGAAGCTTTAAAATGTGTACCCCAGTTAAATAATGCAAAAATCGTCAACTAAAAGGACACCATTCCTGCCTGTTGCCTGCATGAGAAAATGAAAACAATTATCTAAGAGGCAAATATCAGCTATGCACCTAAAAACTGAAACATTCCAAACAACCCAGGAGAAATTTTTTCCTATGCTAGTTCTGCTACCTAGATTTACACCTCAGAAGTCGAGTAGAAAAACTCACTTGCTGCTAGTAGGAGGCAAGGACCAGGCATGAAGAAGAGACAAAGGCCCCTCCTCCCCAGTTACAATTTTGGGCTGGTTCAGGATCAGGCAGTTGTTAGATCACTTTTTGTTCCATGTTGAAGACCTGTTTTGCCTGTGTAAGGGCTAGAGACCTTGTGCATAACGCTGGACATATTTAGCCACCTTGAAGACTTAAGAGATGAGGAGAGAGGAGCCAGAATATATTTATTATGTATTTATTATTTAAAGTACTTATAGGCTACCTTTCAGGGGGGAAATCTCACAAGGCAGGAAACAATGAGATGGGATACTTTAAGATACACTGGAAGACTAAAAAATTGTAAGAATACAGCATTGTAAAAAAAGAAGTAGTAAGAATCAGTGGCAAAGACTGTTAAAGACAGGCCATCTGGAATATATGAGTTCTCAAGGTATGTTTGAAGGCTTCTGGTATAGGGGAGGTATGTAGTAAGAATAAGATTTAAGACATAAGGGTAGATAGAAGGGCATGATCTCTACCAGGTCAAACTAATGCTGACTGTAGTAAATTCCAGGTGCTTCAGTAAATGCATGAAAGAATAGGAAAATGTTCTGTTCCACAATAGTCACATCTTCAGAGGAGCGAGTAAGATACACAGATAATGTGCATACTCAAGGCAGAATCCTCAGTTAAAATATCAGAGCCCATATAGTAGCAAAAAAAGTGGCCAGAGAGAGCGGCTATACATAGAAAAAGGAGATATGAAAGATAGAGCAGTACTTGCAGGGAGTGTCAGGGTCAAGAGGAGGTTTAGCTTAGCTTTTCGTTTTTCTGAAGAAACCTACTTCCTGTTCTCGGAGCTACTCCCTCCTGCTGCCACCTGCCCACACAAAGGCAGCGGCAAACTTAAGAGGTCAACTGAAAACAAGTAAAACATTTCCTGAGTGCAAGGGCAGGGAGGTAAACTGCTGTTCTGTTTCTGCTGCTGAAGCATTAACAGCTGTTTCGCAAGTTACTGATAAAAAAGAATATACTGTGTGCACATCTGCACATGCATCTCCTTAATGGTGTGGCTTATGTATGGTGAAGCAGAAGCTAATCTTCTCTCCCTCCATGTGATGGAACAGGTATACATGTAGCCACTCCAAACCTAACTATGTAACATGCACACAAAGGGTGCGAAGAAAGCAGTAATATGCAAAGCAGGCTTAAGAGAACAATGCTGCAGGTAAAGACTCTGCTTTCTGAAAAAAATTCTGACTTTGGCATAATTTTTATTGTACCAGTGGACTAAATATGCTCACAAACAAATGAGTGAATGAATTCTGAATGCAACTCCACAAATTAAAGCAGAAAAAGTGGGGCGGGATGTGTGTGCAGATCGAACAAATACAGATTTTTTTTAAAAGGAGCACCTCGAACCAAAAAAAGAAAAAACAAAATCAGAATGTTAGAAACAACACTCCCTTTTAAGGACTCCTCATTGACTTTTGCTGTGATGTTTTCCCTCGGCATAGTTTCCTTAATAATGTTACCATCCTGGAAAGTTAAACATTCAAGGAAACTCTTCTCTGACCATTGAGACCCCTGTGAAGATTTGCACATTAGTTGGGATTACCACCCAGGTGCAAACACATTTTCAGTCCTGACCCCAAATGCTTCAACTGTTTAGATATCTTAAAGGCAGGGTGGGGGGAGGGTTAGAGGCAACCCACACAGTTTCTGGATGAATTCAACTTTGTGGCTTCTTACACAGGCTGACAGCAAGTAGTGGCCCCCTTAGCCATACTGCTCAAAATTAGCAATGGTAGCAGCAGTGCTCTCTCTCTCTCTCTCTCTCTCTTGCCCCTGCCATAAAATGGCTGCCATCCCGGCTATGCCACAGCACAGGTCCCATTCATCTCAAATGGCAGAACAGCTTACTGTCCAATGCCTGGGGCTCCTCCAGATGACCTGTTTATTAAGCATTTATCCTGATTTCTTTCTACAAAATTTACATAGATGTAATACTATACCTGCTTTTTATTGAGCATTTGTACAGTTTTGTTTGCAGGGATATTACATGTCAATGAGAATTCAGGGTGGTCTTCCTACCAATACATCCATATCCCACACTTTAGGATTTCCCTGTCACTTTCCTAACTGCAAGAACTCTCTCTCTGTGTTGTTTTTTTAAGTGGATTTGTTGTGCCAGAGCATTTTAATCTATTTTGATTGTACAAACCTAAATGCCCTCAAAATGGTGGCAATCTGGAGAATGCAATAGTATCCCTTAAAAGTGTGAGCAGTCTTTGGCCACTCAGTCTCCTTCCTCTAAGTCAGTGTTTCCCAACCTTTTTTGGGCAAAGGCACACTTGTTTGATGAAAAAAATCTTGAGGCACACCACCATTACAGCCCCGTGACGTCAGCGCGCAGCGTCACGCCGGGAGGGACGCACAAAAGTGTAAGTTTCAATTTTTTCCCCTCCCCCTTGCCGGGGAACCTCCAAGCTTTGGGGGTGGGGGGGAGGAGGCAGCAAAGCGAGGCAGGAAGGAGAGCGCGGCTTGGCTGGGTGAGCTTTGGCAGGGGCTGGGAATGAGAGCCGCGAGGCGGGCGCTGCGGACGAAGGCGCTGCCCGCCGAGCTCGCAGGCAGCCAGGCAGGCAGACGGCGAGAGCCCCGCGCTGGGCGGCCTCTCCTCGCCGCCGCCGCCCCGCCTCTCGCCGCCCGACTTGCCCGCCTCCCTCCAGGCAACATCTCGCGGCACACCAGGCAACATCTCGCGGCACACTAGTGTGCCGCGGAACAGTGGTTGGGAAACACTGCTCTAAGTGATGCAGCCAAGATGCAGAAACTTCCCACCTTACCCTTCCTCTAAGAGCCAGTGTGGTGTAGTGTTTAAGAGCAGTAGACTCGTAATCTGGGGGACCGGGTTCACGTCTCTGCTCCTCCACATGCAGCTGCTGGCTGACCTTGGGCTAGTCACACTTCTCTGAAGTCTCTCAGCCCCACTCACCTCACAGAGTGTTAGTTGTGGGGGAGGAAGGGAAAAGAGAATGTTAGCCGCTTTGAGACTCCTTCGGGTAGTGATAAAGCGGGATAGCAAATCCAAACTCTTCTACTCTTCTTCTACCCATCAACAAACTCCAGCAGCATTTTTGCCACAGCTACACACAGTATTGGAAATTTTACTATGTATTTTGTGTTTTTTATATTGTAATATTATATTGCAAACTATCCTGAGACCTACAGATGAAGGGTGATCTACTAAATAAATAAATAAATAAATAAATAGACCCACACAGTTTAGATTTCTAACAGATAAGCACAGGGTGCCCAACAAAAGAACACAGTAAAAAGTAAATTCCCCAAGTTTGTGTATTTATGATCACAGGACACCAGTCTATATTGGACTGTTGCAAACATGTACACACCTCCATCTTCCACAAGTCATGCAACATCTCAAAATTGTCCCAGTAGACAGAGAAGCATGCAGATGTGGTTTGTTTTTGTTTTACCTGTCTGTTAGCTTCAATGTAAAGCCCAAGAGTGTTTACTCGGTAGCACAGCCCATCTTTCATTATGTGAACATAACAACGAACTTTCCCTTCATGGAATGCTTCCTTCATATCTCCTCTCCGATTGTTCCAACAAAGGTTGTCTGTGCCCAATTCAAACAGGCTATCCTCCTTCAAGAAGCTATAGATGTCTGTACAATATGCAAAAGTCATAAAAATGAGATTTCAGTGAACATCACATAATATTTTGAAACCATTACTTGGGAAAGCATACAGCACATCTTCACATGCATGTTTCTGTGTGCTGTACAAAATGCCATCCACGAAAGTGGATGTGGCTCTCGCATGCATGCACACATGTACAGGATACTCAGCCCCCCATCAACTGATCTGTGCAATTCAGCTAAAGCAGGTGGGGTTGTCTATAATTAAGCAGTATATAAGCTGTCTACATACATACATACATACATACATACATACATACATACATACATACTCTTTTTGAACTAACCTAGTGGTTTCTGGTCCTTTTTCCTTTGGTCATGCTCTTTGATGTTTTGTCCCTGTTGCAATGGTGCAGGAGAGGAAAACTGCTTCCTAACCAAGTATGGAATCAGCTCACTTCGAATTGATGTAAATGACCTAGGGGAAGTCAAAACAAAACAACATACAGATAATAAATCTGGAAACACTTCGAGAAAAACAGGTAGCTTATTTAGAACTGTTATCTTTGCATTTATGCCATTGGATTTGAAACCCGAGCAGAGCATTTGCAGAAGCTTTAAACTGTGAGCAAGTAGACATGCACTTTGGTTTTGACTTCTGTACAGCACTGAGCACATATTAGATACTTTATATATAATACAGAAAGATGACACAAGCCAGTGAGTTGGTGCTCCTGTGTCCCTTCTCCTGAGACAGAGAGAACTAGATTTGGACAAGAACACTCTAGTGCTCATTACGTTCCACACAGCCGCCTTATACCAACCAACCAAGACGACACAGCGGGAGCAGGGAAAGAGAGTGGGTTAACCCCAGTATACTTGGCCAACTATAACTTGGACGGATGGCTTTAAAAGAGGATTGGACAAATTCACAGAGGACAAGGCTACCAATGGCCACTATACCTACGTTCTACCTCAGAGGCAGTAGGTCTCTGAATACCAGTTGCTGCAAATGGCATGTGGGGAGGGCGCTCTTGCCCTCAGGTTCTGCTTGTGGGCTTCCCATAGGCATGAGGGTGGCCACTGTGAGAACAGAATGCTGGACTAGACAGGCCTTTGTTCTGGTCCAGGAGGCCCCTCTTGTGTTATACTACACAGATGACAACTTGAAGAACACGGGGGGTAAGATAAGCAGGTTGCTTTTCTTCTTTGAGGTCTCTGTGTAGCCTCACAAGTGGATGAATGGTAAATAACTGGATCAGATCAGCAGGGCTTGGGACTGAAACCCAAGTACTTACAATACCGTAGCTAGAGTAGGAGGAGAAGCCAAAGCAGACATGGGAGACTTTGCCAACGTGTTACTGTGGCTGCTTCTGTCCATCAGAAATCTATTTATTTATTTTAACATTTTATAACATTTTATAACTACAATGATATTCTAAGCTATGCACAAGAAGCTCAATTTAATGCAAATAAAAATCAAGTACGTGGATCTGAAGGGGCAAAGAGCTTTGTCTCCTCTGAGTGCTTGGAAGTCTTCTTGGTGGCATGTTCAGTCTTAGGCAAGAGGTCTTAGTCATCAGAAGCCAATTGGACAGTGGGGTCAGAAGCAGGGTTGGAAGGTGCCAGAACAGAGACTGTTTATACTGCTTCCCTGGAAAGTCCCCCCACCAATTCAGTAGAGAGAGGAGGCCTTTACCAAAAGCATAAACTCTAAAATGATAATTTCCTTAGCAACAGTGGTCAGTCTTGTGCTCCCCAACTAGACAATCAAGCAATAACCTTGCCTGCTTCCACACATGAGGTACTTTTTAAACATTACCTACTGTGTCACAGGATGGGTGGTAAAATAAAATGATTTTTGCAAAATACAAATGGAGTCTAAGCCAATTAACTGAAAATACTAAGAAAATGGAAGAAAAATGAGTAAAATCACTGAGCTCAGAGAGGACTCTCAGATAAAGTTCTCTGTTATGTTGCAATGATCAGAAAAGAACTGAGGAAGGCACCACTTTGCCCCTTGCGACAAATGCATGAAAGGCCTGGCTAAACTGTTGTTCTGTCCAGTTGTTCTTAGGCTGCAACTGTCCTCAGCCCCAGCCAGCATGACCAAAGGGTTAGGGATGATGGGAGCTGCAGTCCAGTAATATCTGGAGGACTACAGATTAGCCACTCCTGCTTTAGAAAGTTCCAGAGATGCTCTGAGAGGCACAGGCACTACAAGCCCTGTCCCACTCCACATTCACAACATAAAACCATTAGCCAAGTCAGTTAAAAAAACCAAAACAAACCTGGGTAAAATTAGAATCTAAATAGTTATGTTCTGAAAATATTGTTGGTACCAAGCAGCTTTCACTCAGCAGGTGTTCCTTTTTATAATCTTATCATGGTTTCAGACAAACAATTTAGTGGTGAAAGGATTAAAACAATTTTTGTGGCACTATAGATTTCTCCTCTATGTTTGTAACTAGGACACCTGGGACTGATTTGCTGTCTCCTTGTATGTTCCAGCAGTGCTGACTTATTTGCCTCACGAAATGAGGATAAGAGGCTAACTCTGCTTGTTTAAAATTGCAAGCTCTTGGACCACACATGGTTCTTTCCTCAGGGAGGAAAAAAGGCAATGCTTCTAGGTTGGCACATAGCAAAGATGAAGATCATAGAAATAAATCATGGAGAGCGAGTTATTTCACATGTTGAATGGATTCTTAAAAGATGCAGCATATGCACTAAGAACAATCCTGTGGTAGTTGGTCTTCTCATAGTACCATATGTATGACACTTTCTAAAACATGGAAATTGTTTGTAGTGTTGGAAAATGTGTATAGTGTAATATATGAAGTGAAATGAGAGGGATGTGAACATCTCAGGTTCATACATCAGGAAGCCATGGTGGTATTTGCTTCCTGATGTGTACAAGCCACCCATCATATATTACAGGACACACATTTTTTCCTACTCAGAGATGATGTTTGAAAAGTAATATGCAAAATGGCCTTGAGACATAGAGGAGTTGGATTAGGTTTGAAGCCAGAGTTGATTTTTTCCATCTCTGACTTCCATGGGATATTTCAGCTTTCATCCCCAGACCTACTGTAAAGATTAAACCCAGCATTTTCCTGGCATTGGTACCACTGAGGTTTTCAACCAAAGTTTCATAATTGTACCCTATAAATTTTTAGGCACTGCTTGTGGAGCAATCTGAAGTATCTAAGCATAATTATATTATTTTGTCATAATTTTAGCCTCCTCTGTGCATTGTATTTTGCAATCTGTCCTTAATGTCTAAAATAATGACAGAGCTTAAAGTGGCTATAATCAAGAACTAATGAATAACTCTTCATTCTTGAATCACAGCATCTCTCCCTGCTGTTTACAACCTGAGTGCACCATAGTTCCTCCCCCACTGCCTTGACTTCTGCCATGCATGTGGGTATGCAGATGGGCAGTTTACTAGCTTAAAATGTTTACACGCATCTGTGCCATTCAGCAATGATTTCCTGCTTGGGTTTTATGCTGAGTCCAAAACTGACAGTCCTGTGTTTCTCTCAGAGGCTGACCAGAGCATTTATGGGATCCATTACATATAAAATTGCTGCGTTTGGCAGAGGCCAACATTGTCTGATGCAATGTTGCCCAGCAGGGCATTAAAGAGATGGAAATGGGAAGATGGCAAAGCTTGTCTTAGGATGCTTCTACCTCGCATTATATTGCCCTTTAAAAAATAAAAATAGGGGTGTATGTGATAAAGAGCATTATCTCTAGCTTGGCACTATCAAATTGCTTCCTTATTACCACACATTTTGTAGGAAAAAAAATAATCACATGTGAATGCTGGTCATTTGGTGCTGCTTAAGCAGGGTTTATTGTGGATTGTCCCAGGGTCTAATGCTTTTGGAAGGTATTGTTTTATTAGCAGAAAGGCAGTGAGCAATAAAGCCTTTGGAATTTTCTTTAAGGCTTTTGCCAACACTAGTGACGGCGTGAGAATCTTACATGGAAGTCTGCCAGCCAATGTGGCAAATTAATATGGAGCTGGAGCAAGAAGGAAGGAAAAGGCAGGAGGATTAACACTAACAGAGGCCAATCAGAAGGAAGATGGGAAGAGCCAAAGTAGCCCATCTTGATTCTTCAGGTAAGACAGAAGCAGCAGCTGCCTGCTCAGATTATAACATAGGCGCCATCTGCACTATACATTTAAAGCAGCATCATACGACTCAAAACAGTCATGGCTCCCCTTCAAGCATCTTGGAAACTGTAGTTAGTTGAAGATGCTGTGAGCTCTGATAACTGTAGCTCTTTGAAGGGAAATAGCAGTCCTCTAACAATTCTCATCACTCTCTGCAGATGGGGCATAAGAACAGGCAAACTGATAAAACCCAGATATTTTCCCTCTTATCCTGAATCCTATAGCTTCCCCAAAGGCCTCCAAGTGGTTGGGTTGAATTGTACTGTCTGATCCACATACAGAAAATAATTCAGCCACAAGTTGGTGAAAACTTGCAGTCATGGCAGCTGAAGCCTGCAGAACTCTGCAGGAGGAGGAATATAGTGAAGCAGAACAGAGGCAGGCCACTTACACACTGATGGCTGAAACAGGACTCCCTAGCAGCATAAAAATCTCATTTGAAAAATGTGGGGTTTGGCCTTATTGCCACGGACAAAGTCTCATGCAAAAGGTTAACTGAGTAAGAAAAACAAACTGCATGCAAAATCTGTTGATTTGTAAGACAAATCTAAAACAATTCTGGGGTTGGCTTTTTATTTTGAGGGCTAATATTTTTAGGACAAGGGTAATGCACACATGTCCACCAAATGAACATCTACACTTCATCGCACAGGAAGCTTCATGAATGTTTTCATGGAAAGGATGAAATTTCCATTATCCAAATAAAATATGTAAAATTAGCCACAGGCCTACAGCTTACAATATATTTATAAAATGCCCTTCATGCAGAGCAAGATTTCCACCTCTGCAGAACAGGATCCCAAGAACTGGCGTTTAGCAAAACACACCCTAAATCCTGAAAAATATTTGACAACGCTGTTAGTAACAAAAACTGGCCCACTGTCATGCCAAAAAGCAACAAAACCAGCTACTCTAAAATCATGTCATACAGATAATTCTTGGATGGTCTCCTCTGCCTCCTAGTCCTCAAAATGGTGCTCTTTGGCCTGACCCCCGGCAGGGATGGACACAGCTATTGCTTATACTTCCTTGTACTGTTTTTTGCTTGCTTGTGATGTTTTTACTACAAGTGTCACTCCCATTTCACTGGCTGTCATTCATTTTTATTTTCTATGTTTAAAGTTAAACACCATAAAACAGTATTAATGAGTATTAGCATTTTAATAGCACCTCGTGTGTTTTTTTAATACTGATCTGTGATGAAGTGTGAAATCTTTTATTGTTGCCAGCCCCTACCTGTGAAATCTGCTATCCTTTCTTTAGCACTGCTTACAGGGTGCGAGTGTTGCCCTCCTCATTAAGAAGAGCAACACCATCACTTATTTTCTCAGGTATAATAGTAGTTACAAAGACCAAAGCAACAGAGCAGAATTGTTCCTTTAATTTCAGGGTCTCCCTGACTGATTGCTTCATTTGAAGGTTTGTTGAGACTGTAGGTAGGGTTTCTTAACATACTGAGGGATTAAGCCTAAACAATTATAAAGTTACTTCCCTGGAGCTTTTGAAAAGAGCTCTTTGGTTCTTGGCTCAGTTCCTCTGTTGCCTCCCTCCCACTTTTTAGTATCTTTCTACTATTAATATCTGCCACTGCTTTGCCTTCGCCTCTCAAGCCAGCTGCACCTCCTATGGGAAGTTCACCTGACACTTCTAGAGAGCTGTGACTTGATACTGCTCTGGTCTGTCTTTTACACCACCATCTGGTAATATCTGGCTAGAATTTAAGTAGAGATTTGGCTAGGTTTCCTACCTCTATTATGACCAGGAAATTCACATTGATCTTAATAGGAATAGACCAGTGTTACACCTATAGCAGTATGGGTTTCTAACCGACAGATGCTTGTCAGTTAAGTATTAATCCCGCCAATTCAGTCCTGATGAGTTTTGCAGATTCAAAAAAATAAGAAAGATGTAAGTGGGGGCAGAGGAAGGGAGGGAGGGACAAAAAAGTAAAGAGGATAGAAGAAAGAGAAAAGTTAATTATGAACCCTGTTGGTACATAGTTCATGGTTCTCATCGTTTTAAGGGATAAAGCCAAATAACGTTTAAAAATGCCGTGTAAACCAGGCACACTCTTGTTGGATCTCAACATTATTTTCCCCTGATCCTTTGATGGAGATTAAAAATTTCCATGTGAATACAAATAATGAAACAACAGTTACTTGGAGGTTTCCCCCCAGCTCTCTATTTCTCCAAACTAGAGCAACCAGTCACAATTCCCCTCCCCCCCTCAATCCCCACTGCTTTAAAGAGAAAAAAAAGTCAACTCACTTTGAAGAAAAAAGACAAAACAATGCCAAGAACAGGGGGATTAGGGAAATGATATTTATATCATGGACCAAATTAAAATGTCAATGCAGGAGGCGGGCAAACAGCCCCTACCATATATACACACCAAACATGTCTCTTCAAGGAAAGGGAAAAGAGATTTGAAAAGAGTTAATGCAGCCCCCAGTTAATACCACCTGCTTCAGACTCAGCACTCCTTAAAAGACAGGGTTTGGGTTGATTTCCCACAATATGGCTTTAGTGAGCACAATGGAAGAAGCCATTATTAGCTTCTTCTTTTTTTAACTTTCTTTACTGAGTCCCGTCTTTAAAACTTAGGAATTTCAGAGACATGCTAAGAATGCAGTGCTAGCAGATGTGCGTTATATGCAACAGTAGGGAAAATAAACAGGCATACAATTTTTGGCTTGGACTGCGTGTACATCATTTTGCCTCATGTCTTTCCATGCTCACAGCTCCTGTTTGATCTCCTGGAAAAAAATGGCATCCACAAGTGTGGAGATTGCACTACTTTTCCATTCTACTGAAAAAAAAAGTCACTCTGCAGTCTGAGAATAGATGGAAGAACCTCAAAGAAAATACAGGATGACAATGATGGATGGTGGTGCCATGAGGGTGTTTCATAAAAACAGTGAAGAAAGCATGGCAATTCCACAGTATATGTCTACTGTAGAAGCACTGGATAAAATCTATTATTTCCCTCATGCAGTGCTTATATTGCCACTGAAAGTGTCACATGGCTGTGGTTACAAAATGATACGTTCATCTACTGTTGTGTACCCGTTATATTACTAGTGATGAGAGTTTAATAAGTCCAAGGACACAGATCAGTTTGATGACTTCAGGGTCTCCATACAGTCTGACAGTTCTATGCCATTGAATTTTATAACACAGAACAGGTCCCCCTTAAGTGGGACTATAAAGCCATGTTCAGAGATGTACCATATCTTGGAGTTAGTTATTCCAGACTCCCGTTCCCAACTATTCATTGTTTCTGGTAACAAATTCAAAAAACTAAACAATAATCTCACTTAAATCAAACTAAGGTGCTTCTTAATATACCCCAATGTATGCAAAAATGTCCAAAGGTACTCAAGAAGGTGGTACAGCCCCAGGAATGCTTGGATAAAACATTATTTGGAGCCAAACTGGCTTCAGACTGGTTTGGGGCCTGAAACTGACTCAGTTGCTCTGGTTGACCGTTGTCGGGAGAGAGACAGGGTGTGTGTGACCTTGTTGATTCTCCTTGACCTTTCAGCAGCTTTTGATACCATTGACCATGGTATCCTCCTAGACCACTTGCAGAATTTGGAAGTTGGGAGCACTGTTTCATGGTGGCTCTGCTCTTATCTCTGAAAGCAATTCTAGAGCATAACACTGGATGACTTCTGTTTGGTTCCATGAAAGTTCTTCTGTGGTTGCCCAACAGGATTTGATCTTGTTGCCCAAGCTATTTAACAGCTATATGATGGAGTCATTAGAGGATCTGGGGTGAGGTGCCATCACTATGTTGATGACATCCAGTTCTCTCTCTGTCCCATCAGTGTCAGGAGATGAAGTCCAGATATTGAAGCTGTGCTTAGAGGCAGTAATAAGCAGCATGTGGACCAAAAAACTGAAGCTAAATCCAGGTAAGATGGAGGTGTTGTCTGCAGGTAGTTCCCAGGTCTGGGACCAACAGCCTCTTCTGGATGGGGTTGCTCATATTTTAATATATCAAGAAATCAAAGGATTCACATACAGTTCTATGATTCAAAATACTCAATATACCTACAACACTCTGAAATGACAGTTACAAAGACTGTTAAAATCTGACAGTGTGCACATCTGAAAGCTACAAATACAACTGAGACCAGCTAAGAAACATAGGCAGCAAAGAAATCTAAGTAGCGCTGAGCAGAGAAAAAGCTTCCTATGGAAGAGGTGGTGACTTCAGTGCCCTCAAAGTTTCATTCCCTTTCAGGTTATTGCGGCAGCCTTTGGCTATGTGCAATAAAACTGACTGAGACTGACTGAGACATTCCCTTTCAGGCACTCTGTCCTCCCCTACTGCAGGACCACCCCCAACTCTGTAAATCTTCAGATTTAAGAGTTATTGAGATAAAATAAATGGGACTGTTTAAAATGTAGGCAAGTGTGAAGCAGTGGTGTCCTCATAAGTAGGAAGGAAAAACAACAACCACATATCCTTAATTGCACATTTACTTAACAGACAAAACTTCATATTCCACATTATAAATAATTAGGACATACATTTTGTTTGCATTTTGATTACTAGAAATATTGCAATTTGCTCAGTTTCTTCTGAACAAATTTGTTTCTTTATGCATTTTAATCACAAGGAAAGTATTCATTATACAACCTGATTTTTACAGGGCAAAAAAATACATTCCAGCCATACGGCTGACGTGTTCTCTATTAGGTGTCCACAGAGCAAGCTCTGTTTTGCAGCCATCTTTTCGGCATGCGAGAAGAGAGAGAAAGAGAGAGAGAAAGCATGCATTAAGCCAAGAGTTTGGCTCTGCCAGACCTCCCTCACAGTCTGTAGGCCTTGCCAGGAAACACAGGTGACAGTGTGAATGATAAAAAGGCATTGAGAAGGGAAAGCAAAGCTATGGGCTGGTTTAGTCTGGGCAGCATCTTAATGTAAACCTGCGGGGGCCTCTGTGTACAACATACCACAAAGCAAATCAAGCAGAAGCGTATGGACAAAATATACCCTCATCAACTGAAGCAGAGCTTCCCACCCCCTGGTAATCTCAGTATTCTTCATAGGAGGTACAGGACACATTTCAACTTTTCCCTCGCGGGAAGAATTTCAAACTGTAGTTGAGGTTGGAGAAGCGATCTTTTCTGGAACACTTTTCCAGAGAAAGGCAGGTCTGGAAGGCTGGCTGAAGGAAGAGGAAGGGGAACTTCAGAGGAAGTGATTTATCAAAATGCAGGGTTTTTCAACCATTTATAGTTGTTTTTTAAATTCTTGTTTTTCAGAGGCACTAAAGGTGACAATTTAGCTAGTCTGAATACAAGCCAGCCAAGAGCTTCAGCTGGAATGTAACGAGCTTTTCAGCAGAGCACAGTAACCACGTTACTCAGCGAACTGCTCCATGCATAGCTGTTGAATCTCACTAAAAATTAAAAAATTGACAAAATAAGACAAAACTAATTCATCCGTTTTAAATTCTAGTTTGGTTTATTTAAGAATATATATAGGAAGGTAGGTTACTCAAGAGGAAGTTGTCCTCAAATCTTCCTTTTGTGATAGGTGCCTGATTCTATTTTGCTCTCCTTCTTGTTTAGCCAATGCATGCCCCCCCCCCCCCCAAATCAGGCTCAAAGGTTCATTTTACTAAATAATTGTCTACCTTAGCTGTGGAGTAGATGAGTGCCAGCATGGTATAATGGGCTCGGACCTTGAGCCAGTCACTATCTAATGGTCTAGCTTACCTTACAGGGTTACTAGGATGATAAAATGGGGAAGAACTGTATCCAGCACTCTGAGCTCCCTGGAGGCAGGTGGTGGGAATGGTTAACTGTAACAATGAATGAAAACCAACCAACGCAGGTTGAATCTAGATAAATGGCAACTGCTTGATCTGGTGATATAGGAAGGTGTGGAACTTCCTGCTATAGATGATATCCAGCCCCCCTGGTCCTGTTCTGCTGGGAGTCATGAGGACTAGAACCAGAAATTTATTCATTTCATAATTTTCTATCTTGCCTCTTTCACCAAAGAGATTCAATGGGACTTACGAACAGTATTAAGGACAAAATTAAAATAATCCCTAAAAGTACCCCCATAAGCATTCAGATTAATACATTAAGAACAAATAAATCCCAGAAGCACAAAAGTAAGCAAAACTGACCCAGCAAAACTTAAAACATTAACCAAATGCATTTTTGAAAGCCAAGTTTTAGCTTATCGTACTAATCAATGGAGTAAGGGTTCCCAATAGAACTTGCACAGAGCAAGGGACTCTATAGGGTAGGTGGCACAACAGAAAAGGCCCTACTCATAGCTAACACCAGCTTCACCTCCCAAGGCTGAGGGATCTGAATCAAAGCCCCATGTGACACTGAGTATGTGCAGGGAGGAACATTTTGAATAAGACAGTTTCCAAAGCATACAGATTCCAAGCTACGTTTAAGACCAGCACCTTGAATTGAGCCCAGAAAATCACATAGAACCCACATGATAAAATCAGAGTGCTGAGCTTCTGTCAGCATTCTACATGCAGTATTCTGCAAAAACTGAAGCTTCCAAATAGTTCCACATCGAGCATATTACAGCAGCCTAATCTGGAGGTCACTACAGAATGCAAAGTCTGCCTTTCTCACAAATGGCTGTAGAATATTCAAAAGCACAAAGGCACAACAGAATATTCTCTCCCCCCCTCTCTCTCCACAGCCCCCAGCACCCCCCAAACCTGTTTTAGGGGTTCTTGCAACAATTTGGAGCAGATTTGTGGAGAGTGCAGGGTATGCACAGCGGGAGGAAAAGTCCTGTTGTGTAAGAGGAAATCGTTGCACTGATGAGATGTGGGTAGTTGAATACAGTACTGCCCCTGTCCTTTTACCATTCGAGTGCATTGTACTGAAGGGAACACCCTGCATGTAGATGTATTTTTGAAGCTGACCTCTCTTCCTTGGCTGGCTTTTTCATGAACAAGTTAAGGTTAAGTTAAGGTTTAGTAAACTATGATCTCTGCTGTATCACGTAGCAGCAATTTTTACTGATTTTCATTCTATCCCACTCACACCAGCTTTTTTAAAAGTAAAAAATAGAGTTGCATTCCTGAAGTTTCCTAAATCCAGACATTTGGCTTTCGAGGTGATGAGAGACCCTGAAGTACACAACCTATCTCATTTACGGTAGTGACTACAGCAAGTGGTAATAAAAGCGAGGGTCCGTGGGCTCAACTATGGGCTGCTCCTGATTTTAAGGCAAATGCGCCGACTTTTTCCTACAAAGACTGTTCTAGCCAGGATTGCTCTCTTCCATAAATGGTTGTTTTGCTTCCTCTCTGTGGGTGGTCTCAGTTTCATAGAAGAAACACCACAAGTTAAAGAATACAGGATGTATCAAAGATGTGCAAGGTTATCCAGGATGGGGTGGGATTTGCAGATGCACAAAACAGTATACACACAGAAGATACACACAAAAGGAATGGAAATATGTTAATTTTGTTAACAAGGAAGCCCCAATAGATGTGAATTAAGAGAAAGCAGGCACGTATTAGGTTTCTCTAAGAAACCAGCATGATTATTGGTTCAGTGTGGTATATCCCATCTTCTATTGCTACTGCTTTTGGGTGGGAAGTTATCAGTCATAAAAAAATACACATTTGAGGGTTTGGATTTAATTTAAGTGTCTAAACAGCTTGCTTTGGTCTTGTCAGATACAGTTAACTGTCAAGCATTTATGCTGAACAAACTTCCCTCTCATTTGATATGTTCAGCTAGCAGAAGTCCTGTGGTAACTTCTTAGTTAAAAACAATGAGCCTTCCCATATCACACATGGCACCAGTGGTCAACTAATTTTGGACAGACTAGGTGGCCAATGAACTTTTTGTCAATATGATCAATGTCATTTCTTGTTGTTGCTGTCGTCTTTATAGTGATTCAGTACAATGCCTTGCAGCTGTGTCTGCAACTGTGCAATCTGTACCAATGTTTCAGGAAAACTCAGTTAAAAAGTTAATGGTTAAAAGAACATAGCCATCACCAAGAAGCAGCTCTGACACCAGCTGCATCTCTGAAACACAGCAGAAGGTCAAGGACAAACAGAGGCACCTCTGTGGTTCTCCTGCAGTTCAGAAATGGAAAGGGGCTGTGGACTCCTGCAGGCCTTCTCTGCACCTGCCATGCAGCTGGAGTTCCATCCACCTGAGGCACAGGCACAAAAATGAGCCAATGGGGAGGGCAAAGGCTTGTTTTAGCTCTTTGCTGGCATCGAGCAAGCTAAAGCAAATTGCAACCTTCCTCCCATCTTTGGGGCTGGAATCATCCCTCCACCTTTGTAGCTCTGTTTCTGGGAGGAAGCTTCTGGCTTCTCTCGTTCAGCAGAGCCCAGCTGATTTTTCATCAGGTGAGGGCTAAAAGCAAGATTGCTGAACACAGTGTCTCACCTCAAGTGTTTCCACTAATAGTGTGTAGGGGTGATATACAGACAGGGTTGTATTCAACACATCACTAAGCAAATCATTCTCTCCCTTTCCTCCTCCAATGTGCTTCCTAAAACTGTTCTGAGCGACCCCCTCCCCAACCCTCCAAAGCAGATTTGGAGATTGTGTGGCATAAAGGGGCATTTGTACCTGACATTGTCACTACAGGGTTGGCATAGGAGGTGGAAGAGAGGAACCTAAGGAACAGAGGTTGGGTAGAAAATACTGCAGCTGCTAGAACGGGAAAGCTCATGGGTTTGTTGTGTTTTTGTTTGTTTTTTAAGAGAAGAGGAATTTAGGAAGCATTCAAACCCAATCACAGCAATTAAATGGGGTTGAGAATCATAAAAGTATCTTCTCTCTGCCCACCCACCCTCTTCCAACAGTGGAAGAATCTCTGAACAGAAAATCCCACCTTATGCATTCCACGTAATTTCTAATGTGATTATTTAAACACTTAAAAATGCACATGTGATTTAGACTCTAGAAGACCTCTTTCCTTACCTGTTCTCTACAAGGAAATCTACCACACATTTCTTCAAGCAGTACAGATGAGCATCCATCAGTCCTGTCCTAATGTGCATTTTAGAATGCCTGGAAAGGGAATGAAAGAGAGTGAAGTTATTCGGCTCTGCATTCCACAGCCATTTTAAGAGCTCCACTTTAAAATCACTACATGGTAAAACTTTACAAGAGACATCTGTGTTCCCAAACCCTTGCTGCGGAATTAGTAGGGAGGTGAATGTTGATGGCTTCCATGACTAGACTGTGTCATACAAACATACACCTGTTCATCCATTGCCCTTATTCCATAAGTGCTGTAGGCTCCAGCCTGCAAAAGCTTAGGCCACAATTAATCCAATAGTCTTTGAAGATGCCACAAGACTATTTGATAAGGTGGTGGTGGTGGTTGTTGTTGCTGTACCTCTAATACACAATGGGTATTCTTCACGAGTGTTTTGCATATATTTTATTTATTTTTTATTAAATGCAGTAACCAAGTTAATATGAACTGTATTAAGATTTCAAGTTAGGTATACCAACATCACTTTGCTAGTTATTTCTATAGAAACAATAATTTTCTCATATACTATATGGGATTCCCCCCACATGAATACATTTTAAATCAGGGTTTGTTTCTTCTTAAGAGACGGTATTACAAATGTTGGTGTTGGTGGCATCCATCTGTCTTGAGAGACAATGGGAGTGCACCTCTGGAAGTGAAGTCAAACCATTGCATTAGCAGCGCCAAAGTGACCTCCTGGGGGCACAAGTCTGGGCAGTGTGTATGGTGGTCTTGAGCTGTGCACACAACATGGACAAGAGGATCATGACATGCAGAGGAGAAACATGAAACCTAGGTATTTGTTTGTTTGTTTTTTGCTAATGACCTGCATCATCACTTTAAATTCTGCTTGACCTGCAAATGTTTTTAACACAGATAACTCAATCAAAGCAAAAGTAAAATACTACATAGTGCTTCATGTTCAGTCCTGTCTTCTGCACGTAAAAGGAAACATGTACTGTAAAGAAACTAGAATCATACAGTTTGGCACTGACTTCTGAAACCAGGCTTACCCAATGAAGCAGCATAATCAGGGTCAGAATCTAACCATGAGGGTCAAAGCAGAATATACAATTGGTGCATCTTGCATGAGGCAAGATGATAGTTCCAGTTTTGCTCTCTCAGCAATTTTGCTACTTACATCCATGGGATAGGATTCTATTATTTATAGCACAGTCCTATTTCTAAAAAAAAGTTTAGGGGTACTCTCATTTTGACTCAAGAAAATCACCATTTTATAGTTCAAATCAGGAAAAAGAAATACAGTAAATGGACAAAAGTACAAAGATTCACCAAATGTTTAGGGGTATGCGTCCCCCTGCGTCCCTCCAGAAAAAAAGCACTGGTCCTATGTAGGTCTACTCAAAAGTCCCACTTCTGTGTTCAATTTTCAGTGAGGTTTAGGGTCGATCCAACAAAGTTAGAAGAATAACTTTCTTCGCCCTTCCACCTGCCTTGCTACACCCAACCCAATCGGCTCCAAAAGTTTGGGGAAACCTCCAGACGAGATTTTAGGAAGTGCAGGGGCAACCACAAGGCAGGAAAGGGCAGGGTAGTTCCAATGCACAAACAGAAGCCATCTTGCTCATGTCATGATTTTGTAGGATACAATCCATAGTTCCAGGTAAGTGTACAAAGGATTGCACCTTTAGAGTACAAACTTACACAAATTTACCTCTGAGTAAATCACACTGAACAGGGTGGGACCTGCTTTTGAGTAGACATGTGCTGTTAGTGTGACTTTTATACTTACTGAAAGTTCCCAGAAGCAAGGTTACTCATTCACTTAAATGGCAGATTGCACCCTGTATGTTGCTTTGACATGGGATAGGAGACTTCACTGAGTACACAAGGAACTTTGGACTGTAGCCAAAATATTGGCTTTTTATTACCTTCTGCTCAGAGAATTTGGGATAATGTATAATTGATTTCTGGGTCAATACCTGTAGTATCCTTCCTATTTAATTTGTTGGTTGAATTAAACGTTTCAGCCAAGTGTGGCAAGTACAGAAACTGAAGAAATTGTTGGAAATGAAACTTCTTTTTTTCTCTTGTAAACTGGAGACAATGTGCTGGAGAATTTGGAATTCTCATATGTTGCCACCCCACACAGCTCTGCTCAAATCCAATGCAGCTGCAGGTCACATTTCAACAACAAAAAAATCCCATATGCATTCCACTAACAGTATAAAGCAGGAAACACCTCCCTCATTCAGAGTAGTACACCACAAAAATAACGAGGTTTTTGTTTATATCTGAGCTTTAAGAGAACAATTCCAGAAACTGCAAGTTCCTACATGGTAGTATTGATTTAATTAGCCTGAATAGCACATTTTGTTTGCGTTAAAGACCTCCAACACATTTATTAAAATGGAGTCATAAATGTTAACTGCTTGCTCAACTACTTAAAGATGACCAAGTGCGGGGAAGATACTTCAAAACTCATTTCAAACTCCTTTATAAGCAAATGCAGCATGTTTTAAGGGAGTTCAAACTATATTTAATTAAAAAAATTACCCAGTCAGTCAATCAGATCATACAAATCTTGCAACCCTGCCAACAATCAAATACAAATTAAAGTCATGAAAGAATTTATGGAAGTACAAACCCTGAAGCACTGCAATTCTATTCCTGGCAAATACGACAACCTTCCGTGTTAAAACAAATCTAGGCAGGATTAAAAGAATATTGCCCTATGGAGTTCAAACAAGTATGGATCCTCAGAGTTTTGAGGCTAAATCTAGAACTAAACACATCAGAATAGAAAAAATAAATATTAATAGAATAATATTCAGGCCTCTTAATTACCGTACTCCCTAAATTATCAGTTTCCCTCCTCTGACCCAACACAGTGAAACTAGAGCACCTACAAAACTGACTGATAAAGATTAGATTCCCATAAAATATGGAAACTCAACTTTCAAAGCAACAAGGGCCCTAAATTTAATTAACATTCAGTATCGTCACATATCTCTGTCTGAGACAGCCTCTCATGAGAGCACTAAATTTTTCCTTGCATAGAGGCATGAGACAAAAGTAGCACCTTTGCCTTTTATAATTTTAGGGATGGTGAGGGGGACAGAGGGGGCTTTAGTCTTAAAGTGCAAGTGTGTGTTTTAAAGACTAAAACCATTTCTGTTAATTTCACTGAGGGATAGTGGGAGAGATATCCTTAGTGCTGGAAAATAGCTGGAAGCTGTACAAGGTAGGGCATTAAGAAAAGCTGCAAAAGAATGCTGGGGATGACATAGAGTCATAGACAATAGAGAAGTCCATAAAAAACACAATGGCAATCTTCTATTGGAAGACAAGACAAGGGGCAGGACCTAACTGCTTAAAAAATGGAGGGGGGAGAATCATTTCAATAAAGAATGAAAACCCATGTTCTGACTAATGGATTCAAAGCAGATGGAGGTAGAAGATTGATTTTCAATGACTTTGCTTCTGTTTTAAGCAGTGCTTTTTTCTAAAAAAAAAAAGTTTAGGGTACTCTCATTTTGACTCAAGAAAATCACCATTTTATTGTTCAAGTCGGGAAAAATAATTACAGTAAATGGACAAAAGTACGAATATTCACAAAATGTTTAGGGGTATGCGTCCCCCTAGAAAAAAGCACTGTTTTTAAGAGGCTTTCCCCTTAACAGAGACTTGAGCTATGGACAGACTATTGAGCAGTGGACGATGGAAGTGGTGCAAGGGATGAAAGTCCAAGAACACCAACATATGAATCTGCCATCAAGTTTATCTAATTTGGTCCTGTTCTTTATGGAATAAAATTAAGGCTTCCTGGAAAAAAGCATCAGATACAAAGCATGCACAACAATGGTCTAGTAACTATTCAAAAAGACATTTTTGAATATGGTGTTTTAGAAATGTAGAGAGAATTTAGGAATCTATTAAAAACTGCCATGTGGTCAAATACAATGGAACAAAAAGCTGGATAGGCATACATCAAGCACAAACAGTTAGTTTGTGTTGGTGCTGCTTCTCACTCAACATCTTCCCAGTTTTATAATGAACATTTAGAACTTGCAGGAATAATTCAAGAAGAGACTATATACACATTGCACTAATTATGTTAACATTAGCATGGAACATACTTGAGGTTAATAAACCAGTTATGAATAAATTTGAATATTTTGGGTGTACTGCCTTGACAAACACAGGATGCTAGAGCTAAGCCTCTAGAATTATGTTTTTACACAGTAAAAGTGGAATAGTGTAGTAACTGCTTCATGGAATATTTGTAGAATATTGTACAATGGAGAATTCAGCGTGGAGTCCTGAAGCAGCAGCAGTGTTATATTCAGTGGCATTAGCACAATAGAAATATCTGAAATGAACTGAGACATCAGTGTCAATGACATCTTAAAGAGGTGGCGATGGATAAACAGGGCAAGCATTAATCAACATGCAAGAGGGGAGAGCAAGGATGACCATGCTAGTTCTGCCCCCATTGCTCTCTATGAGCTAGAGAGGGAACTTCTGCAGCAGGAAAACTTCTCTGCTCAAGTAGGCTCCTTGCAAGATTTAGAACCACAGAAAATATGGGTTCTATATCATGCATAAGTAGAGAAGGTTCCCTGCCACAGGAGTCATGGAGAGAGACTGGGTGCTGGTGTTAGAAATTTGTACATGCATCTTGTGGAGATGTAGAAGTAGAACATATGAATAGGATAGTAGAGTCAGTTATATGGGGTAAGGTAGTCACAGAACCATAACACAGCTCAAACGTGAAGTATGAGCTGGTTCACATGACCTGCTAAGCCAAATCTTGGGTTTTAATTTCATCACCAAAGTCCCTTCACCACTGAAAAAAAGACAGCAGTAGGGCTTTCCATCAAGAGAGATAACATAGACTGGGTTGAATGGGTTTCAAGGAGGAGCTAACAGATCTGTTCTACAGCCATCTCTCTCTGGACCAATTCAGAAAATATGCAAAAGCACTGAAAAGAGGATACTTTCCCCACACTTCCAATTAGGGTGACAACTGGTTTTCAATATTGTGATATATCACCAGCTAAACATTGTGATATATTGCTATGTCACGATATCTGAAACAAAGAAGGAACCACGCAGAGGTGAACAGGAAAATGTCCTGGCAACTGCTACTACTTAGGGTCCAAAACGGATAAATTATGATATTATCAATCACCTCATGATCACTTTGATCAGCAGGCAAGCCAAAACGCAAGCTGAAAATGCAAGCTGGATGGAACTATACAGAGGCAAGTTGCCAGGACAAGTTGTCCTGCTTGCCTCTGTATAGTTCCATCCTTATTTCAGACATTGTGGTAGACTGCAATGTTTACCTGCTGATAACACTGCAGTGTTTAGCTGGTGAGTTATCGCAATGTTTAGCTGGTGAATTATCATGATGTTGAAAACTAGATATCACCAAGTCCTTACACACATTGTGATTCGCAATATACAGTGGTACCTCAGGTTAAGTACTTAATTCGTTCCGGAGGTCCGTACTTAACCTGAAACTGTTCTTAACATGAAGCACCACTTTAGCTAATGGGGCCTCCTGCTGCGCCGCCGGAGCCCGATTTCTGTTCTCATCCTGAAGCAAAGTTCTTAACCTGAAGCACTATTTCTGGGTTAGCGGAGTCTGTAACCTGAAGCGTGTGTAACCTGAAGCGTATGTAACCTGAGGTACCACTGTATTGCCAGCTCAAATATTATGAAACAATTATCATGATGTGAACTTCGAACCGGTTTTGGACAATAAATCAATATATCACCCAGGCCTACTTTCAATTTAACTGTCTTAGGCTAAGCAGAAACCTCTATATCTTCCTACAGTCTTCTGTGCACACTCCCCACAGGAGAAGTCCCCACTTTGAATATTATGCTAAAACAAAGGAGCAGGATGCAAGAGTCACCTGTGTCATCCTTTTTGGCACCTCTGAATAACACCAGGAGTAACTCTTTGATGAGAAGTGTTGTAGCATAGGGACTGGGATTGTATTCAGATTGGATCCACAAAACTCTTTCTACTGAAAGATGCTTTTATTCAGACACCTTGCAGAAAATATCCACACGAATTGCACTAATGCAAGTGATTCATGTACCTTAGGAGAGTGTCTTTCATCATAAGATTAGACTACTCTCTCACTACCTTCATCTCTGTCTCACATGGTCATAAAAATTCTTTCAGATGTGTGATGACTGAAGTTAAGGAACTGCCATAGGAAATAGGATTACAAGGCAAAACTTCTCCTTTGAGGGGTTTTGCTGGCTTTCTTCTACGTTTTTACTCCAGACACTCAGTAGCTGACAAAAACTTTTATTCCTTTTTTAAAAATGAATGTTGTAGGTAGCAAGCCAAAGTTGGTGGAATTATTAAGCCCAGATATAAAAATCCTTAAGTCAGTGCCTCTAAAACTGTGCCTTTGTTATTTTTCCTCCGATTCCCAAGCCTTTAGCACAGGTTATTAAACTCACTTGTTTTTCTGAAAACAATTAAAGTTGTCATTCAGTTTTCAGGATTCTGATAAGAACCCAAAATATTCAGCTCTCCACAACTGTTCAGTTTTATCCATACTAGAAAGGAGTCACTTCACAGAACACACACTATTCTAGACCCAGCAAACTCAAGCAGTGTGTTGGAAAATCAACCATGCTAAACATACACACCCATTACCTACAACAGCCTTCCCCAACCTGTATTCAAAATCACATCATCCCTGACCACTGGCCATGCTGGCAGGGGCTGATGGGAGTTTTAGTTCAGCAACAGCTGGAGGTTGCCTGTTCTCACCCTGGCTTTAGTCCATCTCCAATGGTAAGCACTCACGGCTTCCTACATTTTTCTTCTCAGTTTCCTCTTTTTAAGTAACGTGAGCCATGCAATTGTAAGAATCCTACCCAGCTTCCAAAATGTCTATTATCTTCATACACCAATGTACTTTTCACAATGGCTGTATCCTAGCACTCTATTATTAAAGAATAGGTATATCAAGCAGAGGCCGGAGAAGGAAAACAAGAACAGAACATGAAGGAATGCTCTGTCTTATCGTGCAGACAGATAGTGAGGGGGACCCCCCCAAAATAAGAATAATGAAAAAACCCACAGGTTAAAGGGCTTTGCCCAACACAGAATTTTAAATTCTGGCCTTCAGCATTCTCATTAAGTACACTTGGGGCTGAGAGGGTGAGCAAAAGTAAGACTGAAACACAGAAATGAAATAATTTTGACACAACCATGCTCCAGTAGTCTGGCCATTAGGAGAAGAATGGAGCTGAATGTGGAAAGAATCCATTATTCTTTCAATAGCGTCTGGTGCAGTTAAATATGTGCTCACATACTCTCCTTCCTGAAAAGCTTAAAAAAAAATTCAATAGCTGCTTGGCCTGGGAAAGAGGTGTTCACTGAAACACTAACGCATGGACCAAGCACAGAGCAGTACTCTACCTGATGAACAATATGTTTCAAGTACTCTTAAAACCAAAGGCTGCAGGAGAAAAGGGAGTCTGAAGAGGTCCTGTTTCTCAGGGGTTCTTTTTAGATATTCTATCTGGTGGCTGCCCTTCGGGTGAAATGTTCCAGCCACAACCCTAGCCCATTCTACTGCAAGAATTGAAAAATGGGGCCCCTCTGAAAATAATCAGGCTTGCTGAAAAGCCTTTCCTGCACAAATAGTTTTAATAATAATGCAAACAGAAATTGGCATCCTCCCCACCTAGGTTCTAGCTGAATTTATAGTTCCCTGAGATTATGTTATTACTGTTCTATCTGGCCAAGACTCAGAGTTTCAAGTAGGGAGCTCAAAGATATTCAACAATGTTCACTTTATTTGACCATAGCATAGCCAATGAGTGTGATGTTCAACTTCTAACACTTTAAAAATAAGTGACGCTTACAGCAGATGCAATGCAAGGAATCTGATAGTCCCTGGATTATTATATCAATAACTGCTGTAGTATTTTAAAGCACATAAGCAGTTTTGACATCTTTTCTTGGCCATCCTCACAATCCATTATACACTTCAGCTAGTATTCAGTGGCAAGCAAAATTTGGCACCATTTTTATTCCAGTTTTATTGCAACAATTTGTTTAGTTCTGCATGTTTCACCCCACAATCAATTCCTATTTTTGAACAGCAGTCTGAAACTTTGCCCCCTTTCTTTTTCTTGGTTTTTTAAAAGGTTTTCCTCAGTTTTCAGACAGCATCCCCTTGCCTTCTGCTCATCCTCAGAGTCAACGTGAAAAAGACACAAGATAATCCTATTGTACACGTGGGGAGCCAAAGATGAAAGGTAATGACTTGCCAATAATAGCTGAAACATATAGACAGTGGTCATGATCCAACAAGCTCCTTCATATGCCCACCAGATTTCTCTCAGGAGCATTTGCAATCCACATGCTGTACACATTTCGTCTCAATACACTATTGCAACCAAGTTGAAGTGCATGTCACTAAAGTGATTGACTAGAGTTCTCCAGCTTACATCTGCCTTCCCTTCTGCTTTCCATTGTGTCTATTTTTAGATTCTAAGCCCCTTGTGAAATATACAGTTTGAGGAAACCATATATATTAAAATTATGTATTGATACATTCATTTATTTAAATTATTCATACCCTACATTTTGGTATGCCTATCCTTCCAAGATGGCTTACAAGTAATAATATTGTCATGGTTTTATTAATGTAGCAACTAACCACAACCTTCCCCACAGGATTATTGGTGGTAATAGGTCAGGGAGGAGGGAACAGAAGGGCCAATCCAGCTCTTCGCCTGATTTTCTCTCTCTCTCTCCTGGGAACATTCCCAAAGGGCAGTTGATAGTAGAACTGCCTATGGGGGCGGTGGAGGGGGGGGGAGAGAAGCAGTACAGTCCTGCTAGAACACGTATTTTCTTTGCTTACCTGCCTCTTTCATCTTCCTGCCTCCCACTTCTCAAATCCTTTGCATATGACAATTTGGAGAGCAGCTGGGGGAGGCTCCAAGGTGGTCTTTGCCTTCCTCCTTCGCTCTCTTCTTGAATCATTCTCCATAAATACATACATACTTTTTTCCTACACCCAGGTTATTATTGTGTGGAAATACTTGTTTTCACTTATGCTTCCATCTGACTAGCCTAGAACCAGAACCAGACTCTTGAAGTGGCTTGTCTAGTTTCTTGCTCCCACAAAAGGCTTCCAATGTTAGAGGCAGTGCATTCAGCAGCTGGAGAGAACTAACTTTCACCTTTCAGTTGTTGACTATTTATGTTCCACAAGGCATGAAGATGGTGGCCATCAAACAGGGTAAAAGCTGATATAGTGTCTCACTCTTTTATTCCTTTCTCCAGTTACAGTACAACCTCTACTTATGGCCGCTGGGCAAAACCAGACTCTAGTAGAGGCGCCATTGTGCGCATGCGCATTAAGCACCAGCGCACTTCTGCGCATGCATAGAGGCGGCAGCCGCTTCCGCGCATGCACAGCTGGCAGCCACTGCTTCTGCACATGCGCAAATTGCGGCAAACCCAGTGTTTACTTCCGGGTTTTCCACGGTCGCAACTTGGAACATCCGCGAAAAGAGGCAGATGTAAGTCGAGGTTCCACTGTACTTGGCCTGCCAGGGAAACTAAAGAGAAATAATACCTGTGCATGAGCTCTCTCTCCTGTGCTACCAATCAAATTAATAATAAAACCACAAGAGCAATTCTGGTTGGGGACCAACTGAACAACAGTCAGAAGATGATTCAGTGGATTTTCCACCAATAAAAGGAGGATTTTAAAAATATCATCAGTAAATGTCCTAAATGACCTCACATGCAATCCACTAGTTCATGTTTCCTGCTGATATTTAATTTGCTGTTTCGACCTGATGGTGCTGAGTTTCACCACAGTGAATAGCATTGGCCACGCACAACACTCCCTCAGCAGCCAGTGCAGTAAGTGTAGCAAATTGGCATTATGTAATTCCAGTTAGTTCAATCAATACCAAATGTAGCTAAGTTTAAAAATAATGAGATCACTTTCGAGTATTCTTTCAAACTGCATGCATGTGTAGACAAAATGATTGGGTTTGAGTAACAGCCCTATCTGTCCTAGGCTTCTTGGAGTAAGGCAAATCAATAGTAGCTTGCAAAATGAAAATGAAATGATCACACAGGTAGCTGAAAAAATAAATCCCACAGGGTGCGGGGGAATTCCTGTACCCACCTTAAAAAAGCTGTGCTACGGCACAACATTAGACATTTGCGGGATAGTAACAGAAGCTGCAAAAAGAGCTTCAGATGAGTTTAGTAGCAGTCTCGGGTCTCTCAAGGATTGAGGACATTTAACTTTTTAGGAAGGAACAGCCACATGCCTCACATTACTCTTGCCATGCTTCATGTAATATTTCTTCTCTATTCTTATTCCTTACATTTGTCAATATATTTCCAGCCAGGGCAGGGGTGTTAACTCACTTTGCATTCCAGTCTGCTTTGCGTCATGGAGTTCCGCAGCCCATTGATGAGTAACATATGTCTAACATGTGGCCGAGAAGATTCAGGCCGTGTTCAAATAGGCATGGATAACTCTTCTGACCTCTGACTCAGCCTTCTGCGCCATCCCAGCAGCACAGTAAAATGCGGCTAGACAGCTTAGGAACAGTCCATTAAGAGGATGCTGTCCAAATTCAAAAGATCAATACTTTATATCTCTCTCTCACACATACAGGCCTGTTCAAACTTAATGAAAAAGGAACATTTATGATTCATCAGTGTTCACATTCTCACCAGGAAATTTGACACTGCTTTCCCACCCTCAGTAGTGTCTCTTAAGATACACAGTTGCACACTTGTACGTTTGGATGTACCAGGAGCTCACATAGGCCAAGCTTCATCTATCAAATTTGACCATATAGAGTTCTATTAATATCTGTGTTACAGTAAGAGGCAGAAAGCCACCAGGATATTGTCTCCCATATGACCAACATGCAGCCGTTTCACACACTATAGAGAAGTGGGACGCTTAAATTCAACAACTCTAGCCCAAGTGAATTCCTTATTCCTTATTCAATTCTAGGCAAAAAGTCCACATTCTGTGTGCACATGCAACAAATAAAAAAATAATTGATATGTATGTGTGTGCGCATGTGCACACACACTCACTCATGTTCACAGAAGAGTGAAAAAGGTGGGCCATTAAGATGCTGAGGTGGTTCTGCAACTTTGGCGTTCATCCCAAGCAAGATCTAGCATGCTACATATCTTTTCAGGCAGCCAATGAGGATACATCTGTTTTGCTGAGACTTCCATTATTGGAAGGGTTTATAGCTAATTTAAACTAGTTAATGAGGTTTTGACTTTTTTATATAGTTTAAACTACTGAAGTAGTTTCTAGCTTGCTTTCAAAACATTGGGCACAGCTGTTTGCACTTGAGGGAAATTGCTTTGGTATTTAATATTATTGATCTTCTCTAAGCACTGCAGCATCCATAGATAGGAACATAGGGGCCTAATCAGCCCTCCCTCTCACATTTCTTCAGGTATGCATGGATTTTATAGGAATACATGCACAGCTTTCAGTTCTACAAAAGAGCTGATGTGCAGAACTGCAATGGGGGAAGGGAGAGGGGCACATACAGAGGATATACAGTGGTACCTTGGGTTACAGACGCTTCAGGTTACAGACTCTGCTAACCCAGAAATAGTACCTTGGGTTAAGAACTTTGCTTCAGGATGAGAACAGAAATCGTGCGGCGGCAGCAGGAGGCCCCATTAGCTAAAGTGGTACCTCAGGTTAAGAATAGCTTCAGGTTAAGAACGTACCTCCAGAACGAATTAAGTTCTTAACCCGAGGTACCACTGTATAGCTCAATAAGAGGACTTATGCTTTGCATGAAAGGTCCCAGGTACAATATTTGACAACACCAGAAGTTTTGTTCTATTGCTTATTATTAGTGTAAGAGTTTGTGTCAACATCAAATAGGTAGATCCTTTGTTTATGCATTTATGTATTTATTTATATTGATAATGTAAGAGATTAGGGGGTCCTGAATTTGGTTGGTTGCATTCAGTTGATTGTAATGTAGCTTGTTATATGTGTGTGGAGGGGGCAGGTTGTTGGGTCAGGCTAGCCATACTGATTTGTATGCTGTTTGGGGGGTGGGGTCATTGTCCTGTTGTGCTGTGTATCAGTCTCTACAGCCACAGCAGGCGCTGTAACCTTCCAACAGTTTGACTTCACCCCCAAAGGCACATTCCTCCATTGTCTTTTCTGAGACAGTGCAGATGGATCAATGGTCTGACTCTGCATGAGGCAGCTTTCTGTGCACCTTTGAGATCCCTTAATTTGAATAAGGAAACAGGAAAACCCTGAAGTATTTGGTGTCACTACCAGGATCAGTTCATAGCATTGATGCCAAGTACAAATAGTGACCCAAGGTACCCCCCCCAAATTTGAAGAAAAAAATATGCATCCAAACACTCACAGAAGGTGCTCCATCACAAATCCACACTCTGCAAAGGAGGTTAGAGTTAAGGCAAACTGATGACTCACTCCATGGGCACACTATTGTAAACTCAGGCACACTGCCAACTATAAAGTTTGATTTCTTAAAGAAGAAGAATTTTTAAAAAAATCTCTTCCAAATGATTCTTTTCTGGTAATTTCCCCAGGATATTTAGACAGAGCTTGTGGCTATTGCAGGCAGCTTGGGACAGCAGTGTACCAAGAGCATAGTAAACTATATTTTAAAAATCAGCACTTAGTCTGACATGCAGAGAATTCCATCCTCCAACCACTCTGAATCTACCAAAGGGGGGGGGGAGCAGGGTGGGTGGGTGGGTGGGTGGATCTTTTAGCTATTTAACATGCCCTTCTCACTAGCTACCCCTTTTCTAATCATGGTGATTTATGATGCCTTGGAGGAAACCGTAAAAACCTCAACATTGACATAAAACCCAAAATTAACCTGAAATATGTACTTTATAGCAGCTACACTCTGTTATGGTATTATGCTCCAAAGGTACAAAAGGAGTCAAGTTGGCTTTTAGAGAGGGAATTTAAAGAGAAGAGCGTGGCAAAAAAATTAAAAATGTTGCAAGTGAACCCAAGGGTTGATGTTTTCTTTTGTTTTAACTTAGGTTTTGTCTTTATTTTATATTCATTTTAAGTGGAGATACCCGAACCAAAAGTCCCCATGATCTACCAACATTTGTGTGTGTGTGTGTGTGTGTGTGTGTGTTGCTGCACTTAAAGAGGTTTTCATCTATTTTCCCCACATTAAGAACCTCAAGAGGACTATTTTCATTTGCATCTTAAAGTGAGACAAGGGAAAGGGGGGGTACCCCAAACACCCTGTTTCAAATACATGATGAGCATGATCTTTTAAAAGAAGGCTGCACTGTCACTTCAAAGCCATTCTTGCAATTACCCCATACATTTATATAGGAGGTATTCTTTATTCTTTTCTGTATGAGGTAATGAGTAGTCCGGATTGTCACTGTGATTTATTAGCACATCCTCTGGAAGCAGCACTGCACCTGCATTTGCACAGATGGAACACCCACGAAGGCGGATGGTTTATTAGGGACAGCTCATCCTCAAACAACCCAGCAGCATTTTAAAAGGAAATGCTCCAAATTTAGACCTGCTCCAACAGGTGTCTTTTACTGTGTTTCTTTGTGCAACCATAAATGTCTTAAGGTGAGGCAAACAATTCCCTGCCCATAATAATCACTCTTTGAAAACAAATATATCAGCCCCCACATCCTTGAGGGGGGGAATGAAGGCCAATGGAATTCTCATTATTTCCTCAACCCCGTGGCTTGCCAAAATGCTTTGCCAACGTTTGGTGAAGTGAAGCTTCTGTGGGGTAGGAGGACACTGAACAGAAGTCAGGAAAAATGAGCAGAGCTAGCTGCTGCCCTGCTTTGACCAATAGGGCATAAAGGGTGAGGGTGGAGGTGGTGCAAAGGTGTCAGAGGCAAGGGATCCAGAATGAAATGGAGTCCTAGGTCACTTTAAGGCAAATATGTTTTCATGGACACAAAAGAGGGTACCAGGATATATTTTATCTGTGACCTTAAGAAGATTCGTGCAGTACATGAGTAGATGATAGGCCTAAATCTCGCAAGCCTAACTCTGTGTTGGATCTACGACATAGAATTTAGAATTGAGTTGTGCGTTATGTGTGTAGCTCTATTTTAAATATTGTATCTGAGCTCATCAGATTCTATACCAGAATAATATTGACCTCTAAGTAAATATTGCAGACATTTCAATTTTCAAAATACAGGGGGGGGAAACACAACAGGATCCTCACCGTCATTATTTTTTTTAGAAAGTTAAGATCTCTAGTGCAACAGAACCTGAACAGCTGCATGTTAATGTTAATTTATGTTAATTTATAAAATGCATATAGGGCTTAATATAACAAAAAATCTTTAAGCAGCTTATATAAAATATTCAGTATTATCATCAGATCACTCACTATTTCAACAAGTTTGGTCTCTTCCATGTAAGTTCCAGCAATTTTATAGATAATCACCATATTCTGCTCCAATTTCTAAACAGTTTGGAACCTGGCTACCTCATGGATTGCCTTCTTCTATATAAACCTGCCCACACAAGTTACCTTTGAAGGCCTGGCTTCAGACTCCCATTCTGCCAGAAGTGCAAGGATGATGGCACAAGTTTGGTGCTTCTACTGAAAAGACCCTAAATTAAAGAACATCTTCCTCAGGGAGCCCCACCTTTCTCCTTCTCTGTTAGTTTTTAGACATCAGGTGATGACAGTTTTAGTCAAGATGGTGTTTGGGATCAACTGAATAAACTGCCGCAGCTTTTAATTTATTTTAGTAGTTGTTACTGAGGACATTGGTTTGTTTGGGGGAGACAAACCATGAGCCCGGGTTCAGATGTAACATTTAGCCAATCCATCATTTAAGTTCTTGCAGTGCAGCAACAGCAAGGGAGAAATAAAGCAGATGCAGTTTTCCAAATATGCACAAGCACACATACTCGTTAAACTTAGCCATGGTTTAGCGTAGTGTCATGCTCAAACTGAGCCAGTGGCTTACAAGGTTTAAGTAAACTGCATGAAGGAAGCAGTATGTTTCCCCACTCTAAGATCTAATTGAGAAAAACTTGTGGGGTTCTATCTCTAATTCAGTTGGTAGCCACAGAGGAAAGGGCACTCTTGGTGGTGGCTCCCAGGTTACAGAACCAGCTTTCTGTCAAGTTCAGGAACTTGATTTTTAAAAACAGACTTTTTATAAAGTACCTATTTATTTAGATCAGGGGAGACAATGTGGTGTGCTTCCAATATTCATGGACTCCAAATCCCATCAACTCAAGCTACTTTGGTCAATAATCAGGGATAGTTGGAGTTGTACTTCAACAACATCTGGATGATACTTTTGATGTTTAAAGTGCCTGGTTTTATTTGGGTTTCTTGATTGCTGTTTAGTCTCTTTGCTCACAGTTCCTTCTGACTGTTTTACTGTTGTATTATATTTTGTTTTATTTGTTGAAAATTGAAAGGCAAGTTATAAAAATGCAACAAACAAACAAAATATGGGTTGAAAAGAAATGCTTGAGGCAGAAATAGGATTGCTGAATCCTCAACGCAGATGATTAGGCATGCAAAAGAAAGACAGTCTGAAAGCTTAAACGAAACCAACAGTGGCTGTGTTGCTTATGGTATCTTCACATTTAAATCGGTGTTATTTTCTATGAAAATCAAGTGGTTTTCTATGAAAACCAAGTCTGTGCCCCACAGACATGATAAGTACAGTCAAGAAACAATAGGTTGCATCCAATGAAATAATCTCGTCTTGCACAACAGAACATCCCCTCCCTCTCCTCATTTCACGTCCCTCCCCCAAATTTATTCAGATGTTTTGAGGAAACTCCAGAACAAATGGGGAGGTTACATGGAGGGAAGAGAGAAAAGAGTAGTTCTGTTATGTAAGTGGGAATCCACACATGAACAGGACAACTTCACTGGACACAATCCAACTGACTGGTAAGACAGTAAGTTGCATTTGGCATATGAGCTAGCAAACAAGAACTGCATCTACAACACAACATAATCAAGAGAAAATCCTCTCCAAAAAGTGATACAGACAATTCAATAATAATAGAAACATAGAATTGAAAATTGGAAAGGACCCCAAGGGTCACTTAGTCCAACCCCCTGCAATGCAGGAATCAAATGCAACCATGCTGATTAAGAAAGGGAACTGCATGTGTTATTGCACACTAAGAAATATGGTAATTGTAACAAGTGAAAAATCAGAAGTCAAATGTTCAACATTAATCCATGGCAGAGCAGCAGTCTAGGAATTTGTTTTAGACACCATTTAATACAAATGATGCTGAAGGGGGAAAATATTTGTGAATAGTCTGTACTGGCTGTATTTCAAAATTATATAACTATGGTCTGTTTCCAGCGCTAGTCCTGCTCAGAGTAGATCCACTCAAATTTATGAACATAAATAACTTAGGCCCATTAATTTTAATGGGTTTCCTCTGAGTAACCAAATGCAAGGCAATGCTCTCTACTCAAGAGGCAGAAGCTATGTAGGTATTTCTTAAGGAACCCTCCTCTGACTCCAATTTAGCTACTACCAATTATTGCTTGGGCATAGAATTAAAATTTGTAAGGGACAGAATATACATCCAGCCCTACCTATATTTCCACAACTACCTACAGGAGCTATCCTTTATTTACCATTACAACAAGTTCCTTGCTTTTCATTTCCTTTAACAACCCAATCTGTTTTCAGTACCCTTAGTTATACTCTCCCACTCCAAATGAGTTGGCTGAAAGAGGAGTCCCAAAGCTTACTTCTGAAGGATAGATCTCTTAATGACAATTTCTTCATCCAGATCCGCTTCATTGGCCATGAAGAGCAACCTCTTTCCAGAGTCATCCACTCCAATGAAGTCACGCTGTTCCACTGAAGTAGAAAATCATAACACAAACATTTTACACTTCTGTTTTAATGCAATCTAATGATAGATATTCCAGCTGAAACACAGCATATATAAATGTCAGCAAAGTTCATTCATCAAAGCTGAAAGAATTCCTGAAAATTCTGGAGCATACTCATGCCATTCAAGGGAGGGGAGGCAGAAAAGCTGAGGAAACAATATGTGTCACCCCTGCAGCTACCTGCAGCTATAATTTGGAAATGATATATGTAGAGAATGCAACCCTCAGAATACTGGGTGAATTTTAGATAGAACTCCTCCCATACATTTTTGGCACCGCATCACTGCTTTAAAATTTGCCTCATTAAGAAACAGCAATAGTAAGGTTGTCATCACAAGCCACTCTTCTCAACATAAATCAGATTATTTTTTGACATGGTTCATTACTGTGGAGCTTTTCATTTTGTACAAGGATATTCTTCAACACCTAAAATCTTGGGCACATGCTTTGGTTTCCAGAATAAATTCTAGAAACAAGTCATCTCTTTAAAAGTGACAATACAAAAGTGAAAAGGGCATAAACAGCAAAGTACAGTATGGGTCTCAGGGCGGTGGTAGCTTTGTTCAAGAAACTGTTTACTCTGCCCAAGAAGAATCAAAGCAATCCGTTCTAGATTCTGGCAAGGCAAGGGTTCCAGGATATAGTGGCACCCTGGACAGCTCCATAACAAGAGAGATCAAGTGTTGTTTCAGCACCAGTGAACTTCCAACAGAGCCTTAAACTGCAGCCCTGACTAGTTAGCACTCCCTTTTCCTTTGAAGGGGCTCAATCTACTTTAACAGTCCAAAAGAACAAGAAATACTGATTCCGCTAGGACTTCTGAGCTGGCATCTATAGTGTGAGAGCAGGGCAACAAAACCTCCTCTAACTGGAGATGCACAGGAACAGGCTCCTCTAGTGTCAGAATTTCTGTCTTTAAATGAATATTTGGGGCTGACTCTGAAGGAAATTCCCACTCTGAATCCCAGGCCTCAAACCGTAAGATGGGGAGTCTGACTATGGTCAAGACATTAATAAGTGATTGATAACTGTTCAAACAAACTAATGTACATACTTTGAATTTCCCCCCCTGTACATGTGGATATTGGAAATTTTTCAGGACAATGTGGCAACAATGCTAAGATTACACAGGGATTGGCAGGCACAAATATAGGAAACCAGACACAAACATCGAGAACCATTTCAGCTGGCAGATTCTGCTCCAAGTTTGTGAAAACTGTCATTTTCTGCTGGCAATCCCTGTGAAAATGACAGGACTTTAGGATCAAGAGCACCCAATTTACCTAGCTTTTTCTTCCCTTTATGTCCTGGTATAAGCTCTGTAGGTTCGTAAGCTTTCTTCATCAACATGGAGAGTGTGGCATCATTGGCTCGGAATAAGTCCACTACTTCATGGAGAGCAACATCTGTAATCAGATCACAACTCAAAACCAACACATCTGTCTGTCAAAAGAGAAAAGAGGGGGAGAGATCATACACATGCAAACACATCTGAAATACAAACTGTCAAGGAAAAGTCAATGTGGAAGGATATCCCAACAAATATTATTATTTTTCTGGAATCTGCATCAAGCTACCAGAGTTACCAATGGACCATTCCACTAAGACATTTTACCTGTGATACTTACTTATAGCATACGAAGCTTAAATGATTGTTTTCATTTTGCATATTTCTGCTGCTGGTGCACTACCCAGAATCAGTTAAATCGTTCACCACTTTTTATCAGGTTACAGAACACTAGAATCGTATGGAAGTCCCTAGTTAAAACTGCTACGTTTCTTGGCTCAGTAGTAGAACATCTACTTTGATTGCAGAAGGTTCATTCCCTGGCATCTCCAGGTAGAATAAGGGAAAGACCCCTTGCCTGAAACCTTGGAAAGCCAGTTGGCATACACAATACTGAGCTAGAAGAACTGAGCTTCCTCTGTTCCCATGCTTCCTAGTTTGTGTGCCCTGTGAGAAAATAAAGTTTACTGCATTTGATTCTCTCCTGACCCCCAAATTTCAAGATCACAACTTATCCACAGATAAAAGGAAATATGCAAAACATTTTAAATAAATGGGCATTCATTTAAAAAGCCCTTTTGTTTAAATCTCATTTAACAGGCTGTTTTTAAAAAACAAATTAAACCAAATTTCACCTATCTTAGTTTAATTTTCACAAATTCACAGGTACGTTATAGCACAATGATTTCTATCCAGAAGCATTTCTATCCAGAAGTAATATCCACTGAACTCAATGGGTGCAAAACTCCAGGTAAGCCTAAGGTTGCAATCCTATACACACTCACCTGGGAGTAAGTCTCATTGAACTCAACAGGACTTAGTGCTGAGTAGGTATGTATTGAATTGTACTCTCTCCGGGCAAAACATCTATCCTATGTTGCTTTGCACTGAATAAGGGAATATATGAATTGCTGCTTTTGAAACCAACACACTGCTTCAGAAAGATATATTTACTTTGAGGAGAAAACAGGACTGAGCTTTCACTGGGTCTTCAAGGAATAATTGTTAACACCAGGCTACCACTTATGAAGTGTAAACTCTACAGAGATAGTAACATAACCAGAAGAAACCAAATTGTACAAATTCCAGAGAAAATGTGTAAGTGCACTGGTAAAACTGCAAATGTTACTGTGGCGTTTGCCTCCTAGGTGGGTCATAAGGAAAGGGTTAAATGAGTGTGATGTAATTGGCCAGAGAGAAACTGATAGGAGGAGTTAGAGTCCGAGTTGTGTGAAAGTCAGTTGAGAGTTGGGAGTTGGAGAAGGAAGAGGGAGAATAGTCTGTGGGTTGGTCGAGTTGTGTTGTGAGGGAGTGAGTGGAACTGTTAGGTGGAGTCAGATAGATAGTTGGAATAATCAGTTTGAAGTTGTTAGGAATGTAAAGGTAAAGGTAAAGGTACCCCTGCCCGTACGGGCCAGTCGTGACCAACTCTAGGGTTGCGCGCCCATCTCGCTAAAGGGGCCGGGGGCCAGCGCTCTCCGGAGACACTTCTGGGTCACGTGGCCAGCGTGACAAAGCTGCTCTGGCAAGCCTGCACGAGTGCAGCACACGGAAACGCCGTTTACCTTCCCGCTATAAAGTGGTCCCTATTTATCTACTTGCACTTAAGGGTGCTTTCGAACAGCTAGGTGGGCAGGAGCTGGGACCGAACGACGGGAGCGCACCCCACCGCGGGGATTCGAACCGCCGACCATGCGATCGGCAAGTCCTAGGTGCTGAGGTTTTACCCACAGTGCCACCCACGTCCCTGTTAGGAATGTATAGGACAGCAAAAGAAACTAAGATTAAGAAACTGCCAAGAAAAATTAACTGAAACCATAAGTTTGTTCATGCCTATAAAATAAACTTGATTAACAACTGTCTGGGCTCAGTGTGTACCCAAGAAAAACGGGTTGGTGGCAGCGAAGAAAGCAATCACAGTGGTGGCACAGTGTCAGGGAACTGACATCGGAGCAGAGGGGGGAGGCGATGCTTCCAGACTCTGCAGGAGAGGGAACGAGTAGGGGTAGAGAGAGAACGTCATCTGGGGAAGAATGTCCAGGTGACACCAGGAAGAAGGGAGAGGGAGAAAGCATCTCGGAGGAGAGGCTCTGAGACTCTGGCAGTGAAGTCAGTGAGCAGGGAAGGAGCATCACTAGGCACGCCCACTCTGCACAGAAGGGTTACGCGCAGAGAGGCGAGGCGTAGGTTGTCCGTCAAGGAATTCTTATGCTGGAGGAAATTTAGGAGACGCCCACTCACGGATTCGTTGAGCGACTGAGCAGCAGCAGCACCCAAGCTGCTCAGTCAGGGAAAGACACAACCGCCCCTAAGCAGTTTGGAACAGCTAGAGGTTTACACACAAGCAACCCCAATTCCCGTGACACACAGGGTCAATAGACCGTCAAACGTCCGGGGACCCTGTGTGATCGCCACAGTTATTATTATCAAAGTACCCATGTCCCTGCTAAAATGCTGTTTTCCAAAGATAATGTTCTTCCAGTTGTCCCCTGCCCTGCCTTCAAATCAAAATTACAAAGGATAAAACACCACTTGTCCGCTTCAGAGCAACCCTACCTCAGCACAGAAGTGATCCCTTGTACAGCAGAAATAAAATTCCACCATTAACTTTTGACAGTTGCAAATGGTCATAAGCTAATCTTGAACAGAGTGAAAAAAACATGGAAGTGTTGAAATCTGTGAGTGCTCGGCCTGTCAAGTTCATTGTGACAGCACCAAAAAAAACTGTCGAAAATGCTTTAGCAAAAAGTTTACGGCGTAGCCGCTGTTAAAGACTAGACTGTTCTTTTTCCATTAGGAAACCTCTTTATTTCAAAATTGAAAAGAATTCACATCCACGATGAAAACTACGTCAGGGCCACGGACATGCCTTTAGAAACAACTATCTGGACTTGTTAACTCAATCGTGCAATTATTTAACTATGTACTTTAATCTGTCACCCTAGTAAACTGCCAACAAGGCTTTCATAATTGCGAACAGGCTTCTAGTTTTAGGATGAACTTTGGCAAAGGCTGAATGCAAGACCCCCGAGGAGCACAAGGGAACAGAACCACCAAATGTCTGGTTGCCATCTGTTCTACCCATTTACTCTCTCAATATGTAAATAAACGTCAGAGAGCACAGGGACCAGTGAAACACACGGTTGCTAAGTAAAGCCCACATTTCTGCCTCTCCTCCTGATGAGCAGAGCAGTGGCCTCAGATGCACGCTGAGAGTACACCATGAAAGGCTCTTTTGGGATTCAACAGCCTCCCCTTTGAAACACCAACACCCTCATAAATAAAGCCCTTACTGTCTGATGGATGCCCTTTTTCCAACGTGGAACCCCTGAAAGAATAAACTAATGGCTGAATGAAAAAATAAACCAGGCGAGCACCCTAGTAGAAGGGTGTATTTTCCTTTACTTTCAATAGTTGGTGCAGTAGAAAGAAAATAAATGGTACAGTCTGTATTTTTTAAACTATATAATACAAAAATTTTCGTGATGAGCCACTGATTGAAAGACAATCACATACAGAGTGCATGTCCACTAGGAAAATGGGGGGGGGGCAAAAATGTGGCCCTACCGCTTGATTTCATAAATTCCGCAAACGTTAAAATCCCAACAGAGCAAATCTTAATTAAAAATGTTCCATACCGGATAGATCAAACCCCAGTTATTAAAAAGGGACGCAATAAGAAGTAACACTGATGCTGAAGTGGGCTCTATGTTTCAGGTTCAGTCAATGCAAACAGAAATAAAAATCATGCAGAACAACTATACTTTCATAACATAGTTTGGGGAAGAGATAAAAATTATACCTGTTGTAAACACTGGGATCTAAATATTCAAAGTATCATGGGAAGCCCCACAGAAAATATAGGACCTCCCAGATCACCTATAATTATATATTTTTCATTACTTATATAAACATCCTTTATTTGACACTTGTACATGAAAGCTGAACAGAAACATGGCCTTGCAGGACATCTAGTGCAATCCTCATAAGTTGAGAATGAAGGAAGACTAGAGTAGTGTAGCAGCTTCAGAATGCGAGAATAGGACTTGGGAGACCAGGGTTCATATCCTAACTCGGCCATAAAGCTCACTGGTGACATTGGGTCAGTCACTGTCTCCTAGCCTAATCTACTTCACAGGGCTGTTGTGAAAATAAAATGGGGGTGGGGGTGTCATGTATGCCACTTTCAGCTCCTCTGAGGATTGAAAAGGCAGGATATAAATGTAATAATAAAAAATAAATAAACTCTACAGTCTCTACTTCAATACTTTCACCAAGAAAGAAACACAATTCTGGTGAATAGTCCCATTGCCAAAACTGCTTTTACCATGAAGAAGTCACTCTTAATGTTCAACCTGTTCAGACTGTGATTTAAATCATTCAGACCTGCTCCTCAGGAAAAAGTTTGTATTACCCCCACTTTCGCTACACTAGGTCCTTGTTAGATAAACAGATCCCAATTTCCTTTTAGTGTATTTTAATTATTTATAGGCTTATATAGTACACAATAAACAACTTGTTACCCAAAAAATCACTTAGGCCGAATTCCTTGGAGGAAAAGTGGGATATAAATTTAAATTAACAACAACAGTAACAAACAGTACAACCCATACAACTTACTTACTTACTTAACGATTTACTGCTCTTATTACCTAGCTTTTAGTATTTGAATTTTTCTACTTTGGATTTTAAAAATCTTTGTCTTTACTCTACTGCTTTTTATGGAAATTGTTGTAAACCACCCTGGAATTTTCAATGAAGGGTGGCGTATACAGTAAATGTCTTAACAAACAAACAAAATAGAATAAATAACCAGGATAAAAGGCCAAAACCCGTTCTAAAATATTTCATTTCAAGCACAAACTTCCCAGCAGTTTGATTCTCAGGATGGTGATGTTTTTGTTTCTCTTCCCTATAAAAACCGCACTGCGAAAACTAGTTATTTGAAAGCAGCACATGCTACATATGGGGAACACCTGCAACACTCCCCCATACATATCCCTTTCACCCCATACATTTGTGCTTGGGATTCATGCCAGCTTAACAGTGGCTAGGCTAAAAAACAGGGGAACCTGTCCATCCATGCCAGTAAAGGCTTGCTTTTTGCTGCTAATAACCATGTCTGCAGAGAGCTGAAATGGGGTTTTGGCTGAGGAAAGGACAGGAAAGATGCAACTACACTCTGGTTAATCTAATCATCCCATTCAACCCCCAACTACACCAGAGAACTTTCTCTCTCTCTCTCTCTCTCTCTCAGGTCATTCTGGCTATTTAAAATCTGGCATGCTGCAGAAGTGTGAATTAGTTAGAATTACAGGGGGTAGGGTGGGGGAGGAAGAGCCCTGGTGAGCAAATACTCCCCTTGCCTGCCAGCCAAACATAAATCTGGAAGATTTAAATGCATCTATTAAAGTATTTATGTCCTACCTTTCCATTTGGAAAAAAAAATATATGCCTAAAGTGGTTCAGATCATAATTTTAAAAAGTCAGAATATAAATACACAAGGGAACAAAGACAGGAAATGCAGATCTTAAAAAATGCCAAGAGGCCAAGCGTTGGTCAGGTAAAAGGCCTACTGGAAAGGAAATGTCTTCATACAGGGACAGAATGCTATCAAGGAGAGGGCCAGACAGATCTCCCTCTCTCTCTCACTCTTGAGTGTGCAGGGCAACAAGAACCACAAACAATTGCAGGGATAATGCTCAGCTGAAATGGAATGAAATACATCTTTTAAATCTAGATATTGATGGTATTTGAATTTGAAGCTATTTTTGGCTCTGTACTTTCTAGATTCCTAGTTGGACACAATACTGCTGCTGCTGCTGCTGCTGCTGCTGCTGTTACTGCTACTGCTACTAATTTATTATTTATACCCCGCTCATCTAGCTGGGTTTCCCCAGCCACTCTGGGCAGCTCCCAACAGAAGTTGCAAGTTATCACTCATTTTAATATGATCTCACACTTTTGGAGTAATAAACTGATACACACACATGCAAGAACAAAGAACAAAGTTATCCTAAAATACAATTATTTGTTTGTTTATCCCCATTTTACTAGTGGTTGGCTTGAACAGACCATTTTCAGCATCAGTGTATTTTCCTCTCAGTTCACTGACTTACCAAGCAATGACTGATGCTTAGGAGGAAAGAAAATGTGTCAAGCTTGTTGTGATCTACAAATGTTGTCCCTATTTTCAAAAAGGAGGAAAGAGAGGACCCAAATAATTATTGCCCAGTCAGTCTGACATCAATACCAGGGAAGATTCTGGAGCAGATCATTAAGCAAACAGTCTGTGAGCGCCTAGAAAGGAATGCTGTGATCACCAATAGTCAGCATGGATTTCTGAAAAATAAGTCATGTCAGACTAACCTGATCTCGTTTTTTGACAGAATTACAAGCCTGGTAGATGAAGGGAACGCAGTGGATGTAGCCTAACTTGATTTCAGCAAGGCATTTGACAAGGTGCCCCATGGTATTCTTGTAAAGAAGCTGGTAAAATGTGGTCTTGACTATGCTACCACTCAGTGGATTTGTAACTGGCTGACTGACCGAACCCAAAGGGTGCTCATCAATGGTTCCTCTTCATCCTGGAGAAGAGTGACTAGTGGGGTGCCACAGGGTTCTGTCTTGGGCCCGGTCTTATTCAACATCTTTATCAACGACTTGGATGATGGACTCAAGGGCACCCTGATCAAATTTGCAGATGACACCAAACTGGGAGGGGTGGCTAATACCCCAGAGGACAGGATCACACTTCAAAACGACCTTGACAGATTAGAGAACTGGGCCAAAACAAACAAGATGAACTTTAACAGGGAGAAATGTAAAGTATTGCACTTGGGCAAAAAAAATGAGAGGCACAAATACAAGATGGGTGAAACCTGGCTTGAGAGCAGTACATGTGAAAAGGATCTAGGAGTCTTCGTTGACCACAAACTTGACATGAGCCAACAGTGTGACGTAGCAGCTAAAAAAGCCAATGCAATTCTGGGCTGCATCAATAGGAGTATAGCATCTAGATCAAGGGAAGTAATAGTGCCACTGTATTCTGCTCTGGTCAGACCTCACCTGGAGTACTGTGTCCAGTTCTGGGCACCACAGTTCAAGAAGGACACTGACAAACTGGAACGTGTCCAGAGGAGGGCAACCAAAATGGTCAAAGGCCTGGAAACGATGCCTTATGAGGAACGGCTAAGGGAGCTGGGCATGTTTAGCCTGGAGAAGAGGAGTTTAAGGGGTGATATGATAGCCATGTTCAAATATATAAAAGGATGTCATATAGAGGAGGGAGAAAGGTTGTTTTCTGCTGCTCCAGAGAAGCGGACACGGAGCAATGGATCCAAACTACAAGAAAGAAGATTCCACCTAAACATTAGGAAGAACTTCCTGACAGTAAGAGCTGTTTGACAGTGGAATTTGCTGCCAAGGAGTGTGGTGGAGTCTCCTTCTTTGGAGGTCTTTAAGCAGAGGCTTGACAACCATATGTCAGGAGTGCTCTGATGGTGTTTCCTGCTTGGCAGGGGGTTGGACTCGATGGCCCTTGTGGTCTATTCCAACTCTATGATTCTATGATTCTAATGCACCGTCCTCATCACTAGACTTGATATGCCTCATACAAGCCTACTTCTACCAATAATATAGATGGCATGGTTGGTTGCCATGCTCTTAATGCTCCTCCTGGGAATAGGAGCAATGCTAGCATGAGAAGAAAACTCTTCCCACAAGATCTCTGACTTTTTACCAAATGGCACATGTAACAAAGGGAAATGTTGGAAGAGGTCCCTGCTGCATATGGTAGAAACCCAAACCACATACAGCCACAGATTTGACCAGGAAGTACAGCTCCTTGACAAATATAGGACAACACCCTTTTAATTAGGCAGATATAACTGGATCATTTCAACTATTTGATGAGAGTTTGGAACATGAAGCTAGTATGCTGGAGTATATGCATGTGTTCCCATATACTTTATTTTGTTTTTCCTAAGTATTTCTCATGCTGTTAAGTTCTTCTCTGCCTTGTGTCACTAGCTATACTCTGGCCAGCTATTAAGTTGTAGTGTTACAGCAGTGTTACAGCAGTGTTACATTTGCCTTCCTCAATGAGTTCTTAGTTGGGTGATGGAAGCCCTGACTAACACACAGCAAACCAGTCTTCATTATTTAACCTTCCCTTTTTGCTAAGACATTGACTATGAAATAATGTTCTGTCAGATGGACTACCTGGTTTCTCCTTATTTTTTTCAAAGTAAAGTTTTTTAAAAGGCTCACAATTCTTCCACAGATGGAGAGAGAGGGGAATAATGTCTCAGAACAGCTAAACAAAGACCGAGAATCCAGATCTTGTTGGTATGTACATCTTTTGGAGCCACATTGTGGAAAGTGTGATGTCACAGCAGTGGTCTGTATGCTGCTGAGGATCACTGATCCGTGTAGTCTTGGATGGAGCAGCTTAGCGCTTCACTTCCTCTGTTGAAAAATCTCCTTTCCAAACACATGATGTAAGAAGGCTCACTGTAACGGCTGGGAGGTGGAATCTGAATCTCTTGTACAGTTGACGAGAACTTGGTGACCATGGAAAGAAAAACTTCAAACTCATATTAGAGATATTTTTGGACTGTTTTGGTGGATTTTTTTTTAAAGTACCATGAAATTCATCTATGAAGAGACAAATGGGACCTTTTCCTCCCTCACTTAGGAGTGAATTTTGAAAAAGATAAACAGAGCAGTTAGTTTTCTTAAAGCATTTCACCAGACTCCTTTAGTGAGGCTGAAAGGACATTCTCTGTACTTTAAGGCTGCAGTGCGTCCCTCTAAAATACAAATAAAAATTGCTTTGCCTCACTTACCTCTCTTGATGGCTCCATGGAGACTCTTGTGCTTTGCATATGATGTTAACACGTTGTATAGCAAAATAAATAAATAAATAAAAATTCAAAACTTTTTTTCAAGGGATTGGCAGTGGAGTACATAACGTAAAAGAGTGGAAATAGCCCAGTTTGGAGCCCAATTCTGATAGTGGAACACATGTGAAAATCATTAGGTCACAAAGTGAAATCTGCATACATTTTTCAGGAAAGAGCCATAAGCAGAAACAGGCAGGAGCCTAACTATCTCTTTGCTAATATTGCATATGAATTCATTCTCAAGTATTGTGGATTTTAGGCAGGGGAAACTCAATCTGAGAGGGCTACTCTGGAAGATTTGGAGGTTAAGTGATATTATGCTTATTAGTCTTTCTAAACAATACAAATTTCTTTTATGAGCTGTTAATACCAAATTCCCAACACATGTAATGGGGATACACAGTTGTATTTATCTGCTCTGATGCTATGCAAAGATCTTAATGGGAGACTTGTAGAATTAGAATCATCAAGGCAAGGAAGATGATGGTCCAAATTCAGTTTGAAGAGAAGCTGTACAAGAGTAGAAAGCTGGATGGTTACATATCCTGGGTCTTCCAAGACTCTCTTTGAAGCTCTTTAAAGGTGGCATACATTCATTTAGACTTCTTAGGCTTGGAGTTGTCGTTATAAAATCTGAAGTAGTGGAATGTTAGGGTTATAAGAAGAGTGGCGATGGGAGTCAGCATTCCAGTAATGTATGAGATGGTAGGTAGCGCAAGAGAAGGTTCAAGGGTAAAGATGAAAGATGGAGAACCAAGATATAAAGTCAAGTGGGTCTTGTGGAGTAGCACTTCAGGAAGGAAAAAACATCTTGGCAGCAGTGGTTTTAATGAAAACTGCTTTTAAATCTCAGAAAACTGAATGATGAAATTTTGTCCAGGTTTAGACTTCCCACTTCCTGCCAGGTGGGAAGGGGGCACATGGAGTGATCTGGGAACAATGCCTCAAAACATAGGAAGGCAATGGAAATCCTCCCACCCCAGCTCAAAAAAATTACTTGTACTGAGAAGTCAAATCTTAGCCCTTCACGTTGAAAACTAATTCTGTTCATAACAGCTGTGGTAAAAAAAGTTTCCGCTTCATCACATGGTAAACAGATATACAAGTCAAATTAAAACATTATAGCCAGAGTACCAGGTGGAACATGTGGATCATTTCATGGCCTAAGGCAGCAATGAGAAACCTGCGAACCTGCAAATGTTGTAGGACTCCAGTTCCCATTAATCCCAGCCACCATGGCCATTGGTGAGATATGGTAAGAGAAGGAGTTCAGCAACAGCTGGAGGGGGCTACAGGTTTCCTACTGCTGGCATAAGGTGACCTAGAATTTTCTTGAATTTACTGAGGATCCAACAGCATAAGTTCCATTGATTTACGATATATAAACCTTTAGAAATCAGTTCAGGTGGCTCCCCAAGAATCATTGCAGCTGCTATCCAATGGAGTCTAACATGTGCAGAGTCATGTGAGAATAATTCCTAAACAAAGTGTCTGGTAAGGCACCACAGGGATGTGTATTGCAACATCACTGAAACCCTTGGAAAATTGCTGTGTTAGAACATGGTTGTCTTCTGTTTGGCGTCATCTTGCTGAGGATCTACCAGAATTTTTTACATACAACACTGGTACATAATGCACATTTGCTATACTCCAGCCCACACCTGTGACATCATGGCTTACTCTGCTAGGTAGCATGACTTAGGAAATAGGATAAGAATGGCTGTGCACAATATCCTATCTAAACACACAACAAATCTGCAATCAAGCAGAAAATCCCCCAGACTTGAATTAAAGGGAAGAATAGATAAATGTGAGGAAACCACTTGAATTGGGGTAACAAACAATGCAACATGTCTCCAAATGTATGTACCTTTAATGTATTTTTAAGCAAGACAGCTGAGTGCACATGAAATTAAATTACATGAAATTAAAAAACATTCTGATTTTTTCTAAGAACACTGAAAAATCACATGCTAAAGGTGACATGACGGTCCCAATCCTGAAATTCTTTTATTAATTATACAAACTAAGATTAAAGAAGGGATTAATGTTTAGAAAAGACAACATTTCTTGGGCAGCTCTGGAACAAAAGCAACTCAAAATACATCTGGATTGTTTGTTGTGAATCAGTAAGACAGCCAATTCATATTTGTCTTTAAACCGACCAGGGGGAGGGTATTTTATTTGCTGTTTTTAAACATTTTGGATTTTTAATTTTGTTTGAAAAACATCACTTTTATTTTAACTGGAATATTTTGAAACTGTGTTTTACAGTCAGTTGGTGGGATACAAATCCAACAAACCAAACTGTTTTACAAGACTTTTCTCCACTTTGTTACTCAGCACCTGGGATGAATTCCAGAATATATTGAGTCCCCATTGTCTGCTTGCCTATTTGAAACCCTCCCTTGTCTGCATGACTGTTTGAAAAAGATTTTAACCAGTCAAACTGGGAAGGTCTAATGTATGGCTAGAGAAGAGAGAGAAGACAACTGCCATGAGGTAGCCACCTGAGATTCCAGATTTGAAGAGGCATTTGCATCAGCTGCGTGGGAAAGAGCAAGTAAACCATCTCATTTCAAAGGCAGCTTGTATAAAAGGATATTTCAGCAGATCGTGTCCCATTTTAATTACTAGGAAAGGAACTATTTGCCTTTGACCAGCTTTGCTAAAGGCTATAATAAGACACCACAATCTTTCACATGAGGACGTAGCACAATAATGGGCAAGGCAACCACTTAAATAAGTAGTTTAAGATTATGCATAAATATCTGAGAAAATACTTGGTTATTAGCTAGCAATGGTGTTTATGCAATGGAGATTATATAATTGTAACAAAATATCTTACAAGAGGGAAAGTACTGAAGGCATGAAACAGTGTGAAAAAGTTTGGTTTACATAGGCTCTGGTTTGGGTCCCCCCCCCCCCACCCATAAATCTAAAACATTTTTTACAAAGCTGTTTTACCGATATCTTACACCATGAGAAATACACAAAAATGGTAAGAATCCAACCTTTTTGTTTCTGTGTTTCAAAAGGATTAAGTCTCTTAGAAAAATTATTAGGCATCTGGAGTGAACGTATTTATATTACTCGATTTGGGAATAAGGGTATTAAACAAAACAAATAATGGAATTAATATTTCACATTTATTTATGTACTGCATTTATATCCCACCCTTCCTCCAAGGAGCTTAGGATAGTGTACATGACCTACTTGTTCAAATGTTGAATTATCTTAAAGATGCTGTGCCCAGGGTTTGACTGAAATGAACAGCAAATCTATTCACTGAAATTCACTCAAGTACAATATAATGGAGAAATAGTAAGTTCAAAAACATATCCATGACTTTACAAGGTCTGGCAGATTGCTAAAATTATAAAATTATTGGCTGCATATAGGCATTACACTATAGTTCAGTGAGACAAGAACAAGCTGCAGAAAACCTCTGGCTACCATGTTCTGCCCCTGCCTCCCCGCTCTGCTATGAAATTGAGATTGGATGATTTTAGTTGCACAGCAACAGTTCAACCACAGTTTACAGTTTGGAATAATGTTAACTATGGTTCTTTTAAATAAGCTAGTTTCATAACTCATGGCACAAAGTTGACTTGTTTCAAACCATAGTTAGTCACAGTTTGTCAGATTTTGAAAATACAGTGGAACCTCGGGTTGCGAACGTGATCCATGCGGGAGGCACGTTCGCAACCAGCAGCGTTCACAACCCACAGCGCCGCATCTGCGCATGTGCGTGACGCAATTCGGCACTTCTGCGCATGCACAAAGTGTGATTTAGTGCTTCTGCGCATGTGCAAGCGCTGAAACCCAGAAGTAACCCAATCCGGTACTTCTGGATTCGGCGCATCTGTAACCCGAAAACGCGCAACCCGCAGCGTTCGCAACCCGAGGTATGACTGTACAATAAGCACAATAGAAGCAAATGCTTCCAAACTCCTTCTCACAGTTGCATTGGAGAGCAAAGGTTCACTGCAGCTCATTTTATCATACTAAATTGTGATTTAGCATGATGTACCATGATTAAAGAACAACCATTAATCTGATACAGGAAACCTAGATACGGGAAATCTAATACTTTTTTTTCTATTTCTTATATTTATTTATTTTTAAGTTTATTTCATTTCTTCATTATAGAACACTTATTTGTACTAATTGTGTTATTAGCTTTTCCTTATACATAATTGCATTATCCATATCTACTAAAAATTCTGTTAAATGAATAATTTAAAGTAAAATTTTAAAATACAGTAATACCTTTATTTTCTCGTGAATATGCCGCAGTGAGTCTGCAGTCCCCATATCGGCATCATCAGTAATACATACAATATCAAGCTTCAGCTTCGTCTCCAAGTTTAGCACTTTCTGAACTTCTTTTGTTGTAACCACAATGACTTCTAAAGTGCAGAAGAAAATGTTGCATGAGTACAACTACGAAACGTTATAACATTATTATGCTCGTCTACTGAACTAAATATGAATCAATCAAAGCTTGTTTTTCCCCAAGACCAGCTGCTATTGTGGGAAATCTAGAAAACCTGCTTTTTACTGACTAAAAATGATCTGCAGTAGAATATGTAAATGGTTAAATATTTTGTGGAGTTAAGTATTTTATGACATTAGTTTTATATTTGTGACACAGGAGCCTTGCAGACAACAGTCTCACCTTAAGGAACTCACAATCAAAGTATAAGAAAGTTACCAAAAACGTACGGAGAACAAGAAGAAATAGTAGCACCTCTGCTCAGTGTGGCATTCCATGGACTTAAATGGACACTCTATATTTACATGAACAGATCATGTTTGAAACATGTGACTTTATAGGTACGCAAGAACACCTCACTCTGAAGAGTATCTAGAATGCTTAGTTTGGATGTAGGAAATACAGGTCCAACTCCTCCATTAGGCTATTAATCACACACCTTGGGTAAACCATCAACTCTCAGGGCCACTTGTTAGGGGTAGCAAAACTTGCTGGGTAAGTTTGGCTAATGTCTGATCTCTGGCAAGAGTACCTGTATGAGAGGAGCAATTGAAGAACATCTGTTTCCCAGTACCCCACTTTGCAGATATCACATTTCAGGAGAACAGGGCCAGGAGCCAGATGACATCAATGTTTAATACCATAAGTAGTACCTGGTATTCCAGATTTACTATTGCAGAGGCAGTAATCTACCTATAAATCCAATTTTACTACTGCGAATTGCTCTGAGAACTATTAGGGCAGAAAAGCAGTATACAAACAACAATTTACTATTTGAAAGCTATACCTGGAAAATGTTACCTATGCACTTGGAAGAAAGGTACTGTATAAATCGACTTTTTCAGCACATTTTTTATGCTGAAAAAGCCCCCTTGGCTTATACTCAAGTGAGGGTCCTTTCGGGCTGCTCTTTCCTCCTACTCCGCCTTTGCCGCTGTAGGCGGTGGAGGAGGAATGAGCAGCCCCAAATCAGCCCTTTTGGACTGCTTGTTCTTCCTCCGCCGCCACCACCACCAGGTTTGTGGTGTGGTGAACAGGCTTATACTCGAGTCAATAAGTTTTCCCAGTTTTTTGTGGTAAAATTAGGTGCCTCGGCTTATATTCAGGTTGGCTTAGACTCGAGTAAATACGGTACTTTAAACTAACTGCAAGCCACAATCTGGTGAATCAAATTAAAATGAACCAAACTATTCTAGAGAAATCCAGATTCTGCATAGCTGCCCCATATTCAATAGTCTCTTGAGAGAGACATATATTCTTTATATTTAATTGTGGTGGCAACCTAAAAAGATGCTTACATTCAATTTTTTCCTGTGTTTTCATCACAGAAGTTGGCCCTACAAGAACCCCAAAACTTTAAACTTTCTCAGACTCAGAAGGCACTTTTGAAACTTGGCACAACAGTTTTAAAACAAAAGATAATGCTGCTGATGTGCACTGTTTTGCTGCTTGCATGCCAAATCCCAAAAGTGAAAAGCAATAATAATAATTCTGGCATATGCATCCCTCTGGATCATGACCATACTATAGAACACTCATATTTAACACCAATGCATATAACCCTACACTTAAATATAGGAATTACCAAGCTATATCAGTCAAGGATCAGAATATAAGAAAAGCTTTTCAGGACCAGAACAGAGATCCATCCAGTGCCACATCCTGTTCCACAGAACAACCAACCAGTCACCTCTGTGGGAGCCCATAAGCAGGACTTGAGCACAATTCTCAAGCAATTCTCCCATTCTTGTTTCCCAGCACCTGCTGTTCCACAACACCAGTGTTCAGAGACACTGTTCCTCTGATCGTGGGATCATGACTAGTAGCCACTGATGGCTTTTACTATCCACGAATATGTCTAATTCCACTTTAAAACTGACTACATTAGAGGCCATCCCAAGATCCTGTGGTAGTAAATGCCATAGTTTACTATATGTTGTGTGATCCCCTCCCTCAAAAGCCCATTGAAGAGTAGGGTGACAGTCTGGGTTTATTTGGCCTGCATATATGAAGCGAAATCCTCCAATTTTTCTTCTTCTTTGTACCTCATTCCTACACCTGCTGCAAATAGCAGGTGTAGGAATGAGCTTATGTGTAATTTGTTCACACTACAAGTCATCTTATCATAGGCATTCTGCAATGTTTGGTGCTCACCTTCAAAACCAACTTGTTCCAGCAGATTGAGCGGGTACCATATTAAGGGTTTGTTGCCAATAGGTAAGAGAGCTTTAGGGATGCTTGAGGTCAGATCCATCATGCGGGATCCACCCCCAACCGCCATCACCACTGCTTGAAACTCCATGGCAAAGATCTGGAAAGACAAATTAGAGAGCAATCTAGAAACAGAATCAGCAAATAGGCAGTCTCCTAGGGAAGAAAATGCAGAGCTAGTGTCACCCTGAGGCAACTGCCCCTGAACTTATCTACAGGCACTGCCTTGGAGCACATCCATCACCCTAATCTCTTATTTACGGACAATTAACACGCTCCCAACCAGGCTAACCGGCTCCCAAAGGATGTCTACCTCAGAAATGAACTCAAAATTTGAAACACAATGATCCAGTTTATAAAACCAGAGGGGCCAGAGCTGAATCTTCTGAGACAGGACAGGTTATGGTAGCTCGGGAGAAACACACTTTTCATATGCTCAGAGGTTTTTCCTTTATTGCTTCATGCTGAATTTTACTTTTACTTTGTGTTTACAGTACTTGCCTTACTGGGTTGGCCTGGCGAGGGCTAGAAATTCAGGCAAGCAAGCCAAAGGCGTCCCACAACTGAACTCTGGTATTAAAGCCTGTTTGCAGCGCCCACGGACTTCAGCCCCCGGCCTCAAAAGCAAAGGAGGCGGGGTTTGATGATGTCCCCTGGCAACTTCGGCCTCTTTTATTATGCTGGACAGCTGAAGACGGCCGAGGTCCCCCTTGCCCAGTCACAGCGAAGAAACCCCCGGTGGGCTCGCCGGGCCTGGGCGCCAGGGCTTCGCAGCCCAGCACACCCCTCACCTTGTCACCTGGATAGCAAAGGCTGCCGGTTAGTCCCCTGCCAGAGTGACAAGGAACCAATCGCAGTGACTTCCCCTTCCTTCAGGGTCGCTTCCGCGCCTGCGCCGCCGCAACGTGCATAGGCTCGCGCCAGCGTGTTTACCCGCGGAGCGAATCGATGAGCATCCCCTCAGGAAGAGCGCCGAACAACCAATCCTCCTCCTTGCGGGCGGGGAAAATAAGCCGGGCGCGAAGAACACCGAGCTATCGATTCCCGCAGCGGCAGCAACGCCGAGCTACCGATCTGCAGGTTTCTTTCTGAAGCTCATTCGGATAGGAGGAGCCCATTCCCAGCTGCTCGAGGGAGGGGAGGCGGGTGAGGTGGCTTGCTGCCTCTTGCTTCCCAAAGTATAACGCCCAAAGAATAAAATATCGACTGTTTCTCGTTGGTGAACCTTCGCCCCTGCCCCGTTGTTAAACTGCAGCTTCCACCAGCCGCAGAGCAACATAGCCTGCGATGGTCAGGGATAATGGGAGTTGTAGTCCAGAAACATCTGGGCTGAGTAAAGCCGGGTTCGAATGGGGCAAGTCAATCCGCAAAACCTGGCGCGGATTTATCTCTCTCTGTGTGTACTTGCCGTTGACTACTTTTGCCTGATGGGAAGCAGTGAAACTTGAAATCTCACGTTGTTTCAGCTTAGAATATCTGCCAATACAGATAGTGAGTCTGACTGGGTTTTGTCAAAATTGGCTCTGGAAGACATGCCTGTTTCTGAAATGTGAGCTTTATTCCGGCTAGTAGTAACCGAGGTTCAATATAAACACAGCTGCCACGGATTTAGTGACAGATGCAAATCCAGGGTTGTGGAAAGTTTTTAACCTTTCTGCCCAGAAACACTGGAATATCAGAGAGGCTTTAAAAAACAAATTTGTTGGCTGCTCACTATTATCATCTCCAGAAAATGAGGTGAAAAATAAGATTCATCTTCAGCTACCGTTTCAGTGTTTTGTTTTTGTTTTTTGCATCAGTGCATGTACAGAAGGCTTCAAGATGCTGGAGAAGATAGCAAAATTAGAAAACAGGAAGCATATATACGGTACATTGACTCTAAAACAAAGAGTAACAGCACAATATAAAAACAATTTAAAAAACTGACACAGGAAACTGCAGTGCCAAAGATCTAAAAACTACTAAAAAGACTTTCCTAATAGCCAATGAATGAATGAAAAAGGGTCTACCTGGCACAGAAAGCCCACAACATGAATCAGTGCCATGTGAGCCTCTCTGGGAACGGCACTCCAGAAACATGCTTTGGTTGCAGAAACCTTACACAGAAGTTAGATTATATCCTGTCTTTATTGAACATTTACTTCGCTTGAAGGGTGGCTATATAACATTGAGCATTCTTCCTGATTTGCCACTCTGGGGTCTTCCTGTTTCTTTTCAATGCATTTCCCTATTACTTTCCAAATCACAAAAAGTCCAACCTTTTTTAAGAGTGGATTTGCTGCACTAGGGTGACTGAACCTTTTAATTAACTTTAATTGCAGAAACCTTTGGTATGCGCTTAACTCTTTCCCATGAAATACAGTCTGGAAGTGACCAGAATGTCATTGTTGCTTCCTGGTCTGCAGAAAACCAGACTCAGTACAGCCGCTTGACTACAGCATTCCCAAGATAACTAGAAGCTTATTGTGGGGAGGGAGGTCGAACAGTTGAAGCAAGACCAAGAACATAACATTTAGGGGCTGAATCTCTGCTGAAGCTTAACTTTGCTTAACATTGTGAGAGACCACACAAGGCAAAAGAGCAGAGTAATTTAGAACCTACTGAGTTTCCACATGTACGGTAATCTTGCCAAGTGGACTGTATGTTTAGGTAGCAAGCAATATGTCACTTGGGTATGTGTAGGTTGGATATAATGAGTAAAATGGAAAGGAGCTATTTTAATGAGGAACAAACACACTCCCCACCCCCAAAAACCTGGTACCTAGATATTATAGGTTGCATGGATTGGCTCCCAAAGGATTAGGAGTTCTCATTTCCTTCATCGGCTCATGAAACCTAGCCTATGAAAGTTCAGAACCAGTTACTATCTTGGTGCTGCCCTTTAGCTTTAAGCAGATTACTCCAATATCGCAAACATAACTTCTTGCCTGATGGAACGATCTGCCCTCTCCTCCCCCTGCATACTGTTCTTGGGGTTCTCCTGAGCCAATTTGGGAGGAAATGGGGATGCAGGGGGGAGATGTGGGGGGAAAGCACCATTGCGCTAGTGGAAATCCTTGTGTGCTTCTACTTATGGGGCTTAGTCGCTGAATCCTGCCCATACTTTGTGTTCTTACCTAGAGAGACTATAGATGGATTGTCTAAAGGCCAAAATTAGGCAACAGAAGTAATTTTGAGGGATAGCCTCACATTCTGCAGTATATTTGCATGTAAATTTTAATATAGCCAATGGAAGTACTGTAAATGGGGTTATTTTGTATTTATAACAGCAGTTTTGGTCTCGTCGCTGAATGGTTTCGAGCTGTGGTTCCCCAAGTGCCTTCTATATGGGAATGCAGAATGCTTATATATGCTCTGCAATAATCACTTAATGTTTCCAAAAGCCATAACATAAAAAAGAGTCAAGCTATGATGTGAACCAATCAAAAATGCTATGCTTCTGCTGATCCTATAGAACTGAATGTTTAAAAAAGAAATTAAAACATATGCAAACATGTTTTTCCATATTGTAAGATGTACATTAATGACAGAACTGACAACTTTTAAAAAAAAAACCACCTTGTGTTTATCTGGGCCAAAATCAGGACTAAATAACATTTAGGCAGGGCTTGTGCAAATGTGATGAATTAATGGCAGTTAGGCAAGGCAGTCCATCTCCAGTATTTCTCCTGAGCGAGCTCTCACTGTTTTTGTTTAATACTTCATTTCTTCAAGGTTCCTCACATCTGGAAGCTCTCTGAACAATGTAAGTCTCCTGAGCATGTCTGTGCTAGAGTACAGCCAAAAATGGAATCCCCATCCCACATGAGAGTCTGATGTTTCAAAATTCATTTTCATCTCCATATGGAATGGTGGAAAATTTGAAATAGTAAACTTTATTTAATTCAAAGACTTTTGGGCTTGGTACATAACACGCATTTGGAAATTCAGAATCATAGGGTACAATCCTACACAATAGCAGAGGTTAGGAAATGGATATGTCCGGTGGGTCAGGTCCAGATCTGGCTCACCCTCTAGGCCACCTTTTGATAGGTGGGTGGTAAAACATTTGCTCTAATCTAATCTAATGCATAACTGCACTGATTATCTCCCATGATCCTACACCCCTTTGCCATGTGTGAATACTGTGTCTTTTCTGAACTGTATTGCTCCAACACTTTCCCCTCCCAATAGTAGGGAGTGCTGCCTCCCCCAAATATGAGGCACTCCATTCCAGCCAATGGCATTGTTGACCAGTACAACTTTCGGGTTAGGGAGTCTTCCTAAAAAAACAACTTTTGGGGTGTCCTGGTTTTACTTTTTGAAATATGGCAACCCTACTGACCAGTCATGAATACTTTTGCCTTGCAGGATCATATGGAACAGAACAAGCAATGGTTGGACACAGTGTTTCACTACAATCACCAAAAGAGAGGGAATAATAATAATAATAATTTATTTGTATCCCACCCTCCCCGGCCAAAGCCGGGCTCAGAGCAGCTAACAACAGGTAAAAATAGCACAGTGTACATAAAATTGCACAGTCAATTAATTAAAATACATTCTAGAATCAATTCAGAATCAAATTAATGGCAACCATTGGGTTAGAGTTCTATGAAGATTACAGAAGGAGAGAGGGGGGTCAGACTGTGCCTTGGCCAAAGGCCTGGCGGAACAGCTCCGTCTTGCAGGCCCTGCGGAAAGATGTCAAGTCCCGCAGGGCCCTAGTCTCTTGTGACAGAGAGTTCCACCAGATCGGGGCCATGGCCAAAAAAGCCCTGGCTCTGGTCAAGGCCAGTCTAACCTCCCTGTGGCCCGGGAACTCCAAGATGTTTTTATTTGAAGACCGTAAGGTCCTCCATGGGACATACCAGGAGAGGCGGTCTTGTAGGTACGAGGGTCCTAGGCCGTATAGGGCTTTAAACCTTAAAACCAGCACCTTAAACCTGAACCTTTACTCTACTTGGAGCCAGTGCAGCTGGCATAACACTGGGTGAATGTGATCCCGCGGCGAGGACCCCATACTCAAAGTGTACTCAAAGTCCCTGCAGACTCCTGCTTACTTCCTCACGCCTACTGTGCATGCAAATTCAGGGGCTATGTGCTCCAGCTGCTTCCTGTTTCCCATTACTTTCTCGATAGGTTACTTTTCTCACAGGTACAGGATCTATCCTGTGACTGTTCTGTGCAGGTGAGGAGGCAGACCCACCTCTTGACCCACAGCAATGCCCAGGATGCTCCCAGCTGTTCCTATTTGGAATTGTTAAACTATCTGCTCCAGGCAGGTTCCTGTGACAATTATGCAACAGACAAAGGTATACTTAGCATGCAGGTGGTGCTGTAAGGAATAGTGCACCATCCTTCTGTCAGCCAAGCCACTGTTCAAGGTACAGGAGTCCTGACTGACTGTCACTTCCACATATGGGCCTTTCCTGTTCAGGGATCTTCTCCATTCCAGATTTGACACTGCCATGTGTTTTTTTGTGTTTCCTAAAGGTAAAGGTACCCCTTGACCTTTAGGTCCAGTCGCGGATGACTCTGGGGTTGCGGCACTTATCTCACTCTATAGGCCGAGGGAGCTGGCGTTTGTCTGCAGACAGCTTCCGAGTCATGTGGCCAGCATGACATGACCCCATGGACCAGAGCACGCCAGGCACTCCTGTCTTCCACTGCCTCCCGCAGTTTGGTCAAACTCATGCTGGTAGCTTCGAGAACACTGTCCAACCATCTCATTCTCTGTCGTCCCCTTCTCCTTGTGCCCTCCATCTTTCCCAACATCAGGGTCTTTTCCAGGGAGTCTTCTCTTCTCATGAGGTGGCCAAAGTACTGGGGCCTCAGCTTCAGGATCTGTCCTTCCAGTGAGCACTCAGGGCTGATTTTCTTCAGAATGGGTAGGTTGGATCTTCTTGCAGTCCATGGGACTCTCAAGAGTCTCCTCCAGCACCATAATTCAAAAGCATCAATTGTTTGGCGATCAGTCTTCTTTATGGTCCAGCTCTCAATGTGGAAGTGGTAAATAGTGATCCCTCTCCCATACCCTAATGTGATCTGGCTTAATCCAGCTTTACGATGTGGCTCTCGAAGGGAGGACAAGAAGCTTGATGGGCTCAGGGGCAGTGGTCTCTCCTCTTTCACTCACTCTTTGGTTCTTTGGACTTCAGCAGCAGGGCCCTAAGAGTGCCCAGGTGAGACAGGAGTTGCTGCCAGGATGCATGAGGCAGCCCCTACCACATTAGGACCAGGGATCCCCCTCAGCCATGAAGCTCACTGTGAAACGAAGCTACCTTATGATGGCATTGTGAGGTTAAAATGGGGTAAGTGGGGAGAACTCTGTATGGGACCCTGAGGGTGGGATTAAAACAAATGTAATGTGGGTTGTATAGAAAATAGCCTGAGATACCACCAGCAGCCACCACTCCATTAATTTTTTTATAAACTTTCTGGGCAGATGAAAATGCCTGGTAGCAATCAACCAGAAGTAATTCTGGGAATGATGCGAATTTGAGGCACTCTGCCCTATACTAATATTATCCCTGGGCTCCTTCCCTAAACCATTGTCCCTACTCCTATTTGATTATTTTCAAACTCCAGGGACTTGTCCAAAGTGGCAGGGGCATAGTGTGCAGTAATAAATCTTCTTTGGAATCTGCTGCGAGCAGAATGTTGAAAACCAGAAGCGTTTATTGCTAGGTGCAGAAGTGACTATATGGGCAGTCTAGAAGGGAACTTACTCTTGGGTCTTGTACTAGGCCAGCCTTCGCCAACCTGGTACCCTCCAGATGTTTTTGCAGTGCTGGTTTAGGCTGATGGGAGTTGTAGTTCAAAACACCTGGAGGACACCAGGCTAGAGAAGGTTGTGCTAGGTGCATGCCGTAAAATTTGTCTTTTGCCAAAGTTAAACAGCCATTGAGAGACCTACATCCAGGTAGCTGGGATAAACAAGTAGAATAACAAGTACAGTGGTACCTCAGGTTACATATGCTTCAGGTTACATGCGCTTCAGGTTACAGACTCCACTAACCCATAAATAGTGCTTCAGGTTAAGAACTTTGCTTCAGGACGAAAACAGAAATCATGCTCTAGTGGTGCAGCGGCAGCTGGAGGCCCCATTAGCTAAAGTGGTGCTTCAGGCTAAGAACAGTTTCAGGTTAAGAACAGACCTCTGGAACGAATTAAGTACTTAACCCGAGGTACCACTGTACCAGATATTAAACAATGTGCATTGAGTGAGACTGCACCAAGCACCATGTCACCCTCTTAAGCATCTTGCCCCCAAAGGGGACATTTGCCACTGAGTGATAGCTGCTTAGCACTTTAAAGTCCAGGGGGGACCTCTCAAGAAGGGGATGACCACCACCTCCTTCAAGGAGAATGATACTTCCCCCACCTCCAATGAAGCACTGATCACTCCCTGTACCTGCCCAGTCAACCCTCATGACTAGCTTTAAGAAGCTGAGATGGGCAAAGGGTGACAGTTTGTCAGTCACACATTTTCAAGCAGTTTTTCTACATCCTCACATCACAACTGATCCAGTACAGATGAAGCAGACAGTTCACTGAATGCCTCAACTGGACTTGCTCTATTTTTTTAAATGAAACTGCACTATACAAGTATTTCAATAAATAAAGTAAAAATATCCATCTTTAATAAGAAGTTAGAGTAGCGCTCAAGGCAGCTACAACTGTCCCTTAAAAAAAAGGCAGACTTTCTGTGGTAAGAAGAAAGATAGAAGCAGCACAGGGAAAACACAGGAGGGTTACAATATTGGGCAATGTTGTTGTGTGACCCCACTGTGTAATATAAGCACCTAAGGCAGGGCGATTCCACACTAAACACCTGTTGCGGAAGCAGACTAACTCCCAGCTACTCACTCCCTCAGCCAGAAAACTTTCTAGGATTGAAACATTTTCCAAGATCTCCCTTTCATACGCTTTTGCAAAAAAACTATCAAACCAACTCCCAAGTGAGGGCACCAGAGGTTGGGCCCCTCCCCTTCCCAAGGCACATGGTTATTGATATTTGGTTCTTGCTTTGCCAGATCAAAACTGGTGCAGCCCACTCAGACAATCCCCATTCCTAAATCAGGCCATCCTCTCTCCCATGGGGTGGTGGCAGGAGTGGCAGTTGAGCTGTATCAGGAAGGAGGGGGACCTGCACCCCTGCATGCTGACTCCATCCACCCCCAAAAGCCCTTTCTTCTCATTAACTCAGGGATCCTGTATACAGGAGAGAGAGAGAGAGAGAGAGAGAGAGAAGCCCCCTTTTCACTATTCTAATCCCCTTCCTTCTAATTAGGGCCTGCAGCCCCCTCCTCAAGTATGTTTCTCTTTTTATTAGGGAAACAGTTGCCAACTGAGGCAGGAAAACACCCGCCTACCCCTTTATCCCCTGGCTTGTTTGCCTCCAATTCATTCCTGGGGCCCGGTTGGCTGGGGGGAAACATTCCTATTTCCCTCAGTCTAAAGAAAAATGGCTGCTAATTAGTGGCATGAATAGCTTCAACCTCCCCACCCGCCCTTTACTCACCTGCTTGTGAGGAAGAAGCTTAGCAGGCATCTGACCATGAAGAATGCCGGGCAATGGCGGAGAAAGTGCATTAAAAAAAAACCTGAGCATAATAATACAAAAGGTTAGTGCAAATATCACTTCTGCAGCTTCATGCAGCCTGCTGGCATCCAAGGAATAAACTGGAGTGTCACACGACATCATTTTGATAACTTCCGACAAGCACTTTGGTATAATCATGTTACTTTAGGTATCCTATCCTCTTCTTAATAATGATAGTAAAATTATCAGGAAAATAAGATTAAAGGATAAAAGCTAGGGCACTGTAATCAGCAAGGAGACCAATGCAAAAAGTTATCCTTTTTATAATCTATATTATTTTTTACTCTTGTATTTTCTCGTGCTCATACCCCACCTTTCTTCCATCATGGAAGCCAAGGCTGTGTCACTTGTGGATCTGAGAAGGTCACTCATCCGGCCCTCTGCAGAGCCAGGCCTACTTAGCCTTAGCAGGGTGGTACCCTGATGCGGCTTCAGACCGCACCCTGAACTATGTGGACGTTATAGCTACTTCAGAGCTACTTCCACAAGGAAACATCTCTGTGGAAAGTCTCGTTAGTTCCCAGCACATCATACTGTAGTAGCGTTATAAATATCCTATCTCTGTGTGTATGCCTCCTAGAGGACAAAGCAGTGTGTGCCTCTGAACACATGCACAGACGTGCAGGCATGCAGTTGCACACACAGACACGTCCCTGGGGCCACACAGTGGGTGGTTTTGGCCTGGGAGAGGAGAGCGCACGCACAAGCGCGCACCCCCCCCTTGCCCCCAAAATTGCAACTCCACAGTTGCTTACTCACCACTCCCTGTCTGTACGGAGGAATTGGAAGTGTTACCTAAGCCAGACTCACTGGGGTGCCTCACCCACAAACCAGCTGACTTCCTCAGCAGCGCTTCAGTCTGCCAGATGGTTATCATGGGAATGCCTCACGCTGCAGACAGCAGGGTGTGTGGAGGGGGACTTGGAGCAGGAATCCATTCCAAAGATTCATAATAATCATTACCTTTTCTTAAAGCAGCTTCAGCATGACTGGACGAGCCAAGGGGGGTAGGGAACGCATCCTGATCAGGGTGATTCATCCAGCTGGTTGGTACCCGCCTCTGCTCCCCCAGGCCCAATTGATGGCTAAGGGGCCATCAATCAATCACTGATCAACAGCTGAGATGCCTGTCTGTGCCAAGGAACCCAGTGAGGGACTGGATTTCTGATGTGAGCTTGTCTGGAACTACAGGAACAATCGCTTTCTCTCTCGCCCCATTACTGGGTGAGACTCCATCCTGGGAGGGAGGGGCTGAAGAAAACGGAGAGGGAGAAAGAAAAGATGTGCCCACTGTGTCTCATTTCCCAGCCAGACCCAAAATAGAGTGCTGTCCCAACATGCAGGAATCAGAATCCTGCTTTCAATAAATCTTGCCAGTCTTGGCAAGATTTGTGGATCCTTTAATGTGTAGACCCCACCCCCCACCTCGCTACTTGCCAAGAAGATTATTGGATTCACATGAAAAACATAATTAACACCAAAAATGGCTTGGGGAGAAAGAGAAAGAAAAGCATGCAGCAGTTGTAAGTACACTTATTTGGAAATAAATTCTATTGAGTTGAATGGGATGTGCTCCTAATGTTGAGGACTTACGAGGGAGAGAAGGACTGGAACACACACAAACACACACACACACACACACACACACACACACCAGAAGCGGATGGGGAAAATAAAGTAACTCCCCAAACTCCATTTTGGTATATGGAGATTTATAATATAAAATAACATTTTGTACAAAAATTAATAGGAATTGCTACTTATCTATCCTAAAGTCAACAAAATTCAAGGTAGATGTTAAATTCCAAATGAATTCAATGAAATATGGCTTCGTGCTAAGACTAATGGGCTTTTGGAACTCACTGCCCCAGGACATGAGCAGCTGTTTAAACAAATGAGGTGAAGAGTAACTGGATGGTGGCAGCAGACGGAGACAAAAATGATTGTTGCCCAAAGAACAGCAGAGGGCTTTATCCATGTACATATAAATATAACTTCCATAAGTATTTTAATGTTAACTATGTTGGAGTTGTATACATGCCACAAAGCTATGGTACCTCGCACAAAATATGAATAAGTTATTAGTCATCTAAAGAAGTTTAGTGGACCATTATTTTCTTGACACCTGCCATAATGCATAACAAAAAAACTCCAAGGAAATTTTGAATTAAGCCTCTGTTCAGGGAGGGCCCCTCTCCCTGTTGCTAAAATGTTTCCATCTGACACATTGGACTAAATTATTATTATTGTGGAACGCCCTCCCACCAGATGTTAAAGAGATAAACAACTACCTGACATTCAGAAGACATCTGAAGGCAACCCTGTTCAGGGAAGTTTTTAATGTGTGACATCTTAGTGTATTTTTGGTCTTTGTTGGAAGCCGCCCAGAGTGGGCGGGGTAAAAAAATAAAAATTATTATTATTATTATTATTATTATTATTATTATTATTATTATTATTATTACCACTACTACTACTACTACTATTACTTGAATCTAGCAGATAGATGATTCACACAACCAAACTAGGAAAGTGTGGGGGGGGGGGACTCTCCTTGTTTGGTAGATTGACTTGGTATACTTCCAGACAAGGGCCTTATATTACAAACGGTTTACATTGCAAACGTTTGTAAAGATCTGACTGTAATGTGTGCAAGTTCGGCACATTAGCTTCCTCACATGCCTCTTTTTTAAGTCATGGATACTCATTGCTATTCTCCTGCATGTCATCCACAACAGTGGTGACTTTGGATGTGCAACAGTGGGTGGAGCCTTTCTGCCCCTCCTCTCAGTTCTCAGCCCTCCACTATATTTTCATGCTCTGGGCATGTGCACAGGTATTTATTTACCTGTGCGCACACACCTTTAAATAGAATAAATCCCTGGAAGTATACAAGAACAAACATCACCAGCCTTAATTACTATGTTTCATAATGTGCAAAATTGAGGCTTTGTTGTGGTGGTGGTTGATTGGGGGCGATATCCATTTTCATTTCCCCTTTCCATTTCCAATACTGAGAACTTGCATAAGAATATTTACCTGACTTGCATAAGGCTTGCATAAGAGTGATGAAGAGGTCTTGCATAAGACCTCCCTATGAGGTTTTTTTTTTTTTTTTTAAAGTATTCAATTAATGTATATGCCGCATACGGTCTCTAGAATAATCCCTCACACATGAGCAGTGTGGAGACAGTTCCTCCAAATCAGGTTGTTTCAGCTTGGGATTTGCTTTCAGCATGCATCAATCAGTGGGAATAGACATGCTTGTATCATTTGGGCCACCTAAAACAAATGAGGAGCAAACAGAAATAGGAGTAGAGTGATAAGGGCCACCTACCAAAGTAAATGCACTAACAAGCATCCACAACAGTGGTGAATTTGGATGTACAACAGTGGTTTTTCCATGTTAAAAGTATGAGCTGACATTTTGATGCTGACAGCATCAGTGGCAGCTGTGAAAAGCATGCATTGCACTGTTTCCTCAATAAACTTACTTGGGAGCATGCCTGAGCTGAGAGGATTTGAGGTGAATGACAGACATCATTGCACACTATCGGATGCTGAGCCAGCCACCTAAGCATGGTGGGGCTGCCCTTGTCAGAGACCGAAGGCCTGGTTGTAGGAAACATGGAGTTTCTCCACCCTGCTTGACGGTTCCTGCGGTGTCCTCATGGCATCAAGGAGCATGAACTCTGGAGCATGGATTCTGTGTCAAGGGAATCCAAAATGAATGTTAAATCTAAGACAGGAAGGAGGAGGAAGAGGAGCACAGATGCCTGCTGCAATGAGCTTACATTGAAGCAGCATGGAGAGTGGAGTGGGGCAGGTAGGGCTGGATAACAGAGGAAGGGGATGAAAGGGATAAATGTGAACACGTGCAAAAATACCCTGATTTTGAAGATCAGATTAGTGGGTTCAGCTGGACTTCTAACTTTCAGCCCCCTTGCAAAAAGTGCTTCTGGCTGTGTTGCCGCTCCTTCCACCAGCCCATGTGGATGGATTGCACAGCCAGCTTTCGCAGTGGGCTAACGGGAAGGACACTTCCTGCATTTGCATTTCTGTGTTGTGGTGGAACCAGGAGCACAGGAAACTGCTCCGGACAGGCCCTGAGGGAAGACTTCCACAAGGCTGTGTCTCCCTATTCACTGGGGGTGGGCATTCCCCTCACCCACCACACTCCACGCCTGATCTTTCCAGGCAGTCCATAGGCTAAGCCAGCTGTTTGATCTCTATGGGGGAGCAAGGAAGGGCTGCTCTGCCTCCATGTGTGGCCCTTGCACTGGGCCAAATTACTTTAAGGTGGGTGAAAAATCAATTGACAATTTGTTTGGAAATAGTACTTAGTTGCTCCCTGCCAACTTGGGAGGCTGCACTGAGTGAGGCCGTGTGAGGGTTGGTCACTGACCAAAGCTTTTACCTAACTATGATTACAGAGCAACAGGAAGGGCAGTGATCAAAACGGCAAAACAAGGTTGTAATTGTGCAATTGCCAGCACTTTAAATAGGGCTGTAATTCAGGAGCTGTTTGATAACATTTTGGCAACTGGGTAGATATTTTACAGATGGTGAGCATTTAAAAATCTATTGTAGAGAAAAACAGAGTAAAAACAAAATTCTATCATATAAAATATGAGCAGGCTGACTAAACTTTATTGCATAAGCTGCTCTGTGAATATTGATATTGAAAGGTGGCATAGAAATTTTTAAAATAAAATAAAGTTAAGGAAGGATGAGTGTGTGCATATGTGTCTGGGGTGGTTGCAGCATGGATGTCTGAAGACAAAAATATGATGGGTGTATTGGTTCTGTCTCCAAAAAACAAAGAAGAAAACACTGAAAAGGTTTGTGGCAAATAGAGTGTGCCCAACACATTTTGGAGCCTTGCCTTTTTCAGAGAAAAAAGATTTTGTTCCACTTATTGTGGTAATTTACAATAAGCTACCACAATGAATGGAACAAAAGCCTCTTGCCCCTGAAAAAGGAAGAATGTGTTGGGTACACTACATTACCCATAAATCTCATTTTGAGCAAAAATTCCTGAGGAGGCTTTGAACTCTTTGGTGGTAGTTGCTTTCAATTCCCTTGGCATTACCCCAACTTTTTTCCTGATCTGTGTCTTGCCTCTTCACAGGCACGCACTCACACATCTCGGGTTAATTATGTTCACTCAAATGGCAGAATAACTTTCTGCTCTGGACAAGTGGACAAGTGGTAAGAAGCTAGATTTTCTTATGGAGTGATAAGTGGTCAAAGAAGAAGAAGAAACCGAGATCAGTAATAAACAGATAGTTCTTGCAATGTTAGTGAACTACCACATGTGCACACCTGCCATGGACTCATGAGAGGAAATTGTCAGGACAACACTTGAACATGTCTACTCAGAAGGAAATCCAGGCCATGGTCACTTAGCCCAGTCTACAATGTCATGCATAGAATAAGGCTAAAAGAATTATATGCAGCATCAATTTCAAGGATCACAATACTGTATACACCACAGGGATTAGATCTTCTGTCACTCTTTTTTCAGAGCTGGTCAACTATTCTGAACATTTAAAATGTGGCCAAGCAGCACCACCTGCAGGTAAATCTGCAGTATAGTCGACGTCCCAAGCAAGGAGAGTTTACTATGGTCCAAAGTGGATCTGCAACACTGAGGCCAGGGACACATCTGCACGTTTAAAGCACTATTATACCACTTTAACAGCCATGGCTTCCTCCAGAGAATTCTGGGAACTATAGTTCATCAAGGGTGCTGAGAGTTGTTAGAGGTCCCTATTCCCCTCCCCCCTGCCCAGAGCTACAATTCATAGAGTGGTTTAACAATCAATCCCTTTTCACAGAAGCTGCTGCTTGCTTTATACAATAAATAGCAACTACTGCATGTGTACTGCTGTGAGTCATCCCCACCAGGATTTTCTTTATCACAGAAACCACTGATCAGTTTTAATCACTTAAGGCACTGTACCCTTTGGGAGATCTACCACCCTCCTCGGATCTGATGAAAAGGAGAAAATAGCATACTTGCATGTGGATGACCTCCACCAACAATTTCATTCTAGATAATAAAAAGCATGGGGGACAAAACTGAATCCCACAGAACACCTCTCATAGGAATGAAAAGTAGCCTCCTGGCACCTTCTGGAATCTGCTTTCCAAGAAGAAGTTGAAATACCACAAAGCAGTGTCCCTGATCCAAACTGGCAATCTAAAAGCAGGTTTGTCATCCTCATCCTGAGTTCTCTGTCTCCTGCTCTCTAACCATTGTCCCAGACCCTTCATATGCAACACTTCCCACTAAAACTGGCTATCTATTCAGTGGGACAGGACACCTAGGAACAATTGTGTCAGCCGTTCCAAGTCGATTCCAGGTATCAACCAGGCCAAATCAGCTGGAATTTGGATCCCATTGGATCCAAAAGCCTCTAAGGGGGAAAATATTTTTATAGGTTCGCTGGCATTACAACATTTCAAAACTCTTGTTGCCACTATAAATACCCAATGGAAAAGGGGAATTCATCATGGAGAAAAAGCTTGCCTTGCCCCAAACCCTCTTTTGTATGTTCCCCGCTCCCCTAGCCAATTCTGGTATCCCCACATTAGCCAACCAGGCAGCTAGAGGAAGGAGATGAAACTTCAGGAAGCGTCTGAGGCGCCAGAAGCAATGGTCAGCACTCTGCATCTCAATTGGTTGCATCACTGCTCCTTTGACAGGACAGCCATCCCTGAGTGCTGTCTTATTTTGCACAGGATAACATGTATGGGAAGCCAGCCAGTATAACCTGGAAGTTCTGGCAGTAGGCAGCTTGATGGAAGCAGGTGGCTTGTGGGTGCATTTATCAATTAACATTAAATGGTGAAGGACAAGAGGACTGGGCAAAGGCTGCAAGACTTCAGGAGAGTGAGGAGTAGCTACATAGGGTGGCATTCACTGTGGTTGCTCTTTAGTGGCAGATGCCACTATGTGTGCAGGGTATATAAGTACCATCCGCTTTCCCATTTTTAAACTGCCATAAGTCAAGCCACCTTTCAACTGATCTCTCTGAAATTTTGACAGCTTGCATCCTAAATCTTCCATTCTGACTTTTTTTATAGCAACAGGATGAATCATATCAGTTTCCCTAAGAAACAGCATGATCGTGATTTAAAGAATAATAAAGCTTTTAATATAGAACCGTTTCCATGACTATATACTATATGGATGAACACTAGGATGCCCACACAGGCTTCCTATAGGGCTGGGAAGGCCTCACATCAACATTCAGCAAGTGATGCCAGTGTCCTAAAAATGTAAGGAGAAACCTGCTGGCCAGTGGCCCATCTACGTAGGCCACTTTTCCATTGTCTCTCGAGATAGACGGATGCCAACCAAGTTAGTAGCCAATGGTAGCCTTATCCTCCTACCTTCTATATTATTCCATATTTCACAGAATGAAATCATACCCCTTGAAGCTTCACTGGAACATAGGAAGCTGCCTTATACCAAGTCAATTTAGCTCAGTACAATCTATCTGTACAGACTGGCAGTCTTTTCCATTCCTACCTGGGTATGCCAGGGATTTTAACCTGGGACTGTCTGCATGCAAAGCATATGCTCATATTGCCCTGTAGCCCTTCCCCATATGGTCTTCATCCCATCCTCTTCGCCTCCATGTGCCTGGAATCCTTCTGCTATCATACCTTCAACAATCTGTTCCAACATTCAACCTCCCCCCCCCCCACACTATAGAACTGATATTTAATACAATATTTCAGCAATCAACTCACTTATCACATTACAGAGAAACAAGCAGATTTACAAACAAAATTACAAACAGACTGAATGACAGGTGGGTGAGTTAACCGAAGAGCAAGGTGTGCATTTTGATTATGGCAAAACTTCAACATTGGCCTGAGCCTGGGAAAAACTAAATTTACCAACAAAAAATGAATGACTTCAAAATGCTTAGGAAACTTTGATGATGATAAAAATGATTCACTTCCAGAAGCTGTGGGAGAACGGACACTCCACACATAATCCAGTGGAAGTATTTTGGGTTACGTTGGACTAGAACTAAAATCCATGAAGGCATGTGTCAGGCATATGCCAAATACTGTATCATTCTTGTTGTTTATTTAATTATTTTATAAATGAAAGTAACCCCATGTATGTTCCCTTTTGGTTAATTCTTTTTGTTGCATTTTATAAGAATAAAAATATTGGTTTAAACCTGTATTCTTTTCTTTTGATAAAATGCCTTAATTTATTGTCCTCTGTCGTCCCCTGTGTTGAATATGGGAATTCCCCATATGCGCTCCCCTGAAAAGTAACAGATTAAATCCATACCCACCTCATTGCAGGTCCAAAATATGTTCCATGTCAAACCTGGAGCAAGACCATTTGCTTAGATCAGGGGGCACCAGTGTGACCACTGTGCTCACCAGTACCTCCTGTGACACCTGCAAATTGTCACAGTAAAAATATGCTCAAACCCACCCCACCCCCCCATGAAAGCCTATTGCCTTTCCTGCTCAGTTCCTGTCTGCACTGACTCATTCTCTCCTGCAATTCCTTAAACAGGCCCACATTTCTTTGGATGCCAGTACTGGACATCCACCTTCCTTTCCATTCGGAACAGAGGAGAGGTGCAAAGAGCTTATCTCTTTGAATGAATGGGGTAGTGGTTGATGTAGGATTCTTTCTTCATTTCTCTGCTGATGGGGCTATATGTACCCCAGCATCATTTTGTGGTTCTCTTTTTTTGGTTGTTGTTTTTTTGCCATGGCAACCTTTTTGCATTATGCCATGCCCCTCTAGGCAGTCATTTTGTGTTAAGTTATTATCCTGTGGCAGCGTTTTCTGACTGGTACCATTTCTGACTGGCGCCTTTTCAAAAGACAGCACTTTTTCAAAATTCCAATTTGCCTACTTGTCCAAAAAGGTTGACTACTCCTTGGTTTAGATATGCGGCGGACCATAAATCAGTACCCTCTTACATCCCAGATGGTAACCTTTTGAATATTAAAAATGTTATTAATCACTCCTCTCTGCACCTACTTCTTTCTCATGCATATTCAGTTCCTTCAGCTTTTTCTTAACAACGAATAAACTGGAAAAGAACAAAGAAATTGGATTCAAACAGGCCTGGTCAACAACATCGTGTGTGCCAGAGATCTGTTTTCCCCACCAGAGGGCAGTACAGAAGTACTAAAGTGATTCTCTGCACCTAATTTTTACTAACTGAAGTTCTCTCTTTGCTTAGCTGAGTAATAAATTTGACTCTAGAATGGACAGTGATCAATGGGTGTGTCTGAGTGTGCCAAATATGTTCTTGGTAAAGGCTCATATAATTTGACATAGGATTCCTGTACAGTACTTTTTGAAACTTTGCTTACCACTCTACTTTCCCCCTTCTGCATCCCCATATGCCCGCCAACCCTCTTTAATTAGGGCAATGGCCAAGAAGCACAGTAGGTGATCTTGATCCCCCTATCTCAGCCTGTTCTACTTCATAGGCTTGTTGTGAGGATAAAAGAAACTCAGAGCTCTTCGAAGGAAAGGAGATTGTATCAGGTTGGTAGAGGTTGATATCCAATCAGACATGGAGTGTATTTTTAATACACATTTTTCTCAGGGCTACTGAGTTTGGAAACAGAGCACATTCTGTGAAATTATATTTTGCCCACAGAGGGGTGTTTTTCAGGTCTGGCTTTTTTGGCATAGTGCCACAACATGTCTGGGAATGAGCTACAGGTCAATTCTATAAGCTGGTGATGAAACCAGTGTACATTTAACTTCGGGTGTTGAATGGGTAGCCTCAGGTTTATTTGCTTGTTTTTAACTACATAAAATGGGTATTCCCAAAGTTTTGAGAAGGGTCATGGGGCGGTTCTTGTGTTGGCATAAGCACAGATTTAAGAGTGCACCAAAATAGTTTACACAGTTCTGATTAACGGTTCTGTTCCCATGATGGTTGGCACATTTACCACAGTTTTGACAGCACCTCTCATCTGTTTGGTGGAGTGTGATGTCCTGAACCCGATGAAAACCCAGCAAGAGAATCCTTCTCCATGTATGAAAGTGACAATCTTTGATTTGACTAATTGATCTTGGTGTAAGAATCCTAAGTATGCAAATTTTCAAATTAAACAGGACTCTCCTTCTTGCAGTCTGGGTGTATATACTGTTATAGAAATTGCGGGGAATCCCCCTAAAACCTAGAAATTAATAAATGCTAGGATTATGGGTTCTTTGTGATATGCAGGGGAAATATAAGCTGCAAGGGGGTTCCCGGGCTGCCTTACACAAACCAGTCAACAACTCCTTGTTCCAGGTAAGACCAGAGACTAGGGATTTGGAAGGTTGCCAGGGTAACTGCTCTGGGGGAGCGCAAGGGGCTTCTGGGAAGAAGAAAGAGGAAGAAAAGGGGAGACAGATCATGGTGAGGGTGAAGGAAAAACTGCCTGCCTGCAATGATCTGGGTAAGATCTGGACCCCCTCCACACAGACCAATGTGGTAATTAGGCGAATAAACCCTATTTCTTAAAGCATGACAGCCTCCACTGTATCTTCTGTTCTCCAAAGGGACACAGACCCTGTGTGGGTGCCTGAGATCTCATGTGCTCTTGCCATGGACTTGGCAGAGAGAGGAACAGGCGCCTGACTGGTTACAAATGTAATTTAGCAGCCTGTTTTCAAAGATTTTAGCACTTCAAATGCAAATTGTGCTGGCTCACAAGAGTTAAATACAATTGTAAAGATCCCCAAATATCTCCGTTCAACTTTCAAAAAGGTGTGGTAGGTAAACAACTCCTTGTATTATAAGTAGTTAGGTGTCAGAGGGAGTGGCCATGTTGGGAATTACTGAAATAGCTTCATTAGACAAAGCATTCCCAGAAAGAATTGCATTCCCAGTCTGCCTGACTAGGAGTTCTGTGTGAGAAAGAGGCTTACATATTCCAATGTAAGACGATCCAGTAGAAGATAACACTGTACCTGCTTTGTATTATGGGTATGTCTACATAGCAGCCGCTATAGGCAGGCATATGACTGGTTGTCCAGCAAATCTCCCTGGAAAGGACAGGCACCATCATCCCAAAAATGCTGAGACGACGACAGTTTTGCATACAGTGGGCTGGTTCCACTGTTCCCTCAGTCTCCCCCAGCCATGTAGACACACAAACGGCTGGCATAGGCAAAACCCTGCTACACGTTTCTGTTATTTAGACCACATGAGCTCAACAGTCAATACTATTAAAAGAATAGCTTTGTGAGCACGATGACCTTACTCTCCAGATAAAGACAATAACATTTATACAAGACACATTCTCCTCATCCAGTTTCTGGCACCTCCCAGTTTCTATGAGGCCCAAACAACAGCAGGGCCAACCCACCCAGCCCTGGGCCTTAAGATAAAGGTGCAGCATCTGGAACAAATTTCTGTCAAGTCTCCATAGGTTTTGTGGAGAAAATCTACCTGACAGGGAATAGCTGTGAGTCAGGGCGTGGCCAGTTTTGATGTTGCCCAATATGAGGAGGGTGGAGACCATTCCAAGGACTGTGCACCCTTATTTAAAATGATTTGACAGTCCTTATTTTTAACAGGCATATTCTTCTTTTTTTAAAAAAAACATCAACATTTATTGTATACTAAAAAGAACAGATTAAATAACAGATTTGTAGGCATGAATGCAAAACAGTTTGCACACGTCTGCTGCCTTTGGACTGAACTACATGAGATGAAGGAGATTGGGGCCGATTTTTCTCAGCAGGGCAAATAGCATCAGGAGGGGATGACCGGTTTAGCTCAAGGAAAGGGATAAAAGAGGGAAATGGTTTAAAAAGGCCCCCCTTGATTCTAATTTGGGACTCCAAAGGTGGTTTTCATGAGAAACAGAAACATCAGGAAAACCAAACACAAACCTCTTGTGTCTTGCGTAGTTTCGCACCAAGGCTCTGGGGTAAGTTCTAATGAATTCAGTGACGTTTACATTCATATGTTCAGGCTGCACAACACCTATTAGACAGTTAAAGATGGAGAATATTTTGCTGGAGCAGATGCTGTCTAATGCTAGAAGGATGTTTTGAAAATGGCTGCATGGTATGTATGTAATTTGCTATGTTTTGCAGTAGATGATGTTTGTGTTGTTATACCTAAGGTGAAAAAGTGAACAAACTTTTCGTAACCTGATTTAAAATAATAATTATACCAGTCCTCACTCACTCGTGGGCTTTGAAAAAACTGGTACGTGGTTGAAAACGCAGGTTTATTTAAAAACCTTATCGTCCCACACGACCAGAGAACACATCTCAGCTTCTTAAGCAGCAACTAGACAAGAAGAAGGCTGAGCTGTTACTGACTTCCCAACAGATTTAGAAAAACGGCAAATGCAGCCATGGGAGAGAAGAAAATTGGGCCTGTGACACAGGAGGAAGGAGACAGAAGCAAAGTAGAAGAGGGAGTCCCCAGCTGAAAGTAACCAAGTCACAAGAACTCAGTGTAAAGTGATATGAATGTAAATATTATTTTGGAGATTTGTTTCACTGTCTACACGTACCAATTTGTTCAGAGAATTATATTGTTGTTCACATATTGGCTTTGGCTTGTATCTTATGTTTATGTTTATGTTTATGTTTATGTTTATATTAATATCGTTTTAAACTGGGTTCCTGTGACTTCATCTTTTTGTTACAGGACAAAGGAGGACACCATATGTTTTAATTCATGAAGTGGCAACAGCAGCTGTGTAGGGGCAGAAGGAGAATTTTAACCAGGAAACCAGATGGAGATGGGAGAGTAATTCCCTTCTTCAGTGCCCCTCCTGATCTGAATCTCCCCCCCCACCAGCTGCATGTATCATTTTTGAAAATCATGGGAGATCCAGTTGTGAATCTCCCACCATCTCATTAAATCTAGCTCTTAGTTTTACTTGTGTTCAAAATGGTTGAACTCACAATTTTATTTACAGTGCACTTGTCTTGTACAATTCCCCCAAAGGGCTCACATCTTTGTCTGGGGTAGCTGTTCTTTTCCCACAACTGAGAAGCAAATAAAAGCAACTCCTGGACTTAGGTGACTCAGCACATTCCAATACAGTGAAAAGCAGGTTTTCTCTGGACTTCCCGGGCCATTTGCCTGCCTAGCAACCAGGTACTCAAACAAACAGTGCCAGACAGGACCTACCTGTGTCTGACCTGAAGCAGCTGGCTAGCAGGCCTCTTTTTAAAAGGAGTGGCCGGCCAACTGTGCCAGAGGCTACAGTACGGGTCAAATCCCATTCATGGTGAGCTCTGGTTACACAATGACAGTATCCACCACACCTTGACCTAATAAGTTAATCTGAACCCCTAGCATCCACATGAAGACTGAGCTGTTCACCAGAGCCTGTGTTGTTAGGGGGGAAAACTGGCCCTTACAGTTAGATCCTTTGCTTCTTGGTCTTTAAAAATGAAGCTGTTACTACTTCTGCATAAGTCAGTCACTGGGGATACAGACTGATGGGTTCATTTCCATGTGTTCCACTCCTAGAATGTTGGGACTATTGGGGGGGAAAAGTCCCTGGAATTTAGAATGAAGTTCTGGGAGCATCTATTGGCTGAATATGCTGCATGAAAGAGGCTATTGGAGGTGAGGGAATTCCCCAAGGCTCAGGGAGCTAACCTTTGATTTGTGTTGCATAGAGAGTAAGTTGTATATTGGATATAGCAAACTTCAACTGCTTCTGTCCAACTGATATTTTATTTACTCTGAATGTGCTGTTTTCTAAAAAGATTTTGAGGAGATATATAAAATAATGACAATGAAATTGAGCCTATTCCTCCCTGCCATCCAGCTTGTTCCACCAGTGGAGGTACAAAGCATTTATAAAAGCTTTCTATAATTTATTACAGCAAAATATGATATATCAAGTACAACATCTGAGCGACAGTCCCGTCATCATCCAAAAAAATAAAAGTTGTTTCATACTAAAGGAGACAGAGACAGTTATGACATCTGTAGTTGCAATGTTGTTCTTTAAGTCCTATTTCATTGGTGTACGAAATAAATTGCTACCATGTATGGAAGTGAGAGCTGGACCATAAAGAAGGCTGATCGCCAAAGAATTGATGCTTTTGAATTATGGTGCTGGAGGAGACTCTTGAGAGTCCCATGGACTGCAAGAAGATCAAACGTATCCATTCTTAAGGAAATCAGCCCTGAGTGCTCACTGGAAGGACAGATCGTGAAGCTGAGGCTCCAATACTTTGGCCACCTCATGAGAAGAGAAGACTCCCTGGAAAAGACCCTGATGTTGGGAAAGATGGAGGGCACAAGGAGAAGGGGAAGACAGAGGATGAGATGGTTGGATGGTGTTCTTGAAGCTACCAGCATGAGTTTGATCAAACTGCGGGAGGCAGTGGAGGACAGAAGTGCCTGGCGTGCTCTGGTCCATGGGGTCATGAAGAGTCGGACACGACTAAACGACTAAACAACAACAACAGTATAAAAAACACACCTGCTGTTTCCTTGCTGTTCAACACTTTAAACATACTGTCTCGCCAGAGTGGTATATGCTCTGGTTATCTCCCGCTTGGATTACTGCAGTGCGCTCTGTGTGGGGCTACCTTTGAAGGTGACTCGGAAACTGCAACTAATCCAGAATGCAGCAGCTGGACTGATGACTGGGCGTGGCCGCTGGGACCATATAACACTGGTCCTAAAGGATCTTCACTGCCTCCCAGTACGCTTCCGAGCACAATTCAATGTGTTGGTGCTGACCTTTAAAGCCCTAAATGGCCTCAGCCCAGTATACCTGAAGGAGTGTCTCCACCCCCATCATTCAGCTCAGACACTGAGGTTATCCCCCGAGGGTCTTCTGGCAGTTCCCTCACTGCGAGAAGTGACGTTACAGGGAACCAGGCAAGGGCCTTCTTGGCAGTGGCACCCTCCCTGTGGAATGCCCTCCCATCAGGTGTCAAGGAGATAAAGAACTACACAACTTCTGAAGGCAGTTCTTTTGTATTATTATTATTAGTAGTAGTAGTAGTAGTACTGTAATTTTTTTCAGCTATAACCCGTCTCTATACACACCTATTCACTCTGGTTTTTGACATTTAGGTGTATATTTTTAGGACCCACCTTATTTCTGTTGTTTTATTGTTGTAACCTGCTCTGGGACCTTAGGCTGAAGACTGGGAAATTAGTAATTTATCATTATCATTATCATCGTAATGCACCCCATAGTCGCCTTTGACTGGACTTAACAGTCCAGGGTTCCTTTATCTTTAACTAAGTCCATTGTTAAACCATGCAAATGCATCCAAGTTTGGATGATGAACAACCTTGCTGCTGTCAGTATCCAAATGTGTTCTTTGGTTTGTTTGTTTGTTTCCTTCATATTACTTAAACTAGGGACTTTTTGGAAAATGCTAAAGAGCATAAGAAGTTGTTCGGATTACGTTAAAGGGGAATGAGTTTTATTTGTAATACTTGCTGTTCTTATTATTTTAAGATGAGGTTCTATTTCCATTTAAAAGAAAAGACAACATTATTTGTGTAAGTGCAAAGGGATGATCCTGCCCACAGAACAGCCAGTTTCTATGAGGGCTTGGGTCATTACAGAACCATCTCCCACAACTTGACCAGCTTTTGAACCTGGCCCTTGTTATTTTTACAATCTCCTAGCGGAAAAGTGACTCATATAGATGAGTATATTATACTAAGCAATGTTTCTGAGATAAGTGAGATAAGTGTCAAGGAGACCTTAGCTCCCGTGCTTTGACACAGACTGACAAGCATGTATAAGCACTACTCTGAGTAGATGCAATTATAACTTTTAGTAACGGGTGCAATTTAGAAGGTCGGTTGGAGTGGCAGCTTTCAAGTGATAAGCTGATTGCTTAACAGAAAGTGCATCAAAGTATTAAGAAAGCACTGTTTATGGTAGCTGATTATATGATAGTGCTCAGGATTTCCTATGACACACCCTATTGTCTACAATGAAAACATTCACTTCAATGTAGGAGCACCTTTCCATGACCAGTCCAAGTAAACACGTCCCTCCTACCCTTTGCCCTTGTGGTAGGTGAGCCATGGTGAAGAATAAGGTGGCCAGATTGCTAGCTGGGGCAAGATAGTCTGAGCATATAACAACAATCTTGGCACAACTGCCCTGGCTACCAGCTAGTTTGGGGGCTCAATTCAAAGTGCTGGTTTTGATCTATAAAGCCTTATGCTGCTCAGGACCCCCAGCACTTCAAGGACTGCCTCTGCCCACATGAACCTATCTGGACACTGTGTTCATTATCTGAGGCCCTTCTCTATGTGCACCTTTGAGGGAAGCGCAGGGGATGGCAACATGAGAACGGGGCCTTTTCAGTGGTGGCTCTTCCTTTCCCCAAGGAAGCATGCCTGGTGCCGTGTGAGAAAGATCAGGCTAAGAGAGTTTGACTTCAAGGGTAAGTGGAGATTTGAACCTGGGTCTCTCTCTCTATTCCTGCTCAGTCTCAGTCTGACACACTCATCACTACCCTAAGAGCAGGTTGGGATTGGAAGAAACAAAAGAATCAAAAAACAGATATTAGATACAGTGGTACCTCTGGTTAAGAACAATTCGTTCTGGAGGTCCGTTCTTAACCTGAAACTGTTCTTAACCTGAGGTACCACTTTAGCTAATGGGGCCTCCCGCTGCCACTGCGCTGCCGCCATGTGATTTCTGTTCTCATCCTGAAGCAAAGTTCTTAACCCGAGGTACTATTTCTGGGTTAGCGGAGTCTGTAACCTGAAGCGTCTGTACCCCGAGGTACAACCCTAGGATGGAACCTGTCTACCTCTGATGGAAACCAGGCCTTTCCCCCTCACACACTGGAACTCTCCCCTACCTCTCTCTGCCAATTGACTGTAAGGCTCAGGCTCCAGGCAGGATGCCCCCAAGGCATTCAAAGCAGCAGCTGCAGGTTCCCAGTGCCAACATGACCAAAGTTGGATGGGCTGGGCATGGAGGTATTGCCCCCTTCTTATTCAGGTGTCACCATGTCACTTGTGCTGTGGGTCAAGGGGGCGTTGATGTTCCCGCGATAGTGTTCCACGCCGGCGCTGGCACAAGGAGGATCGCATTCCACACCCCTTCCGTAGTGCATGCATCTTCCAGGCCTGAGCCAGGCTTTCCACCTAGGCAAGGGTAGAAACAAGTCCATTATATTCAGGCCAGTGCTGGACAGGAGTGAAGATCAGCAGGAACCATACCCAGGTAGGTAGTGCAGCAGAATGGTGTCTAAGCAGGAGAATTGAGGAGGATACAGTGGGAAGCAGATGGAAGAAGTAGAGATGGCCACTTCTCTTCCCTCAGGGGCCCTGAGGCCATCACCTAGTAAACCAACAAACTCTCTTGGTCTCAGAACTCTACATGTGCTCTTGTCCAGGGTTCCACTGACCCAGTGATGCTTTCTTTCAGGATATTCCATTCTGTTCCTGTATCATCATCCCTTCCACAACTTCCCCAGTGAGTTAGTCAGTATTCTGTGGTCCGGCCACTGAGCATTCTCACTCGTCACAGAGCTATTTTAGGTCCCACCTCCCTCAAGGTTCCCTACTCCCCTAAAAGTCTTATGTACTTCTGCAAACCACAGGAAAGGCGCTTCTTCTCTGCCACTAATTTTAGCTAATTAAATATGAAAAGAAGGAGCAAGCGCTCTAAAGACAGGGAGAGACATGTGATCCATGCAAGCTGGTGCAAAAAGCTATTACTGAGGTGGGTAGCCTCTCTCACTGGAATCATTTGGTCCTTCTTGTTCTCCTCCTCCAGCGTGGTCAGCTCACTTGGTGACAGCAGATCCAGACGCAGCCCTGGCACCACTGTTGCCGCCACATCGTGCACAGTCCTGTCTAGAACAGCCTGTAAGAAGGGAGTTCAGGATCAGCACAGGCCAGGGGAGAAGGGCTGCTGACAGACCTGGATAAGCAATCATGCCACAAGCTGTCCTAGTTCTGAACTGTTATGATGCAGCAGAAACTCTGGGGAAAGGGAAGGAAATAATTTTCAGTTCCAGGGAGTGGGTCGCCAAACAATGGGAGATGTGAGTATCAGAGAAAGGCACCTCAGAATTCCTGGGATCTAGTGGGCCCTGCTCCGTGCTCTTGCAGCTGGGTAGAAATAGGGAAAACTCATGTGATGGGGGCACCAGTGGGAACGTTTCCATGTTCTCCTGGATGTGTCTCATCTCTCTTTCTTAGTTAAGCTGGAGCTACTTGCTTTGTAGGCAGCTTTTGATAAGAACATTGGGAAATTTGATGGCTGTCATTTCACTGGGGCAAGTGCCTCATAGGAACATTGGAAGCTACCTTATGCTGAGTCAGTAGTGTCTAGCTCAGTGGTGTCTACCACACGGACTTGCAAGGGCTTTCTAGTATTTCAGACAGGAGTATCTCCCAACCTTGCCTCAAGCTCTCAGGGACTGAATCTGGAACCTTCTGCATGCAAAGCAGTTGCTCTATCCTACAACCCTTTCTTATTTGCTTGGAACACACTGTGGCCTCGATTCTGTTGGTTGGCAGGTGGTTGGCTCTAAGCAAATTTACTGAAGGAGAGCACTGGACTAGCTCATTAGGTTTAGAACATTGCAGCTGCGGTGCCTCATTGACTGGTCTGAAAACCAAGATTCTTCTATCTTGGAGCCAGGCCTGGTCGTAGTTAAATGAGGGAGGTGGACTCAGTGTGGGTAGGTGTGAGAGAGTTAGAGCCCTAACACCAATGCTATGGAAAACCTGCAAATAACTGTAGATTAACATCTGCTATTAATGTGAAGTGGTTTGTTGGTTGTACATTTATTTTCCAACCACATAATTCTGTGGAAAACGTTTTATATACTCAAGAAAGGTGTAAGTTGCTGCCTTTGGCCAATGGGTTGCAGTTATTTTTATTATTTAGGTAATTTATATACTGTTTCATTGCTCCAAAAACTGTCTGAGTACTTCCCAACATTATAAAAATATCACCAAAAAATACGACACAGAACAATTAGATCCTCTTAAACATCAGTTTAAACTAAAACAACTAACATATGGAGACAATAATAACTACTAGCTGACTGAAATAAAGAAATACAGCAGAGACAACCAGCCCCACCCACCAACTGTGCAAGCCTGTATTTATATGGAGCATCAGCACTCTCACTTCTGTTGCTGCCTCTCCAACTTAAGAGGGGCAAAATTATGCACTCCCTACTTCCACAGCAACCTGCTATCACCAGGGAGCATCCACAATCATTCCTTCCCTACATGACTTTTTCAGCTCTATACATCTTCCAAGAGAACCCCGTGAGTGGGATCCTCAATCCCTGCTCCCTTCGTTCCCTTTTCTCACCACGCAATGAGCACTTACGGATCCAACATGAGCCCATTCCCGAACAGCACGAATCAGCTTCACCTCATCGATGGCCAAACAGTCACTGCGCAAGATAGTTTGCATTGCCAGTTCCGACAATTCCAAGAAGCCACGTGTTAGCACCACGTCCTGGGGGGAAATATGCAGCTCATCTGTGGAGTGGAGAGAACTCCTCTGTCATTAAAAAATGGTGGCCACAGCTAAGGAGTAAGGTACCCATGGTATGTCCATTGAGAGTTTAGGGATGAAATAGTTACTGTAGGTCTGCCAGGTGAGATAAACTGCATTAGAGTCCTCTTCCTACCATGATGAAGCACAAAGACCACCACCCTTCCCAATTGCACCGAGGTACTGAGAGATGATGTAATCTGGAGGACAGGTCATGTCTGCCAGTGGCACCCTGTTCCCTCCATAACCAAATCATGATACTGAGCCAGTATGGTCTGAAAGCACATGACACAGCAACTCTGGACACCCTATATATGCCACTGTAATGGAAGCAAGGTGGGATATAAATATATCAAATGCACAAACAACACACATGGTCCTATTGGGAAGAGATGGCTGATTAGAATAGGACCTCCATATCTCATGGGAAAACCTCTGCACTTGTCCTGTGCTTACCTGAGTACAACTCTCGATGAAAGCCAGGCAATGCATCTGCAAATCCACCTGCCCATATGCTACAGCTGCCTGCCAGTAAGAGAGTGAGAAGAAAAATTGATAAAAGGCTGTGTTTAAAGAGACAAAGCTGAGAGAACATAAGAAGAGTTCTGCTGGATAAGGCCAAAGGTCCATCTAATCTACCACTGTTCTCACACAGACCAACCAGATGCCCATCCATGAAAGAATGTTGGGGCTTTAGGTAGAGGTGAAGCAGAAAAGGATCGTGGGTTGGGAGTGACAGAGTTGGCTGCAGTTTGCTTTTCATTTCATTCTAAGTATTTGAACCTGAAAGAAACAATATCAAAAGTCCTCCCCTCTCCCACAATGGAGATACTTATGGCAGACCCTCCAAGTGTCCCTATTTCCCAGGGATGTCCCTGACTTAGAGAAGCCATCCCAGTTTCTGATTTGATCATGGAATGTCCCGCTTTTCCTTAGGACGTCCCTATTTTTGTTGGAGAAATGTTGGAGGGCATGGTAGGATGTCCTTATTTTCATTGGGAGAAATGTTGGAGGGTATGGAGTTATTTGAGCCCCAAGCTGCCTGAAGGCAATCCTGTATAGGGAAGTTTTTAAATGTTTAATGTTTAATAATAATAATAATAATAATAATAATAATAATAATAATGTTGGAAGCTGCCCAGAGTGGCTGGGGCAACCTAGTAAGATGTGTGGGGTTATAAATAGTAAAATTATCATTATGGAATGGGACGTCCCTATTTTCATCAGAGAATTGTTGGAGGGTACGTTATAGGTAAACTTGGGAAAGTCTCTGCAATCAATAGATCCTTTCCCAGAACCAAATGCAAGCCTGTGTGTTCTAGAATAGCAAGGTTCCTCTGGAAATCAAAGAGATGGGACCAAGAGCTGTTTCATATGCCCATTCTATATAATGATGGGGATGTCATAGGATTCCTACCTTCATAGGATTCCTACCTTCATTGTACTAGTCTGAATTACTCGTTACAAACACAAAACCTGATTTTGCGCCCAACCACAAGCTGTCTTATAACGTAGTTTAAGTAACAGAGTTCAAAATGACCAAATGTGTTTGTGATTTGGTGTTCAGTGGGTTAATACTGCAGATGTAGAGTAGAAATTTTTCCACTACTACATTTTCCCATGGAATCTTTCTCATTTCTAAAAATGCATTGTATCATAAAATTAATTTGGAATGTAACAAAATGACTGGGCAGTTTCAAAGCTATAACATTTTTTTAACCCACAAGTCTATACTTCGAAATATATACTGTATAAATCTAATCAGCACCTCTTGGGGGCAGGCTAAAATTAGTATATTAATGGTTTTCAATGCCTTCATTCTCTTTTAAAAATGTAAACAATGAAAGAGAAGCTTATGCTAACTGAATTGTCATCTCTTAAAATATTTACACGTCTTCCATAAAAAAATGCAAAGCTTTGCTTGCAAAATATTTTTAAACGTAACATTTTAGGTTGCAATCCTATGCCCACTATTTGGGAGTAAGCCCCGCTGAACTTGGGGGCTTGCCTTGTACTGTGCTCTTAAGCTCTTGCCTTGTACTGTGCTCTCAATCAAGACCTGCCCTTCTCCTAAAGGCTAAAGTCCCCTGCCCTCCAAGCCAGGGTCTCAATGCAGATTGGGGTCCCTGGGCCTGTAGTTTCCCTTTAAAAAGCCAGTCATGCTAAGTGTGTGAATGGCATTTCACCTAGTTTATTCCACAATGGGACTTACTTATAATGAAGCATGTGAAGGACTACACTGCAAATGACATTAAAGATATGTGATGGTACTGAGGAAATTGAAAATAAGCTGATTGAGGGGTAATAGGATGTGGTGGATAGCTCACTTCACCAGTGCAACACCAAACATACCACCATAATGACAGAAAGGCTGCCACAACTCCCTGGATACACCCCAGGAAAAATCTACCAACATATCTGGTATGGTGGAGAAAATGTGCTTGATAGCCTTCAGAAAAGCATTCTACGTGGTCTGTGTAAGGCTCAGGTATTAACAGGACATCAATGATAAACATAATGATAGTAGCCATATTATTTACTTTCTATAGTCCACGTGCATCTACCTTCATTGTACATTGCTTGAAGATAAGCATCCCATATGGCATTTGTCTGGCTACTAATGGAAATAGATGCTGCACCAGATGGACCTTTGATTGAATCCAGCAGGGCAATTCTTACATCCCTTCAAAGAGAACATATCCCAAGTAAACAAAGCAAGGAGTATCTACTTGCACTGAATGAGGCAAGCAAGCATGGTGGGTCAAGCTTATTCTGATTGCTTCTGCTAACATAAAGTAGGCAACCTGAAACTGTGAGATGAGATTAGTTATCATCTAATAACCTTTAAGCATTCAGCTGAAGTCACAATCAGGATGGGTAAAGAAAGACAAAATAGTGGATTTGTTCCACCTTTTCAATTCATGAATGTAAAGTGGGGGATGTAATGCTCACTAGTCATTCTAAGTTGGGAGAGACATGGGCCTGCAATCACTCAGGGTTTCACTCCCTAATTCCACCTACCTTCTACATAATGTCTAGTTAAACACATTGTGTGATGTTATCAATATAGAAGTGTGACACTGTATACATGGTTTAAAACATAGGCCAAGTTCTGAATTAACGTCTGCAACAGGGTCACTTTTGTGTGTGTGTTGTGTTGTTTTTTTTTACTTTCTACATGAACATTCATATTATTGAAAGGTCAAGCATGGCCATCTCTAAAGACAGAACTTGCAGGTATCGCCTCAGTAAAACCAGAAATGCATCTGTGGAATGTGCCCTTTGTATCACTATCTGAAAATCCAAATGATATCAATCTCCTGCAGAGCAATAGAAGCATCTGCGGATTCAATGCTACAAGGAAAATGATCAGTCCCCATAAAAAGTGATGATGTCTGCTTACTCTGCTGATTCCTATGGGGATAGAACTAGTGAATATTGTGTCAGACACATCCCAGGCTCAGTGAGCACAAATTACAGGTGGGGACTAGGAGGAGTAAGTTGTGCAGTTAAGCAAGAAATAAACAATTTCTGCTGTGTGAAAACAATGTGTTTGTGGCAAACCACATTATCTTGCTGGTTGCTTTCAGGATACACCAGCCCCACCACATGGCCAAGCATGCAGCTGGAAACTAACGATTCCAATTAACGGCACCAGCTGACCACTATAAACAGACATCAAACCACATGTGACCAGAGTAGCAACATTGTTTTTCCACTATTATCAGAGAGAGTAAAAGGGAGAATGCAGTAGAAACTATGAGTTCCAGTCAACCCAGCCTCCTAAAAAGGGGGAATTCTGACACATGGGTATGGCTAGCCCACTACATATGACACCACCAAATCTCATGTCTCCTACAGGAACTGATCCCTGTATCACATGGGAACTGCCAGAAGCAACACTCCACAGATATGGAATGCTTTCCCCACAAAGGGGCATAGGCAGGCACGGCCAAACTTGGCCCTCCAACTGTTTTGGGACTACAATTCCCATCTTCCCTGACCATTGGTCCTGTTAGCTAGGGATGGTGGAAGTTGTAGTTCCAAAACAGCTGGAGGGCCAAGTTTGGCCATGCCTGGCATAGGCCATGCCCTTCTTAGAGATCAACTAGCCCAAGTTTGTACCCTCTACCCAATTTGGCAACATGATCCATTCCAGCCTTAGGGATTCCTATACTGGTAGAAATGCCTGGTTCTTCTAAACAGAAAATTGAAATGCAACTCAACTGAAATAAGTCACTTACATACATAGAACAGGATGGAGAACAACTGGATGAGCTGTATCTTGAAAGCTGGCACAATGGGGTGCAAATGTATTGTCCAGCTGTCTCTGGTGAAATTAACTGTGTCTTTCCTCATTCTGAAGCCATTACATGTCTAAGGGTTTTGCCTAGGGCTCATTAAGCTTTGGGTGTCAGGTCAATGAAATGCATTCTGTGAACACCACAGATGTAATTTAGCCGAGAGAGAGAGACATGAGATGGGGAGATTATCTGTCTGCCTCCACTCCAGTTGGATATGGTTCATTTCTCACCATAGCCTTATATAGCTGCCTGTATTTGACGGCTTGTATGGGAAGAGTGGTGTGAACAAGAGTTATGGGTCCTCCTGTGATATCACTGATGAGGAGTCTGTGGCCCTCCATATATTATTGGACTCCAGTTCCCATCAGCCACAGCCAGCATGGCTAATGGTCAGGGGGTGATGGAAGTTGTGGTCCAACAACATCTGGAGGGTCAAAGGTGGTAGGCACCCCTAAGCTAAAGGCATGAGGGAGAACAGAGCAAATCCTGTGACAAATCAGGAGTCAACCAGCCTGCTTTCAGAAAGCATGCAGTTTTCTGTGTTTAGCAGAATCAGTCTCTCTGTGTATGTCCACTTGAAGAACTCTTGTGGAGGAAAGAAGTGAGAGATGCCAGCATGCTTCCTTAAAAACTATCAATGAAGAAGCTGGAGGTAGGTATCCCAGTCACACCAACACCTCAATTGTTAAGAAGCAAAACAGTCATTCCTCTACCCACTGCCCAGGATGCATTTTCCCCTCCTGGTTTTTTCCTTTTCCTGATTTTTGTCTGAATGAATGGAAATTTTATATTTCCAAATCTTATCAGATACTTAATGTCTCAACGAACTTCAACTTTAAAACACATTTCTGTCCAAAGACTGAAAGTGCATGTCTTGTCCAAGGCATCAACATTTGTGGAGCAGGAGACTTCAACATCCTCTACTAGAGCAAATCAAGCTGCTTCCAAACTGTCACTATTTTTGAGTGAGATTCAGTCACTTACTGACAAATTTAGGTTATGCAGTTAGCAAACCACTTTTTTAAATAAAAAAAATACCCAGACTTCTTGTGGTATGGAAAGTGACAGGGCAATGCAGCAGAAAGTGCAAGATAACAATCACTTGACTCAGTTATGTATAACCTCCCTGCAAACAAATCAGAAGCAGCTAACATTGAATTATCTCCACTCTTTGTGCAAGCAAACTGAGACGAATGCTCAATAAGCAAGTCTGGGGAGATAACTGCAAGGAGTGCTTTGTCATGCGAGTTAACATTATTTTATATTTTTGCCCACTAAACCTTGGGTGTCTGCACTCTGTCAGATGGCACATCTGTGAAAACAAGAAATGTTTTTCCTGTTTAACAGCCGGAACCATGTGAGCTTGGACAACAGCTTTGCTGCAGACCTGAATAATTGCTTCATGGTTTTCATCTCTGGAGATTGTCTTTGGAGAGGGAAAAAAGAAGCAGTAGAGGTGCTGATGCAACTAGTCCCAACATGGTTAAGATATATTTAGGTCTATGAAGCCCTAAATGGTTTGGTGGAACCATGATACTCCAAGGACTGCCTTGTCCCCTCATGTAAACTGTTCATCATGTTCATCATCTGAGGCCTTGTTCCATCTCCAAGTGCCCTCAAAGGTACATTCAGTTGCAGAAGAACCACCCATATCACAAGAACACCTTCCCCCACAAGTTTCACCTGGCTCCCATTCTTATGGTTGTTTAGTGAGATGTAATATCAGTGTTGTATCGGCTCTGGATTATTTAAATACTTGATTGTGTTTAAACTAGCTTCACCTCAACTTAGTCTTCTTGTCTATTTGTGTTGCACATTGTTATAAATGCAAGCTGCCTTAGGGGTCCTTTCCGGGGACCAAAAGGCAACAGATACTTCATTTTATAAACAAATAAAATGTTCCCACACTACCAAAAGTTAAGTATTATTATTTTTAACTGGTAATGGGGGTGGGAGGAGAGAACTTAAGGGGAATCCGTCCTGTCGTAGGTGGGAGAAACCTAGCCTAACAGACAGATATGAGGGAGTTTTGCACACGTCATCATGCTGATGACATTCTGGTAAACTGGGTTGGACCTGGCCACAAAAAGTTTATCAACAGCGCACGGTGAGGCTTTACCCTTTATCTGTTCTCTTTTTGCAGCAAAACAGGAAAAGGGAGGGAGTATCTGTGAACCCACAGCTCTGTTTGTAACTAGTACTGCTTTCACTCCCCAGGCCAGGAGTCCTCGTTTTAGTCTCACATCCACCGACTCTGCCTGAAAGTGGGGATGAAGCTAACCTAAACATGAGCATGAAAGAGGCTCCACACACGTTGATAGTGATCAATTAGTATTTGGACCTAAGTTCTTATGGATGTGCACTGCAATGGGGAGTGGGGACTAATATGGCGCTGGTGCTGTGTCCTTCTGCTAGTTCGGATAAGAATACTGTTATCCATTAGCTCTATTCACAAAAACAATCTTTGCATGTGCATAGAGGCAGAATGGGACTGTGACTGCTGATTCCACCTATGGTGTTGTGTGTCCTGCCGACTCTGACTCTTGACTTTCATGCCTAGGGCTTCTGGATCCCAAGGGCAGGTTCAATCACAATACTAGTTAGGGGGAGAAAAGGGAATTCCTGATTCAATTCAGTAGGGGTCTACTCTCACCAAGAGCATGGTGTCTTGGGTTGCCTGGGCAGGAGTAATTTCCTTCTTCAGGCCTCCATGTTCAATGCAGTAAGACTGGGAGGGCGGGGCCACCACATGATGATGGAGGTTACAGCCAGGAAGTGCAGCCCTCCTGCATTTGCTGACACATGAAGAACCACTGAAGATAGGGGTAAAAAATATACACAGGCAGGGGAAAGAAGATGAAGAAATTGTGCTCTTATTAATCAAACAATTTAGGGGTAGCTTCTGATATAACCAGAAGAAAGAGTGCATGTACTGCATCACATTGCTCAATGCAGAGTTTGCTGCTTAGGGATAGATTTGATTACCTTCTCACAGGCAAGGGGAAAATCAGAATGTCTAACCATGCTTTATCTAGGCTGGAGGGTATGAATACACTGTGGGGGCCGCATAAGTGCCGATTTCTGACCATCACCCGCATAAGAGGTGATTGGTGCACAGATAGTGTTACCAGAGCACTGGTTATCTATTCAGTGGGGTGAGAGTATGTACATACACTGTACTGGAATAAGTCCAGGATTCCCTTTCCATCCCCTGGGCTACAGAAATATGGGTCAGTGGCTCATTCAAAAATAGCAGCAGCATCAGTTGGTTAGCCTACTTTAGCTCCACAAATTTCACAAATGCCCTTGGGAAAACAGCAACCACAAAGCATGCATTAGGAAACGGGGGGGGGGGGGGCATATTTTTTAAGGGTTTTTTAAAATTTCTTTCATTGTGTCTGAAATTTTGCAAGATTCCCATATAATTTTATTGAAGGGCAAGGTATAAATATCTTAAATAAAAAAAAAAGTTAAATAAATAAAGGAATGCACGTTGCCACAGGATATTGAGGGGGCCCATCGCCCTCCTTGAAAATTGGGGGGAGGGCAAGGGCCCTCGCCTCCCACCAGATGGTTGCCTGTTAGGGAGTTACTGTTGCTGTTAGTGATATTATTATTTTTGTATCTTTATTATAATTTATGTGGAAATTGTTCAATTTGGTTGTGTACTTTTTGATGTTTTATTTATTGTTTCTGACTACTTTTGCTGTGTTTTGAACTTTTTCATGTTGTAAGCCGGCTTGAGCATGGTTTCAACTGTAGAAAGGTGGCATACAATTAAAAGATTATGTATGTATATTTGGCAGTTTATACCACACAGCTCCCGGCACCCTTAACAAACTACAGGCCCCAATATTCTTTGGGGTAAGCCATGTGCTTTTAATGTGCTTTAATTGAATGGCACTGTATATATTCAGCCACTGCACAGCTTGTGATGGTCTTATAACCAACACCAACACCTGCAGTGTGGAGTGGTGCAAGCGGACAAGGGAGAAGCATGGAATGAGGATGTGGGTGCATTTAGAACATATGGATTTGTTGCATTCAAGGTTGCTACCTTGACACACCTTTGGTCACAGTTTGCCTGTAGCCTGCTATCATATCACAGTTATGATCATAACATGTTATGATGCTATGTGATCATGATACAAGCGAGAAGCAAGGTGGGAGACTCAGTTTGTGACAACATGCACCTATGGAAGCCAACAAGACTCAACAGTGGAGCATCTCCAGTTATCCAAGGCTCAGAGCCTAGAAAGGCATCACTGCAAAAAATTACCTTTTATTATAGAAATGGAAAAAGAGCAGTGGCAAACTATATCAAGCGAGGCCTATTTGAGACCCTCATGAAATCAGTTACTGTAGTAGAGAATACAGTCGTACCTTGGATGTCAAAAAGAATCCGTTCCAGAAGTCTGTTCGACTTCCAAAACGTTTGAAAACCAAATTGCGGCTTCTGAATCGGAAGCTCCTGCAGCCAATCATAAGCCACGGAAGCCCCATTGGATGTTCAGGTTCCAAAAAAACGTTCGCAAGCCAGAACAATCACTTCCAGGTTTGCGGCGTTCAGGAGCCAAAACATCTGAGTTTCAGGGCGTTCGGGATCCAAGATACAACAGTAATGTTGTTGTTGTTGTTGTTGTTGTTGTTGTTGTTGTTGTTGTTGTTGTTAATTGCATTTATAGCTCACCTTTCCTCCAAGGAATGCAAGATATCATTCTCCCCTTCCCCATTTTATCCTCCCAACAACGCAGTGGTGTAAGTTAGCATGGGAGATAACAATTAGCCCAAGGTCACCCAGTGAGTTTCATGGTCAAATGGGGATTTGAACCCTGGTCTCCCAGGTCCTAGCCCAGGAATCTAACAATGACAGTACACTGGCTCTCAATGTTTTTTCAATGTTTGATCACAGAAATGGAGTGAGAGTATTTGGCCTACTATGTCAAGGATCTAGCAATCGAATGCTGCCCCAGCCTTTGCCAAAGATTTTACAGCATGGTAGTTTCCATCCTCTTTGGGCGCAATTGATACAGCACAGAAGGCTGGCTGCTCCCTGAGGCAAAGTGAGCACAGACCCTTTTGTTGCAGCTCCTCATCCTTCTGGCCCATACATAGTATATGTGGGGGCAGGGGAGAGGATGAACACAAAGAATCGACCAAAAATAAAGGAAGCGTCTAGGCATTGTTGCAAAGGAAACCGGGCACAACAGGACTCCCCTCCCCTCCCCATTTTATAATGCCTGGTCACCAGCTTAGAGTGGTTTCTGGTAGATGCCAGAGTCCCATTTACCGGCTGCTCCTGAACTTCAGCTGCTAGATTTGGCTTGTGTGTGTCAGCTGGCGTGAAATCAGCCCGCAGGGCTCAGTGTCGGCCTCGAAGGGGCAGGTGCCGCCAGAACAAAGGCTGCAGCACCACAGGAGGCCTTGCTAAGGTCCTGTAAAGAGAACTCAGATGGTGGAGTGGGAGCTGGGAGAGTAAAGTTCAAAGAGAGTATGGTTCCTCCATTGCCCTGAAAGGGGCAGCACAATCTCTAGGGAGATGGTAAAGGAGGGAGGGCACCACAGAGGCAATACAAAGCTGGAAAAGGGATTTTTATACCAGGATATATTTCTATATATGCATTGCTCCTCCTTGGTCAGTTCCTCTTTCCAAAACTTTAGTCTCTTACCCACAAAATCTAAAATCATAATATCTGGAATAAAGCTGATAGAATATTGGCAGCTTTTTTGCTCTAACTCTGAGACATGCACTTCTTATCCTGATGAAGTCTGCCCCAGAGAGGGTGATTAGGCTCATTTCCAATTACAGAGGGGCAAAAAGAGCTCACAAACTGAAATTGATGCTTGGATAGTTTTTCTGCAGATAAATGAAGATGAAGGTTGAAGCTGTAATAGCAGTTTTATTGATACCAAGCCCTGGGTGATGTGTTGCTTTTTTGTTTTGTTTTTATTGCTAGGAAATAAATATGTAAAAATAATATACAAGCTGTGTTCATGAGGTCTGTGGTGGAGTGGGATAGGCTATGACAATTTCTTCTGTTTATATACCAAAAGAGATGAGAGTGCACGTATTGCCAAAACAAGAGTAGTATTAAGCCTTTGCTTCCTCGTAGCAGCAAAAACCTTCTATTGCTTAGCTAATGAGATTCAAGAATAACTATTGCCCATTAGGAATCGTCTGACTGGTTTTAAATTAGTCCCAATTAATATATCATCAAGGCAATGTTGCCACTTTCCTGAGTGTTTGAAGGCCAGAATCCCATTGGGCTGATGGATCACATGGGTAGTATCCATGCCAACATCCCCGCCTCACAGAGATAGGCTGCCAAAAGAGAAATAACTACTTACGTTCCATTTCAACAAATGGAAATACGTGGCTTTAAAGAAAGTGGATAGGGCGCTCTTAAAGAGAAAACATTACCACCTCAAATCTGAAGCTCCATCTACACTATGCATTCAAAGTAGTATGATATCACTTTGAACAGTCACAACGAGCCCTCAGAGAATCCCAGGAAGTGTAGTGTGTTAAGGGTGCTGAGAGTTGATTGGGGGCCCCTATTCCCCTCACTGAGCTATAGTTCTCGGAGTTCCCTAGAATGATTGGTTGTTTAACCACTCTGCAGCCTGCCCCCAATCACACAAACAATCCCATGTCTTTTATATATTCATCACTGGAGTGGCGTATCTTTAGAACCAGCCTAATCTGAAGGGAATCTGAACTGTTCAGCTGACTGACAACAGGATGTCCTAGTAAAGGTCTTCCGCCCCTTCATGTAAATTAATCTAGGTCTCCAGGATTGACAGGCACTGTGAGGAGGAGGGAGAAATGCCACTCACCTGAAAGGCCTCACAGGCCTGCTCCACACTCAGTGTGTTCTTGATGAATTCAACACATAGCTGAAACAAAAGAGGTTGAGAATCAGACTGTGCAAGACAGAATCTTGAACACACTTTTAGCACTAGCAACAACCCAACACTTTCCTGAGATCCTGAGATCTCCAGCATTTTTGGAGCTACAGCCTCTCCAATTTGGAACAGGAGACCTACAGTGCTGCTTTGAAATCTGTTCTCTGAACTTTGTCTCTGTTCCAGTTTGACCTTCAATGAGGTTTTCTAAGCAATGGCACTGCGAACTAAGGGCTGCTCCACATACTGCTGCAGAGAAAACAGACCCAAGATAGCACCTTCTTTCTCAGTCCCACAAAACCCAGTGCATGGCCACACCCAAATTGCCACTACAGATAAATGCTTATAGCACCTGTGCAATCTAAGGGACATCCCATGCCACAGGGAGGGAACTGAGAGCCAGCGTGGAGTTATTGTTAAAGTGTTGGAAATGTAAGAATAATAAATAAACAAACCTTTCCCCTTACCCTTCTATTTGAAAAAGAATGGACTAGTAAGAGCACCACACAGTTTCTCTTCCACCAGCCACATTTTGCATTAGGTGGAGCTTAATGGGCAGCCTTGGAGGCAGGTTTCGGTAGGTGGAGCTGGGTGGGAGGGGGATAGTTCTAGCCCCTTTGGTTTATAAGAAAAAATAGTAGGCTTTCTGAACCATGGAAATAAGGTCTGCTAGAAAGCAAAGTTTATGCCATTTTGCGCTTCTTGCTGCCTTGGGAATTGACTTCTCTGCATTTGTATAGTCAGAGAGATTTTTAAGTTAAGCTTCATCACTCCCATTGTGGAGTCTGAGCAGCAGCCTGACCCGCACTTCAACCTTGGCAGCTGCTGCAGCAACACTGAGAGACTGTCTAGAATTTTGCAAGGCAATCATAAGCTGGGCGTTCAGGTGACGTATACCAAGCAAGTGACAAAAGAGTAATGATTCAAAAGCCAGAAGTGAGATAAAGATAACAGTAATAATAATTAACAGCAGCAGCAACAACAATAATATCCTCATCACAACAACTATAACTATTAATAAGAAATACTGGAGCAAAGATTGCTGGACTGACAAAACCAGTGAAAGCTTTTGAATTTCATTAGTGAGCAAAGATTGTAAGATAGGACCATGTGAAGGTCATGCAAAGTAGAGTGATGTCATCCCTGTCTGTGACACAGTCACCCGGCTCAAAATAACCTCTCTGTGCTTGCAACTGAACAGTGATTTTCAAGTGCTAATGGGTCAAATCACACATCATGTATTGCAAATGTCACTTTTGCTTTCTGACCCAGATGCATACTACTCAATCTCACCCACACACTTACACCAGGGCTACATGAAGTGGAAAAGGACTGCAGACTACGTGCATTACAACAGAGTATGTGCATGTTGTTTTTAATTAAAACAACAACAGCAACCAAAAATAGCATTCCCTAATAAGGTAGATATTCTGTAGAATTACAAATATCCTCTTGGACAATTTAAAGATTTAAAGATATTAAATTCAGTCTAAAACTAGGCTGGGAAATAAATTAGGGGGTTTTTTTTATTGGAGAAGCCAGGACATGGGACCTTCTGCATGAAAAAAACATGTGTTTTACCACTCAGCTATGGAAGGTACTGACGTTTTCTGTGGCAGTAACAGGGGATTTACAGGAGAGGATGTGCCACCCCCCCCCATGTCCTGTCCTCAGAGTTCATCTGCCAACTACAAAAAGAAAAATGCTCCAAACCTCCCTAGCACTTTTACAGAGATGATTAATTACAATAACAGGTTATTTCATGAATCTTTACAAGAAGAGCAAAGAAGAGGAGGCTTTTAGTATAGTATCGTTATGGCCAAGGGGACTAAGAATTAAAAATGAGCCAGCTGGGAATGTTTCAGGATGACCCAGAATTTAGAGCCAAACGAGTCCCAGTGTTGAATAATGAGCCTAGATGCTGCTGGTAATAGAAGAACTAAAGCAAAATTGACAAATTGGATGGATCCGTACAAAGCTAAGTCACATGGGACGAATTAGTGAGAGACAGGTTAACAATTAAAAAATGACTGTTAATGGTGGTAAATGGCTAACATAATCACCTCAGTAGTGAATCCATGAGATAGAAGTTAAAGTGAATACAAATTTAAGCAGTACCCCATGCACAGACAGTTAAGATCAAATTTTGATGATGGTGGTAGCTGGCTAAATTTTATCTGTACAAATGCTGTCATACTCTGTTCTAAAAACAATCGAACTGGCATTGGGGAAATCTACAGAAAGTTGGTGCAAGAAAGACCACTTTGCAAAGATAGCAGACAAGTGGACTAAAGGCCAGTTCAGTCTGCTAATAGGGAATTTTGCCACCATCCCTAATCCCAGCTTTTTTTCTGGAGCAAGGCACTGTCTTCCACTCCCACACTTTGTGAGAAACTCAGTTGCTACTTGGCTTTCTACCCCCATTCGCATGCTCTGATTTCAAAGCTATAATTAGTTTCCTAGCAATGAGCAGAATGCCAGCAGATCGGGAGCAATAAGTGCAGCGCATGCAGGGTTTTCCCCAAGGACGGAATTGATGAGCGTGATCCTTCCGCGCCTTCGTTATCACTGCCAACTAAACATGACACATAATAGCCAGGAGTGTGGGATCCTCTCTTTTTCAATGACAGTCCCATTCACTGTGGTGCAGAATGAGCCAGAATTAGCTTTTGTTGAATCACATACTTTCATATTCACCATGAAGTACAAATGAAAAAAACTCTCATTGTCAACTGGTCTTCAACCAAGGAAGCAGGCTGGCTAAACAAATATATTCCCTTGCAAAATAAATCCTAGAGGGAACTAGGATTTAATGCTGAAAATATTAAAATTGGAGTCAGATGGAACATAATGGAATTGAAATCAGAAATAAGTGACACACATATTTTATAGACAAGGATTTAGGACCAAACTACACTGTTGATTACATGGTAAGTTTGCAATTGAGAAGTGACAAGGGAGGGGGTGCTTAACCATTCACCTTTCTTTTGTTTTTCATATCTACTCCCTCCACCAAGAGAGGTTTAAAATGCAACAGAAACATTGAATTCTGGTGCGCGCACACCCCCACCCCCGTAAAATGAATGCACTTTTCATCATTTAGCACGACCCTCTTTGAATTGAATAGTTTATCCTCAGTAGAGCATGAGACTCTTAATCTCAGGGTTGTGGGTTTGAGCCCCACATAGGGCAAAAGATTCCTGCATTACAGGGGTTTGACTAGATAGCCCTTGTGTCCCCTTCTAACTCTACAATTCTATGTCTCTGTTTGTCAAGGAACAGTAACATGACAAAATGGAAGAAGAGCTGTAGAAAATTGGTGGTAGATACTAAATGCTACACAGCAGCTTTTTTTGAACCTTGGATCTCCAAATGGTCAGCAGTAAGGATTTCTGAGAGTTGATCCAACAACATCTATGAAGCTGGGAGTTCAGCAACATTGGACAATGGAAAATGATTTTAAAATTATTAGACAACATTGCCAGAGGTCATGTAAAGAAAACAGGATGTCTTACAATAAGACACATCTGGTTTCTTTTTGAGAATGTGCTTTTGCAGTACAGTGACAGGGAAATGCCATGCACGTCTACTCAGAAGGAAGCTCTCACTAACTGCAATGAGACTTAGTCTCAGTTAAGCAGTTCCACTTGGCTCTAGTGAGCACATTGTCAGTAGTACTCAGAATTGCCATGCCATCAAGAGCAGCATTTGCTCTAGAGAACCGGAGCTGCCATTTAGTTGAACAGAGCCTAGAAAAGAAAAGAAAAGAAAAAAGCATGCAGGCCTTCTAGACATGGGAATAAAAACTTGGATAACCTTGGCTTTCACTGTGCTTACGTTCTCTCCCAGTGCTCCAGCTGTGGCTTCTACTTTTATGATTACCTGAAATTGTATCCTCATATCCTGATGACCTTCCTACAACCTGACTCCATACGGTCGGTATTTTGTAAGCAAATCAGAATGAATTATCAGTAAAAATCAGGCAGAGTCTAATCCAGGGGTGCCCAAACTTTTTTCAAAGAGGGCCAGATTTGATGGACTGAACATGCGTGGGTGCCGACCAAAGTTGTTGAGCTTATTTTAGGATTAGGATTTTACCCCAGGACATAAGGACATATACTGCCACGGGGGCTGGATTAAATCAACCGGCACACCGGATTAGGCTCCCAAAACAGCCTTCAGACATGCCTGGTTTAATCTGACCACTGTGTTGACTCTGCACAAGCAAATCAGGATGAGTGCTGAATAAAAAAGGGTTATCTGAAGGATACCATAGAGATGAAATAAGGAAGCAGATGCAACTGACATATTTGAAAGCAGAACAAGTAGCCAAGCTTTAATTCTGATGTATGGTTATCATCAGCATAAAATGATCTAATGACATTAATAGCTTCCTCTCCAAGTTATAAAACTGTTTTTAGAACTGGAATGGTAGGTTTTTTTAAAACTGTCAAATTAATGCATTAGAAAAGTTAGAGTAGAAATAAAATCTTATGGAGAAGAGTTTATTAGAAACTACTGATCACATCCCTCCTTCAGCTTTTTCACACAATTACAAGAGCTGTTAGAAGCTGGATTCTTGATATTTGATAGGTCTCATGCTTTCTGCCTTTTAGAAACTCTTGAAATCAAATAATTGACTGTACAGACAGTATCAGCCAGTTCACACATCAAACGTTACTCCTGCTGTTGCCGCTGCCAGGGATGAAACAACCCAAACAAACAACAAGCAGTAAGTCAAGGACAAACCTTGGTTACCCACTGGCAAGAAAGGGGTGGGCTTTCTACTGAAGATGTTTCCTCAGATACATGGGCTCAGGGTATATAGTACAGTATATTGTAGGTCTGTATATAGTGTTGGTTGGAATGTGTGAGAGCACCAACAATGGTCACCACAGAGATGTTGCAATGAGGGACACTGTGTAAGGAGAAAGCAAACCACAATACGAATAGGTCTTTAAACAGGGTCGTGACCACTACTGCTCCACTCCAGGAAGCCGTAAGACAACAGAATTTCCAGTGTATTCCACAACAGAGCTTTCCTTCCCATTTAGCTGGTAATCAGCCCTTAAGAAGTCAGTTTTTAATCATATTCTTAACACAGTGGAAATTATGAAAGCATAAATGACAAAGGTCTCCACTAAGAGGAAACTGTCATGTCACTATGGTAGCCTTGCACAAACTAGCTGTTTTTACGACAAAGAAGTGAAGGACACAGGGAACCTTTTACAACCCCATGTGCTGCATCACCTAACTAAATGAAGAGATGACATTAGCACAGTCTTCCCAAAGCACTTGGTACTTCACACTGGTTTGTTATTTTATGCAGTTGACTGGTCATCATACAAGGCCACTTTATCCCAAATGGTGTGAATGCACCTATCACCTGACTCATTAAGAGAGAGAGAGAGAGAGAGAGAGAGAGAGAGAGAGAGAGAGAGCAGGCCAAAGAGGTACCGGTATTTATTTATTATTATCATATCCCACCTTTCCTCTAAGGAGCTCAAGATGGCAAACACGGTCCTCTTACTCTCACTCCCATTTTATTCTCTCAGCAGCCCTGTTACATAGGTCAGAGTAAGAGATGATGACTGGCTGATGGTCAGCCAGTGAACTTCATGACTGAGTAGGGATTTCAACTTGGGTCCCCTCAGTTCTAATCCATCACTCTACCCACTGGGGAAAGCTTTTTGGGCTGCAAAGGTGAAGACTGGGAGGCAACGTCTTGGAAAGTTAAAGAAACTGACTTGGGGAAAGAGGAGGGACAACACATCAAAACATTGCTGTAACCCAAATTTGCTTGGGAGGAGAAGCAGAATACTGTGCAGAATGGCCAAGGATAAATAGGTATCCACAACAGCATGTGCAGCAACTTGATGGTGCGTATTTATCCTCCATCCCTGATAACATTAAGGACAGAGCACTTTGGGCAAAGTGAGGCAGGGAACATGCCCTTCTTTCCTGCAAAACTGGATTGATGCTAAGGGATGAATTCCCTTCCACAGCAACTTGGTAACAGAAATCCCTATCCTCCTATAGACAGTAGCTACAATGTACATAGGTAGTGGGAATTTCTGCCAGCCATAGAAGCTGTCTGTGCCAGACTGGAGGAGGAGCCAACATTTATGGATTTTATAGCTTTTTTAAAAAAACAAAACAAAAACAGCCGCAGGAGCATCTATGCTATGTCATGCCAGTGCAAAGGCAATCTTGTGACATGTGAAACCAGGCCAAAGAGCAGCTTTTGGCATACAGAGATGGAGGAGGTGGAGAAAGAGGAGGAAGAGAGATGGGAATTGTAAATGCCTCATCCTTCCTGTTTCTTCATAATATCGGCAATGCACAGGCTGCCATGGTTGCATAAGAAAACTGCAGCTGAACGCAGCACCCAAAATAGAACCAGTGCGGCAGAGATTCTGGAGAAGTTGGGCATTACTCAAGGCTTGGTTACGGCCTGAAAACAGCCACTTGCATTTAGATGCTGAGCTTTCTACAGATTCCAGCAAAGGAAGCTGAGGAGGCTGGCACTGAAGTTGATTTAATTGTATTTTGGTACAAATATTAGCCGTAACAGATCCCAATACAAAGTCCTAGCTTGCATGGGAGTATGCAGAGCACTTTCCTATATTCATTCACAGCACTGCTGTATGCCCAGAGACTGCTTTGTGCTCATCAGACAGAGTGTGCCCATCGAGATGCAGTGCAGTGGAGTTGTTAGCATGTTGCATTAGGAGCAGGGAGGCTCAGGTTCAAATGCATTAAGAGTAAGAGTAGTTCAGTGGAGTGGCCTCCCTGGAGAAGTTGTGGACTCTCCTTCCTTGGAGGTTTTTAAGCAGAGGTTGGATGGCCTTCTGTCATGGATGCTTTAGTTGAGCTTCCTGCATTGCAGGGGGTTGACAACATGACCCTTGGGGTCCCTTCCAACTCTACAATTCTATGATTCTATGATTATTTCCCAGCCTAGCCTTACTCACAGGGTTGCTGTAAGGATAAAGTGGAAACCATGTAAAGAAAAAGGAGAGGATCCCCAAATATAGGTAACAAAAGCCAAAGCCACAGGAACCCAAGTGAAAATGAGTGATATCAAAAATAATAATACTTAGAACATTAACAGTTGTGCATATGAACATGTGTAGGTATGTGTACATAGACTACCAAATACAAATAAAATGATCTTAGCCCTTTCTTCACCCATTGGAGGGGACAGGCAGTAGACAACTTGGAAAAACATCCAACTGTACTGATGTTTACAACAACACGCACATGTGAATTGAAACACAGCAGGGAGGGAAGGAGGAACAACCTCACTGCTTTTTAAGCTGGTAATGTGTACACAATACTGAATTAACAGTAATTTAGGCTAAGAACTACTATTAAAGGCACAGGTGCCCTGTCCTCCTTTGCATCTGGTCATGGTCACCCTCCATGTTTCCTGGAGAAACCACCAACTTTACGTCTGAGCCATCTGCCATGGTTTCAGGCAACTTGGTGATCTTTGTTCAAAACAGGTCTTAATCAAAACACTGTCACACACACTGCAGCCCTGACTGAAAGACCAGGAGAGGCAATGATTAACCAGTAAGTATGAACATGCGAAAGGCATGTCCAAGAAGTGCATTCAGCAGCACTAATGGCTTGGGAAGGGGATAAAACACACTACAGCATAATACGTAGAGGCTGGAGAAGGGATGGTGATAGGTAACTACAAGTGTGGCACAGCCAACAACACATAATAAAAATCAGTTAAGAAAGCTTGGGCAAATCATTCAGATCATGACTATTTGCAAGGATTGTTCAACAGTGGAACTGACTCCCTCAGAAGGTGGTAGACTCTCCTTCTTTGGAAGTTCTTAAGCAGAAGTTGGATGGCCACTTGTCATGGATGCTTTCATTGAGATTCCTGCATTGCAGGGGGTGGGGCCTCAGGGACCTCAGGGTCCCTTCTAACCAGTGCTTCTTTCTGGGGGTACACAGGGGTATACATACCCCTAAACATTTTGTGAATCTAAGTTTGGCCTCATTGAGGGGCAGTATTTCAATATGAGTAGGGAAATGAGAGTAACCCTAAACATTTTTTTAGAAAGAAATAATTCAGGGAAACAGAGTTGGCTCTGTGCAGGATGTCCATGTAGAGGGAGCATATAAAGCACAGATTTGCAAGGCAGTATGGCTAAGGGCAGCAAGCAGCACTGCTGTGGGTTTGGGGGGGGGGATAAACTCAAAGGCAAACCATGACACAGAGAAGGTGTGAAAAGTTCCTGCCTTTGTGATCCTAAGCCCTATTGACAACGTGGTATTTAATGTCAAAGGTTAAGGGCCTACAAAAGTGATTAACAGGGTAGCTTATTAGGAAAGGTTGTTTTTGTTTTAAAGGAAAAACGCTGTTGGGTTAAATAAAATTGCCACCTTCTTTTTCTGGCAGATTTCCTGTGACAGACAGGCAAAACTTCACAGGGTGAATTTCAACTTGCCCTTGAGCTGTCATAGGCACCATGTCAGGAAAAAAGTTGGCATTTGTATTGTGAGATAAAAAGGCTACAGCAAGGAACCATTTAACACAGAGTTGATTAGGAGCCTGAAATCTTCAGGCAGGGCTCGTGTTTGATAACAGGGGCTTTTATTGCAATGACTTCTTGGTGCACATCTGGTTAAGATGATCCAATTTTGTTGGCCAATATCCTACAATGATTATGGCCTTCATCTGATTCTTGACTGGAATAGGATAGACAGATCAGTCTATTTCTATTCCACATCTATTTCACATGTGTTTACTCATTAGTTTGTTCCTTCCTGTTTCCAAATCAATCTGTAATTAAAAAAATAAATCCTTGCAGAATTTGAATTTAAATACATATCACAAAAGAGTTATTTAAATACAACTTTCTTGCAATGTACACATTTCTAAAAGTATTTTTTATCACAAACTATAGGAAGATATTTTTATTTTTATTTTTTGCATTTTGTGGGTGGGGTGTTCAACAAGAATTTTATAATAAAACTTGGGAAAAATCCGAAGGATAATTATCCACTGGAAGCTGGTTCATTTCAGCAAACTGGACATTGCCCCACAAACCTCAACCAGCCCCCAGTCTTCCTGCCTTCTTATTTACAACCAGTCAGGCGGGTGGCTCTGCCTGTCCTTGGCCCTGGCTCTACCTCCTATTGGTCTCTTGCCTGCTCCAGCGTGCACCAGCCAGTCCCCACTGTTGTGTTCCAATCTTGGCATTTGTTCAGGAAGTTCAAACAGTTCAGTTCAGCGCACGCAGACTGAACAAAATTCTCATCCATTCCCGGGCTGGAAACCACAGCCGGAGTTGCTTATTTGGAAACTAGTCAGACCATTCATGAAAGGTGACTGTACATTGCAATTATAACTCAAACCTCTTCTCATTGTGGTTGATATTTCTGTTGTAAACAGAAACCAGTAGTATAGTTCCAATCACCTGAAGCAGACATGTCCATCGCTTGTTTTAGAAAGTGGTGCTGGTGGGGAATACATAAAAGTAATTTCAGACTTTCAACAGCTGGATACACCATTCTGTGTTGAAGTCATATACACATATCACATTTTTTGCTTTTTTGTCTCCTATACCCATTGATAAAACCTCAACATCCATAAAGTTTTAGCCTCCACTAGTTGTCCCCAACCATACTGGAAACACAGGCATGCAACCCCCAGGAAAGGACAAGGTATGCTGCTATGATTAGAAAAATTGTAATGTTTAGGCCTACTATCAAGTTACATTACTGGTACTGCAACTACAAGAGCTGAGAAACAGACTCTGAAAAGTGAACATGGTATCTGAAGTCACACTAGACTCAGCGCTCAGGAATGCAGTGCAGAGGGATTGCCTGGCCTGGCACATGGCAACAGACTGGATGATCTCAGTTTCCTTTCCCACCTCTGTGGTCTGGAGCTCGGCAAGCTTCACAAGAAGCAGTTGGACGGAAGCCAGCTGGCTCTAGCTACCAATTTCTAAGCCCTTAGTCATCCTCAGCTTCCCAGGAAAACCCCTTTTCCACCAGATAGGTGTTCCATGCTAGGTATTCCTTTCCTCTTGTGCTACCAGCTAAGCTTCTGCCCCATCATGCCCACATTCCTTTCTCACTACAAGTGCCACAGGAGCACGTTTTTGGTTCTGCTCATCTCATGTCGCCTCTTCCTAACTATAATGGGTTCCTGGTCTGGCCCGCCTCCTTTCCTGTGTGCCTGCAATATGTGATCTACTAGCTATTAATTTGTTACCAAGGCAATGTGGTAACACAGAACAGCTGAAAAACCACTGTCCTATGATCCACTTGTGGTTCAGTTCTCTACACAAATTTTCCAGAGGCATTTGGCTGACCCCTGTTAGAAACAGAAAGTTGGAAACGAGATCAGGGGATTTTTCATATCTGTAATAATTTTGGTACATACACTTTGAAACAACTTTGCTAATGTGCTCAGAAATTTTTATCTGAGTGTTTATTTTTTAAATTTTAATTTTATGTAATTGCTTCATGTAATATGCTCCAATGTGAACCAAGTTGTATCTGAAAACAACCATGTTAAACAGTTTAAATATGAAAATGAATAAATACAACACCCATCCCCCACACACAATGCAGGCCCCTTATTTCATACCCAACCAAGTAATTCTTCTTATATAAAACCTGGTATGTCCAGCCAAATAAACATGTACATGAATGGAACATATTTAATAACCTGAACCTTAACTTTACCTTCAGAGACTATGGTCTGCACTTATCAAGTAACCACCAAGGAGATGACCATCGCAGTAATAGCATCAGGTTATGGAACCTGGATACCACCTTTAGCATCAGTTTTGTCTGGGTACCACCTTTATGGTGTTTTCAGTGACAAAGGAAGACCACTCTGTTCATCCAAGCCTTCAGACAACTTATGTAGTCTGGGCCTCTCAGTTTTTCAATCTGTGTTTTTCAGTTTGTGCCTGTTATGAGCTTTTTTGTAAATTTTGTATTTTGTGGTCTACTTTATATTTACATATGGTTGTATCTTCCTTCCACAAGTGGAAAAGACTCTTACCCATGTAATGGAACTTCCCTCTCCTCTCCACCCTCTCATGCTCCCCAAAAATCTGCTCCAGAGGGCTAGGGGACACTCCAAAATAGATCTGGGGACAGCAGAAGGAGAATCGGAAAGGGAAGAGAAGTCCATTGCACAAAGAGAAGTCCACACACTCAACATTGGATATAACATGTTGTGTTTTCTTATTTATTGTAATCCACCCAGAGAACTTTATATTATGCGGCAGCATAAATATGCTGAAAATAAATTAAATAGAACATGTTGCCATTACCAGAATGCAAATTAAGCACTGGGAACACTTATTACTTGCAAAGACTGGAACAATACAAACAGAGCTAAAAATGGGAGCCTCTTTGGGGTCAACTGCTCTGGCTTACTTGTATATCCTCAGTGTATCAGTTGCAGGAACTCTAATGGGTTTACCCTAGTAGCCTAGGAATGTGGCTTTGTTTATTTAGCTTTTATTTCTGCAGGCTGGTTATGCCGATGATATTTCCTAAAAATAACACTCAGATAACCCCACACACCTTCTGGGAATAGCAGGCTGTGTTCTACTACCACCATCACCACTCTATTCTGGCTCTGGAATGGGAAGTTATTATACTAAAAGCAAAGGCCTGGGAGCTGGGGGCAGGCGCTGTTAAATCATCACAGAGAACATGGGCCCCAGCCAGCTCTCTGCAGCTGCTGACCTACAGACAATGAGCAGCTTGGATCCATGGGGCCATGCCAAGGGGTTGTATTTCCAATACCTCTTCTTGGGGAAAAGCATAACAAAGATTTGCTCCAGCTCATGGCTGGATGGATTAAGGGGATCTCTGTTCCTTCCGCCCTGACTAACTTTGATTCAGAACAATCAGCTGCATCCCCTGCTGAAGTGAGGGCAATTTTTAGCTTTAGTCTGGGCTTTGCAATACAGATCAGCTGTTCCTAAATCCTTCTGCCAGCATATCCCCCTCCCCATCCCTTGGAGCAAAGAGAAGCTTTGGAAGGGTGGCATTTAAATTGGGAAAACAGCAAGGGGAGAGGAAAATTAAACCCTTTGCCCCCAGCATCATGGTCCTGATCCCCATCTGCCTACCAGCTTCTTTTACTTTAAAAAATGAAAGAAGGGATCCTGATGACAGACCGTGCCACATCTAATTTGATGAGTCAGTGCATTTTGTGGTACCTTTAAGGTACACTTAACCCAGGGGCATCTGGTCTGCTAATCTTGGGAACCATCCCCTTTTACATAGTATGGACCAGCCTCAGCATTCTGAAGACATGGTATGTGTGTGCATGAAACGGAACCAAAGGACTGATGTTTTAATTCACTACTATCCAAACTGTGGGCAGAAATCCCAGAAAAGTCTGAAGCCACAGGTGTGATTTCTAGACTTGAGTATGTTTTTGTCAGCTACATCCCACTCCCCTGCCCCAACTCTTTCAGTATTTCTCCCAGTTCAAAAGGTAAGGCTTGCAGGGAATTTCCTTGATTAGGAAAGAAGCTTTCATCACATTGATACCCAAAGTGGAAACTGAAAAGACTCAACTTAGGAACTATCGTCCCATCTCACTCCTAAATGTGGATTACAAAATATTTGCAGACATTTTGGCAAGTAGATTGAAAAAGGTTTTAAATGAAGTAATTCATAAGGACCAAGCAGGCTTTCTTCCTGGCAGGCATTTGTTTGATAATACTCGGAATATTATCGATATTCTGGAACTTTTACAAACAAATATTAACACTAAAGCAGTGTTAATCTTTATCGATGCTGAGAAGGCCTTTGACAATATTTCTTGGAGATTTATGAAGAAAAACTTGGAAGGGATGGGAGTGGGACGAGGGTTTGAAAATGGTATAGAAGCAATTTACTCAGAACAAAAAGCTAAGTTGATAGTGAACAATGTGGTGACAGAGGAGTTCCACATTGAAAAAGGAACACGCCAGGGGTGCCCCCTATCCCCCCTACTATTTATATCAGTCCTGGAGGTTTTGCTGAACATGATTAGGAGGGACAGGCAAATACAGGGGATCACGGTCGGAGTGAAACAATATAAACTGAAAGCATTTGCAGATGACTTAGTAATAACATTACAGGAGCCAGAATCTAGTACAAAAAGAGTTCTGGAACTGATACAAGAATTTGGTCGGGTGGCAGGATTTAAGTTGAACAAACAAAAGACTAAAGTTTTGGGGAAAAACTTGACGCCTTTAGAAATAGAGGGGTTTCAGAAGGAAACAGAGTTAGTTGTGGTTAAGAAGGTGAAATACCTGGGGGTAAACTTGACGCCTAAAAATTTGAACTTGTTTAAGGACAACTATGAGAAATGTTGGTCAGAAGTTAAGAAAGATTTGGAAACATGGTCGAGACTGAAGCTTTCCTTGCTGGGCCGAATTGCTGCTGTTAAGATGAATGTTCTGCCAAAAATGTTGTTTCTATTTCAAACCTTGCAGGTCGTGGACAGAGTGGAATGTTTTGGAAAGTGGCAGAGGGACATCTCAAAGTTTGTCTGGCAGGGCAAAAAGCCCCGAATAAAGTTTAAAATACTAACTGACACAAAAGAAAGAGGGGGGTTTGCCCTGCCAGACTTAAGGTTATATTACGAGGCGGCAGCCTTCTGCTGGTTGAAAGATTGGATTTTATTAGAGAATACAGATGTCCTAGACCTGGAAGGCTTTAACAATTCGTTAGGATGGCATGCTTATCTGTGGTACGGCAAGGCAAAAACACATGGAATGTTCAAAAACCATATTGTCAGGAAAGCAATTTTCATGGTCTGGCTGAAATACAAAGACTTACTTGAAAGTAAGACTCCGAGGTGGTTATCACCAGTGGAGGCTAAGGCGTGGAAAAAACCCAATATGGAGACCGGCTGGCCGAAATATTGGGAACTAATAGAAAAAGTTGGTGACAATTCGAGGTTGCGGAGCTTTGAAAATTTAAAAGATAAGGTGCAAGATTGGTTCCATTATGCCCAAATTAACGAGGTTGTTAAGTTGGATAAAAAAATAGGATTCCAGGTGGAAAAATCGAAACTTGAGACAGAGTTGTTAGAACCAAAGACCAAGGTTTTATCGAGAATGTATAACTTGCTGCTTAAGTGGAATACACAGGATGAGACAGTTAAATCAGCCATGATAAAGTGGGCTCAAGACATTGGTCACAATATTATGTCTGAAGACTGGGAAAGGTTATGGACCACCGGTATGAAATTTACGGCATGTAATGCCTTGAAAGAAAACATTATGAAAATGGTATACAGGTGGTACATGACCCCAGTCAAGCTTGCTAAGATATACCATTTGTCTGATAATAAATGTTGGAAGTGCAAGGAGGCTGAAGGAACATTCTTTCACCTTTGGTGGACTTGCCCAAGAGTGAAGGCCTTCTGGGAAATGATCTACAACGAGTTAAAAAAGGTGTTCAAGTACACCTTCCCAAAAAAACCGGAGGCCTTCCTCTTGGGTATGGTCGGCCAAAAGGTCTCAAAGAAGGATAGAACGTTTTTTATGTATGCTACCACTGCAGCAAGAATTCTGATCGCCAAACATTGGAAGACTCAAGATTTACCCACGCTGGAAGAGTGGCAAACACAACTGATTGACTACATGGAGTTGGCCGAAATGACTGCCAGAATCCGAGACCTGGGAGAAGAAGCAATGGAGGAGGACTGGAAAAAATTTAAGAACTATTTGCAAAAATTTTATAAGTTATATGAACTATAAAATGACGCATAATTTGAAATGCTAACCCCAGCAATGAGAGTGCAATATTTATGAAATTGGATAATAATATTGAAGGGATCAAAGTTTAAATGTTAAAAAGGATAATACATTTTGTTGCTAGAGTAAATGGACAATAAGGGATTTAAACTTAAATTGCAATCGAAAGTACCAAAGAAACACATGAAACAAGGTTACAATTTGCTGATAAATTTATTGTTGGGAATGCTTTATGCGGGAGATGTGGGGAAGTCCGATGGAAAGTTGGAATAAGCTGTTGAAGGGGTATGATTCTATTTATTTTCTTTCACATTTTTCTTTTTTCTTTTTTTCTTTTTCTGTTCTCTGTCTGTATCTGAAAAAATGTAATAAAAACTATTTAAAAAAAAAAAAAAGATTATGTTTTGCACAATTGTGCAGATTCTGCTGTGCTCATTTGGGCAGATGGGCTCCATAATTTCCATGATGGGAAATAACACATGTTTCTTTTAAACTGTTTCTTTATAAGCATACACATTCATTGCTCATTAGGGTGTGCACTGGTGTAATTCTTCCAAGAGGGTTTTTTAAAAGGCAAAACAAGGGTGGATAATGAATTCCTAGGGGCAGGCCATTTGAAGAACTTGTGGCCCTCCAGATGTTGCTGGACTCTACTTTCCATCCACCCTGGTCAGCAAGGCCAGTGAAGATGGGAGCACTAATCCTACAACATCTCCACAAGTTCCCCATCCACACACAATACACGCAGAGGCCTGGAAGAGGCAAATGGCCAGAGGCATACCTAGAGGTTGGCTAAGTTGGCCCCCTAAGCAGGCCCAGTAGGGCACAAAAATTGCACCTCTCCTTGCCGATACATCTCCTTGCCAAGGGCGCAAATAAAAAAGTCACAGATTTGGTGCCTTCAATGGTCACCTAGTCCACCCCCTGCCAATGCAGGAAACCCTATGTATTTCTGTAAGCAACATAAGCAGTGTAAACCAGAACCATGTAATATAGGTACAAGTGAATAATACACAATGCCTTTCTGCTAGGGTGTCTCACCCAGAGCTATGATCTGAAGGAACATGATTTAGGAATCTAACTGATGCTAAGCAGGTCTGGGTGTGGTTAGCATCTAGCTGGGAGACCTCCTGACAATCTATACATGCTGCTGTGAAAGAAAGGTGGGATATATACTTTGGCTGTAGGCTTCAGTTTTCCCTTGCTCGTTTCTTTTGCTGATTGGAATTCAGAATGCCCTGGGCACCTGATACATTTAGAGTGAAACCTTAGTGTGCTATGAGCTGTGTCACAGATAAATGCTGATTAGCTTGCTGGAATAAGACAGGAGTGAGGAGTGTGTGTGTGTGTGTGTGTGTGTGTGTGTGTTGCTTGAGCAAGGGGCTTGGGAACAAGGACTTCATGTTCTGTGAGAACTGTAGGCTTTGTGGCTTAGGTCAAGGGGACCAGAAGGACCCAGACTCTGGGGTTCTATTATCCCAGGTATAGGAGGGAAGTGAAATCCAATAGCATTAAAAAGCTGGCATCTACCAACGGGCTGTTTGCTAACTTTTGCTGGCTTTTGTTGTTTCACTTTCTTTCCAGAAAAGAAAATGAACATTATCCTAATCTGACTGTTGTGAGACGTGTTATGAAAATGCATAGCAGTGCATTTTCCTGTATCTATGATTAATTGTTCTCTTCTGTTGTGGGTTACAGTACCTAGTGAAGCATTATGACCCCCAGCCCTTCAACCTAACAGGGCAGCACGTCCCCACCTGGGTGGCCTTTACAGAATCCTTGCCTTCCCTAGCAGTGCAGAACAAGGAATGCAGCAACAGGTCTTGACATGCCTATGGAGTGGCAAGTAGGAGAGAGCTGCTTGAATGTACTGAACCAGCTAGTTTATCTGTCCAAGTGGGTCAAAACACCTGCCATCTGTGCTGAGCCTCTTCATCAGACTGGATGTTAAATAAACTGGGGGAGGAGGGGAAGGCTCTTTTGGTATTAAAGCCATAACATCTGCATTGATCAAAAATTCATTTTTGTTCCCCAGTCTCAGAAGGGGTATGGCTGTGGGGTGCAGCTGTGGGGGTTGTCCCGAAGAGCACCCGCACTTCTGACTTTACCACTATAACACTGAGTTTGCCAGCAGCTGCTGACCCAATTAATTTCACTCCTAAATAGAAAGTGCTCTCAATCTGAGGGGCAAGTCTGAAAGGGAGAGACTTGCATTTTTTCCCCTTCTTAAAAATGCTGTGTGCACACTTATACGGAGGTACATAAGCATTCATATTTTCATTATTTTGATTTTTCTAAAACAACTGTAAAAGAACTCAGCAAGTGTGGGAGACTGTGATATAACTGCCAAATGTGCACATATTCACTGTAGCACTGCTGGCTACACTTCTGGAGGTTAGTTTTGATTTTTCCAGAATGCATTGAAACTGGGCATGAGTAGAGCTTTAAAGGTAGTGTGGCTGCATGTGTTAATTCCATCTGGAAATTGGCAACAGGATAACACCAGTCTCCTGATTTATGCTGAACCAAAGGAATTGCAGATCCCCTTAAAAACACACACACACATATCAATTTTTGGCCCTCATCATTATGCAGAAAAGATTGAAAATGTCAGGTGAGCACCAAAGGGTTTTGAAGGCCGTTGCCAAGACACGGATTTGAACATATTTAAATAACAGAAAGTATATTTCACTAATGTCAAGCTACTGTCAAAACAGCATATGCAAAGGTTCAAGTTACGAAGCACTTGTATTTCTCAAGGCCCCGTGAACGTGTAAAGCTCAAAGGTATGTAGGGATGCCAAAAGTCCTATGCAGGGCAGTGTGGAAAGGTCCTACAAATAATCTGCTTGTATAAACATTTACAAGGGCCTGATCTCCTGGCAGGGGTTTCTCTCATTCCCTGTTTGTCACATCAGAAGCTGTTAACAACCCTGCCCCACTCTCAAAGGCATGCTCACATGCCCCTAAGAAACATCAGATGTGTCCGGGAATGGAAGCCGTCTGCGTTCTCATGAGTTCCCAGCAGGACAGGTTGTAAATGATAATCAGAACGAAACGTGGTGTTAAAATCACAGGCAAGAAGAACCCAAGCCTCTTCCCAGATGTCTCTCTCTGACGCTTCCCTGAAGACAAGGAGAGTCCAAGGTTGCTTCCAGATGCCGTTTTATTGAGTTTTCATTCCAATTTGTTTGCAGGAAGATTAGACGGCATTGTGTCAAGCAAATTTTATCTCACATTTTCCAGTGCATTTCCCCATCACTTTTTCTTACCGCAAAAGGTCTGGTTTTGTGCAGCAGTTCCAAATTAACTTCAATGCTGCAACCTCAATTTGCCAGTATGTGATTAAAGCCCATCCCAAAATAGCAACAGTCTGTAAGCACCCTGTGTTTCTCCATGTAATTCAGTTCCATACTGCACGGATACCTATCCCAGCTCTATTGCAGAATCTAACTAGCTGAGTGCAGCCGGGACCATGTGTTAGCTGCTCTGAGATCTCTGGAGGAACAGAATACAAATGTGACAAACAGCAGTGTGGTAAAGCAGATGGCATACAATCCCCTTCCTGTCAAATTCCTATCAAAGTTGTGGGGGCAACCACGCCAGGGTGATATTAGGTTTGGTACCCAAGGCGTTTGCAGGTTCCCTTCCAGCTGGATCCTAGAAAAATGAGGACATGCCTCAAAATGGGTTGGCGAGTCATTTTGCCAGCTAAGTTATGGAAGAGTGGGTTGTAATTGGATCTGTATTTAGTTTTCGGCTTAGTAATTTATTTCATTTATAATATTTTGTTTGATTACTTTGTTGTTGTTTTCTATTTTCTGTTGACCACAATAACCCAAGGACTGCCTCTCCCTATATGAACCAACTCCACAAGAGGTCCAGATGATGGCAACAGAAGAACAGGCATTTTCTGCAACTGTTTCCCACTTGTGGAATACTCTCCCCTGGGAGGCTCACCTTTTGCCTTCATGAATATTATTACATATCTTTGGCTAATTAGACAATCTATGGCCTTTTAAACTGGAGCGGGGTATTGTTTGGTTTATTATGTTATGTATTTTTGTGTCTTTATATTGAAAACTGCCCTGTGATCCTTGGATGAAGGATATAAATATTTAATTTAGACCAATAAAAATATTTTATTTTTACTTTCCCATCCTGCAACAAGCCCCCCATGTTTGCTTCATGCTTCCTCTCCAAACAGTTCTGCAGTTGCTAACATATTTTGCTAATTGATGGTTATGGGGAATTATTCTATTCCTGATCTGTCCCTTTACATTCTGGCAATCACATATTGCCCTGCCAGTATCTCTGACTAGAACCTTTTTGCATATGGATGAATTTACAAAAGCTCTGAACTTCTGTAAAGTGACAAAGGATAAAGGTAGAGAGAGAAGACCTTTCCACCTCCCCTCGTCATGGAATTTAACAGACTGTGCAAATATTTCAAGCCTTGTTTAAATAACTCTGAAGGCAAACAGTAGAGAGTCAGCGTGTAACTGGCTGAACAGCAGATAACCTCAAATCAGGAAGAAAGCCTAAATCTGGTGTATGTTGGCTCCTATTTGGGATGAAAAAAGGGAAGGATGGATTTCTGCAATAATTGGTGAAGTAGGGTAAATCCAAAGTAATATATTTTGGGATGTGTAAGGCACACACACAAAGACCACAAGAGGCTGTCATCTGAAAAGGCACACAAAACCACCATATAGATCCACCATTTGTCATATTCTTCCTAGAATTAAGGTCTGCCAGATAGATCAAGGAACCCAAAGCAAAGGCTGGGTTCACATTACAACCTCAGAATGCACTGAAGTTGTTGTTTTCCCCTAGTGCTTTTCATTGCTCTTCCCACCCCCCACCAACTCTGCTAGCTATTCACATCAGCATGACTTCATTAATGTCAGATTCATTTCTGTTTGTGTTTCACCAGGGAGTGTTGATGGGAAGGGAGGGACTTTACTCTATGCAAACGTGCTATCACTTTCGCTAGAGAAGAATTAGGAACAGCTTAAGGGTTCCAATCTGTGTTAAGCTGGTTTGAGAAACAACACATCAAACTAGTATTTTATAAGTACAGGATACATATGCATTTTGGACAGTGTTGTGTTAAAAATCCAGGGTCAGAAATGCAGTGAGGGCACAGTAAATGGGAGTGTGAACACAACTGACCTTTGCTAATCACTATTTTTCTTCAGGTTATCATACCGGTAATTCATTCATTATGGTTTTACTTCCCCACCATTAATTGTTCCCATTAGTCTTCTTGCTCTCCTCACACTTCCTTTTTATATCTACATAACTACCTCTCTACTGTGAGAAAACCTCAAATGAAATCCATAATGACTATCCATTCACAGTCATTTTCTAAAACTTTCTCTTCTGTTTAGTCTCTTAGAATTTCCCCTTAAGTGCTAAGACAATGATACCGATTCCTTTTCAGTTGCCTTCCGGGAGATACCCTGCGCTGCATGTGTGCAGTCACAAGAATGGAGTTCCCTGCTATTCCCTTACAGCCTCAGATCCTTGTAACAGATGGGAAACTCCTAATAGTCACATAAGAGCTATTCCTGGATTCCTGACCTAGCAGGGAAGTGGCAAGTCATTAAATTCCCCTGTGAACTCAGTGTCCCGTGCTTTCAAGTCATCCGAAAGCAGCTGGGAAAATTTATGTTCCTGGCTAGCTCTCACTTGTCCTGTGTTTACTTTCCCCCACCCATTCCTTAGATCCTCTTTCTAACCCAAAGAATGTCACCACCAGTAAAATCACCCACACCAAGAACCTAGCTCTCCTCAAGCTCTGCTTACTTTCTCATCGTTTTATGAGTCTTTGCTGCTAAGTCTTCTCTGGGAAGGCAGTCAGGATAGGGACGGATTCTAGACAGTCCCATGCTGCTACAAATTTGGTGAAACATGCCTTTCCCAGGACACAACTACTAAAACACTCAGAGTCACATACACACATTAAAAAAACTGCCCAACAGAGGAATGTTAACACTGCAGGCCAAATTATTAATTGTTAGCTGCATTCATGCCTTCATTAATAAATGTTCTTGTTTCATTACGCACCATATTTTCTTCCTCCATCTATATACATATCCAATGATAACAAATATACAAATGGATTGTGATGGCAGAGAATGTCATAAAAGATGCCTCCTCCATTATGATTCAAATTGTTCTATATACTTTACACATCCCGAACAGTGTCCCCTCTAACTCCCTGCCCTGCAAATGCACCCACAGGACAAGGCAGCAAAGACAGCGCCTAGTGAGTAACTTGCTCCAACAAGGATTGGAATAACTGGGGCCATGTTGAACCTCGGCTTCCCATCCACCTCTTCTAAGCTCTGCCCCCTTTAGGAGAACTAGGGTCTCTTTAAGGAGTCACCTCTCGCCGGAAGAAACACACTTCTCCTGCACCCCATAGTACCTCATGCACACCCTGCACCAATGAACTGGCGAGGGAGCATAGGAGGCACTCAGTTCCTTGGGCCCAGGAGCAGCACCCACCTGGTCTGGCTCCCAGCATGTGACCCTATAGCCTCTGACTCAGCATCCTGCACAGCTGGGGAGTGTCATGACCCTGGAGTCCCAAGTTTCAGTGTAAGCAGTGCCAACAGTGGTGTGCACAATGTCAGCTTGCTTTGAGTGCTTTTGTTTAATGATTTAAAAAGTTACTATCACAAAGCAATCCTAAACTCACATTATGCCGGGACTGGGGACACATGGCTGCGATGCTAGTCGAACAGCCGTTGTATCCATTGTGTGCTCAGACAGGGAGGAAAGGGAAAAACTCAGAGCCAGAAAAGACCAAAATGATGCACATGCTATCAGCATCCCTGGAAACACCACCACACCCCACCAATCAGGGACTGCACTGGCATCAACATCCTGATGTGATGCAGATGTAGAAGGAACCAACCTGTGCAGGCCAAGATGGGGTAGGTCTTTAACAAATTACAGGCTTTACAACGGGGGGAAAACACAGAACGTGGATCAAAAGGTGGCAGGGTCAAGCAGTGCAATGTGCCCATATCTCATTCTTCAGCAAAAACCAGTAACAGTTTGCATACAAAAAATACCAGCTGAGCTGCAGTGGTGGCTATGCCCACTGGGTCTAGTAGAATGGAAGACAGGGAGGCCATCAGTAGATGGAGCCAGAGCCAATGGCAGGAAGAGCCAACTAATTCTGTTTCTGTTCCAATCTTATTCCCTGCTGAGTTCTGTAAAGCAAAAACTGAGGAAGCCCATAGCCAAGGCAACCCCCTGGAGTGGATGTAATTAAGAAGGCAGGCATTTGAGGGCTGTCTAAGGGCAAGTAGAGATTGTTGGGGAAATGGCATATTTGCCCTGATGAACTGGCCTCCACTGTCCAGATGCACCATTATGAAGACTTGTTTAAACACATGAAATCACCCTGAATCAGCAATAGGAAAATCTAGTTATCAGTTTGGCAGGAAGATGCTCCCAAGCAGGACAACTGGAGGGGACCTGGAAGTTCTCCAAAATGGACACAAAGTCCAGTCAGAATCAGGAGCCGTCCAGATTAGATTTTCCTGTTTAAGGCGAATTTTACTGGAGTCATTAGAACAGAGTTTTACAGTGTTTGGCAGCTCCTGGGCTAGCAGGAATCTGCCAATGTAAGGCTGCTTTGCTGACAGTACTGGCGCGGTGTATTTTCTTTCATGGCTGGTGTAAACCTGAACACTGCCAGTGCATTCTGCTTCCATGTCTCCTGTAATTTAAAGATAAGGCAAGTTCTTTGTTCCTAAAAGCAGAGAGTTTCTGTTTTGCAAGCTTTGTCATGGGGCTTCCCTACCTCTATTCCCCTCACAATTTCTCTAGCTAAGGTTCCTCTGAAACAAGTGAGAAAGAACCAAGAAGAAAGGTTTCCTGCCTCCTCCCCAACCACAACAGTGAAATCAAGACGTAATGTAACACAGATGCTTGAGTTTCTGTAGGCGGCTGCTAGAAGGCACTAGCTAGTGGAAAATAAACATCTAAGGTAGGCCCAACGTAAGGTCAGTCATCGAGAGCCAATGTGGTGTAGTGGTTAAGAGCGGTAGTCTTGCAATCTGGGGAATCGGGTTCGCGTCTCCACTCCTCCACATGCAGCTGCTGGGTGGCCTTGGGCCAGTCACACTTCTTTGAAGTCTCTCAGCCCCACTCACCTCACAGAGTGTTTGTTGTGGGGGAGGAAGGGAAAGGAGAATGTTAGCCGCTTTGAGACTCCTTAGGGTAGTGATAAAGCGGGATATCAAATCCAAACTCTTCTTCTGAGTCCAACATTTCTGCCCACTAAACTGTAGAAGTTGAAGGGACAGGGATTCCAATTCAGTCATATCAGCTTAGTAGTAAATGTCCATAGCAAGCATTTTTCTTTCCATCTTTCATTTACAAAACTATCAATGATTTACCTACCACTACCACTACCACCACCACCATAGACAGGAAGACACTAGAAAGGTGAAATACTTCCCTGAATTAATATCAGTGGCGTCATCAGAAGAGGATTTGGGGACAGAGTCCAGAGCCCTTGCTCAACAGAATGGTCAGGAAGGATCTCCAAATATGGGCTGCTCACCACATTTTGAAGTGAAGTAATGCATCTGAAAAGCAGATTGGTGTGGGGTAGTCCAAAGTTTAACATTGCCATGTTTGGATACAGACAGAGGACACTGTATGGATCTGGCCTTCTAGCACCCACAGTTGTGGGATTCTGCTTTCATTGTGAAAGAGAGCACACAATGGAAGGCAGATCTGTGTGGGATCCACTGATAAGGATTAGGGGAATCTGGGTTCAATTACCAGCAGGCTATTTTAAAGCAGCCAATAACATGCCCTGCTGCATCCCAGAGGCTGTGTCATTGAGCAAAAACTCCTACATCCCTCACCCTGTAATATGCAAGCAGAAGTAATTACATTACAAATACATCTCATGGAGAATCAGCTTAAGTGACACAAAGCATAGTGCTTACCTTTCTGAGGTCATCCAGCCCATACTCTATGGATGAAGTCAGGACCTCCAGGGCCTACAGTCAAAACAAAGGAGTGATTAATGTACGCTCTCAGTACTTGATGCTCTCTGTTCTATTGGCAATGATGGCATGTGCCTGAATCCATCCTGATTTTCTCGGTCTTTTGCCCTTCAGCTTTCTGTAAAGTTTCTATGGGCAAAATTTGACTTGCACAATTAGACTGCTGCTCACACGATGGGACTTTGCCTTCCTACCCTCCACCCTCCAGCACTCGTGCCACAAAAATATGCTTTTCCAAAGTTTCTCCCAGAGGTTATGATCTATACTGTGTCCAATATCTATTGCCCAGTGTGTAATTGAAGCTTTAACAAGCTTGTCTTTTGTTTCCCATTCTAATAAAAAAAATATACATTTTAGACAGAAGTTTCTCCTTATTTTCTAAGAGTTGTTTTTCAGATTGTGAGCTTTGGTCCAGAAATCCATTCTTTCTAATTTAAACATGTCGTATATCTGGTGATACTGCAACCAAACCGTAACTTGGCTTCTAAAGTTTCCCATTGAATTTAGTTTGGGTCGTCCCCCCGCTGTAAAATTCACCTGTTCCCTGTAAATCGCCCATTGTCTGTCCATATCAACTCTCTTAATTGTAATTGCCTCAATGGGAGATAGCCATAAAGGTGTTTTTCTTTCCAGCAGATTTTTACATTTCTCCCAGATTCTATACAGATTCTTCCTAAGGATGTGCTTCATAAAACTGTTGTAGGTTTTAGCCTTCCCATACCAGAGACACGCATGCCAGTCGAATGTTAAGCCTAGATCTAAGACATGGGTAGGCAAACTAAGGCCCAGGGGTCGGATCCAGCCCAATCACCTTCTAAATCCAGCCCACAGACGGTCTGGGAATCAGCGTGCTTTTACATGATTAGGTGTCCTTTTATTTAATATGCATCTCTGGGTTATTTGTGGGGCCTGCCTGGTGTTTTTACATGAGTAGAATGTGTGCTTTTATTTAAAATGCATCTCTGGGTTATTTGTGGGGCATAGGAATTCATTCTCCCCCCCCAAAAAATATAGTCTGGCCCCCCACAAGGTCTGAGGGACAGTGGACCAGCCCCCTGCTGAAAAAGTTTGCCGACCCCTGATCTAAGATGTCTGCATTGTCCAATATAATCCATTCTTTTAACCAACACAAACAAGCTGCCTCATAATACATTTGCAAATCTGGCAGAGCAAAGCCTCCTCTTTCTTTTGTATCTATCATAATTTTATGTTTAATTCTTGGCTTTCCCCCCGCCAGATATATTTAGAGATATCTTTTTCCATTCTTTGAGGTAGCTTAAATTGTTTACAATTGGGATTGATTGGAATAAAAACAGCATCCTAGCCAATATATTCATTTTAATGGCACACGGGGGGGGGTGTGTGTGTGTGTGTGCGCACACACACACACACACACACACACACGAGTTTGTAGTTCCCTCTTTTCAAAATCCTATTTCCCTACATTTTCTTCTCACCATTGTGGACTCTTCAGTTCACAAAGTTGGCAGCTGCAATTCTCTGCCCCTTTTAGGTTCATAATCATCACATTTCTATGGATTAAGAACAAATTAAACCCTTAAACCCTAGAATCTAGGCTTGTCTACTAGAGCTTGCTCCCCCTCTGCCCCCATCCTGGATAGATGTTATATCTCTCCTGGAATTTCTACTGGGCATTAAGGAGTGCGTATAATGTTCTTCCCAGCCCATAAAACATCCAGCCCTTCTCATGCTGCTGGGTGTGGCTGCTAAAAATTCCAAAGAATGAAAGCAACGTCCTGAGCTGTGTGTGAGAGAATAAGAGAAAACATTATAAGGATCAGATGAGTTTGGTGCAGCCAGCAAGAGGACAGTCCAAACTTCCCTGATGAATGTCAACAAACTGCAGTTCATATACTCTCAAACTATTACCTACTTAATAAATCCAGACTCTACCTTATGTAGAAGTTGTTGTTGATGTAATGAAAAAAATGTACCCGATACCTGATTATGGTTTCTATGGCAAATATTCAAAAATCCATAGTTGAGCAATACATCTCTCAGGACCACCAAAATGTCACAAAAGCATGGCATTGAAGAGCTATGGATTTGGGATATTTTTATCGACCAATATAGCAACCAGGGCTTTTTCAGCCAGAACTCACCGGAACTCAGTTCCAGCACCTCTTTTTCCAGAAAAATAGCACTGATTGCAATATTTTCCTTTTTTGGAGGGGGTGGGGTGGGACAGATTGGTGTAATTGAAAAACTGGGGGAGGGCAACATTTTTATGTCTCTTTATTTCTCTCCCCATCTCCAACTGAGCCTAGGGCTTGCCGATCAGAAGGTCGGCGGTTCAAATCCCCACAACAGGGTGAGCTCCCATTGCTCGGTCCCAGCTCCTGCCCATCTAGCAGTTCGAAAGCATGTCAAAGTGCAATTAGATAAATATGTATCGCTCCAGTGGGAAGGTAAATGCGCTCCAGTGGGAAGGTAAATGCGCTCCAGTGGGAAGGTAAATGCACTGCTCTGGTTTTGCCAGAAGCGGCTTAGTCATGCTAGCCACATGACCCGGAAGCTGTACGCTGGCTCCCTCAGTAAAGCGAGATGAGCGCCGCAACCCCAGAGTCGTCCGTGACTGGACCTAATAGTCAGGGGTCCCTTTACCTTTATTCTTACATAAAATAACCAAAGCTATTTGAATTTGATTTTGAATTTGTTTGGGTGGTACAAACTCAGTCTCTAATCATTCACAGTAGGGAATGACAGAGGGAGGCAGCGAGATGTCAAATACACCATCTACTATGTCCTTTTATGATGACAGGGCTGGAATTCAACCTTCCCTGGAGGCAGCTCCTGACAGAGAAGCTGAGTCACAGGAGTGAGATGCTGCCAATACTGCAGGCATATGTAAAACCTGAACAACAGCTATCTGCTGATTAACAGAGAAGGAAGTTTTTCCAAATCTTAAGGTTGCCCCTTTCTTCCTATGACAATATATTGATTGGTTTACAATATTTATTTCCTTCCTTACTGAAGGAATATTTCCACAGTGGTTGATATAAAACAAGGCTAGAATAATATATCTACAGATCAAAACTGAAACTTTCGACCAGCATGATGACAGCAATTTCTTTCCCAAAACCAAGCCCAGAACAGAATTCTGTGAATCTAGATCAGGGCAGGGGACCTGTGACCCTGCAGATGTTGTTGGACTCCCAATTCCAATCAGACCCAGTCCACATATCCTATGGTCAGGGATGGTGGAAGGCCACAGCTCCATCCACCCTCATCCAAATAAACAGCTTCATACAGATGGAACTTTCCAAAAAAGAAAAGGTCCCTGAATCAGTAAGAGAAAAATGTGGTCTTCCCTGCTTGCTAATGCACAATGGGGAAAAGGCACAGACCAAATTATCTGTATTCTACAATCACTGCACAAGTGAACAAGAGAGCCCCGATCCTAAACATTTGTTAAAAATAAAACGTAAAATAGAGAAGGGTTGGCTAAAAAGAGGATGTGCCACACATATGACATTGATGGAGAGAATTGGATTTTGTGGTGCTCATCAGAGACTTTCCCTCATCTCTGCCAGTAAAAAAGCCTCCATTTTATGAGCTTGCTGCTCCATTTTAGGTGCTAAACATAATCTTGAAACTAATGCACTGACTCACAAGTAATTTCATTGCCTTACTTGGCTGCAGTCTGAAATCACTAGGAGATGCTCAGATCTGATTCAACAGCTTTTAAATTAAGAAAAACCTAAGTAACAACCCAATTATGTGGAAGCTGCTAATGGTGGTTGATTAAGTCAGCATTCTTGCACAGACACCCAGCCCACATCCTCTCCCAATTTCTAGATCTTTTGCAATGAAAAGAGACAGGATTTTCAGAGCTCAAAGCACTGGCTCTGTGATACAAGTCAGAGATGCTAGAGACAGGGCAATGCAGCAGAGGATGGAGCAAATCCAACACTAAGACACTGATGCTACTCAGCTTTCAAATATCACTACTGTTTTACTAGAACTGAGTCTTAGCACATTCAACCAAGTAACAGCTGCATTATACCAGGGTGGTTGCTGCCCTTTCTGTGGTTGAGATTAAGTACTGTACGTATGTGGGGTGCATAATGATTCTTTCCAGGTGAATAGATTGCTATGAGCAGGGCCTCTCTCTCTCTCTCTCTCTCTCTCTCTCTCCCATTATCAGCATAATCACTAACATATCTGTTTTACCAGATTGCCATTATAAGTATAGCGCATAATAAGCAGAAGTGACTTTACTTCAATCATCATCATCTTATGGACGAAAACATCATCCACCTTTGCTTTTTAACAACAATAGACTGTGTGGGTTACTTTTTATAGAGAAATATATATGTACAGTACCCATGATTTAAAATTGTGTACACTGAATCTGCAAACAGGACCAGCAGTAAAAATCAGACACACAATGGAAAAGGTTGCGGGGAGGACCTATTATTATCTGTCAAGACTCGTGTTGGTAACATTTTTTAATTGATCTGCAAGGGTGACTTAAAAGGTTTGTGTTTCCTCATAAGCACAGTAATAATACCATTTACTAATTTTAAGCCATTCTCCATTTACTCACTTCACTGCAAGCCAAGCCTGTATTAATACAAGTCATACTTACAATGCTGTTGTTGAGGGTGACATTATTGGTGTACAGATACTCAATGACTGCGAGGAACACCTCTGGCTGCACGTGGCTCAGGATCAGTGGGGCTTGTATCTCCTGGGGCTGGCTTAACATTGCATGGAGTGCCTGGCAGCGGGAAGTGAGGAGGCAGCGATGGGCAAAGATTTCCTTCTGCTCTCTGCCTACCAGAAATGTCACATCACTGTGGGAAAACAGGCAATGAGTTTACCATGCACACTTCTCAACACCCTGCCCTGCTCTCCCCTTTCTGCAGCTACTCTCCCCATTGAGAACCATCTTGCAGAGTTCAGCTGGCCTGTGCTCAAAGAAAATTTGCAGTAGGTGTGCTTGAATACACGAAAAAGGTGTCCTGTTTGAAGTCCGAACAGGACAGGGAACACATTTCTCCCCCCCCCCAAAGAAAGGACAATCACATTTTTCTAGGGACAGGTGGCAACCCGAGTGCCAGATTTAGTCCTAGAATAAATGAAGCAGTAATAGTAATCCGTCAAGCAGAGAGACTTCTCTTCAGCACTGCGTGAACAAAGACAGTCACCATACAGAAAGAATGGAGTAAGAGCTTCCCAGACAGAGGATGTGACATTAACCTCAAAAGTTCTCATTTTAGAAATAAAGCAAAAAGCACTTGAATGGGGCTTTTAATTGCGCACTTGGTTTCCTGCTGTTCCTCCTCAGTTTCAGCAAACTCAGTAAATACACTATCTGGGCTGCATGTATTGTTTCCTGGGGTCGAACTACATGTTACAACAGAAGAGCCCTGCTGGATCAGGCTGAAGGCCCATCAAGTCCATCATCACGCTCTCTCAGTGGCTAAACAGATGCCCCGGGGAGTTCACAAGTAATAGCACCCTCCCCATTTGTGCTGATATTCAGAGGCATGCCACCTCCAGAATCATGGCCAGAAGCCACAGATAGCCTTATCCTCTATGAATTTGTTTAACCCCCTTTTAAAGCCTTCTATGTTTGTGGCCATTATTATATCCTGTAATACTACAAATTACAGGTCTGGGTGACTCTAATCTGATCCAGAACCAAACCGGGGGGGGGGGGAATCCCCTTACAACTCCACCCCTTCAGTGCTGGGTTTGAGCTGCAGGGGGTGGGGAAGGGGGCACATACTGGAAATTTGGGTAAAAAATGCACGAATGCAGGCACATCTATGTAGCTCATGTAACGTACATACTGGCTTGCTTTTCTCCACCCCAGTGTGACCTGGATGGGACTCTGAAGGGTGGGTGGGCATAGAGCCTGAAGTGGATCAGGAAGCAACAGCATGGCAAAAAAGATGAATAAGTTTAACACAAGTGGCTGCACATGACCGGATCAGCATGAAGTAGAAGTGGAATAATTTGGCAATCTACATGGGCTTAAGTAAAGCAGCCACCTGATGCTTACTTCTGTGTTCCAAGCAGTGTTATGAATTGCCCAATTGTATATGTAAGGGCACCAGAGTTATAGAAAGGGACTGCTACAGTTGCTTTGAGTCGAAGCACGGATGTAGGAAGATTTCCCTGCCATATTACAGTACACGGGTATGTGAACCCAGGTAGCCACAGCAGGGCCTGTTCTGTAACTGACTTGACTTGACTTCACTTCATTTTCCATTATCTTAGCGGCTTTCTCGCTGACCTCTATGTACCAGAAAACTAATCTGCATTTTTGACTCACACCTGTTCGTAAAATGTCAATTCCTCTGAAACAAAACAATAATCTCAGTTGCTAACTACACCAACGCAAACAGCCGCAGTAGCATATTATAGAAAGTATCAGTTGCTAAATAAGCTGCACTTTCCCTGGGCTTTTCCCAGCCCTGAGCTAGCACCAGTTGAATAATATCATGCAGGTGGCAGCCTTGCTGCAGGAGGGCAGGGGGACACCAACACTTGAAAGTAAAAGCAGGGGACACACATGTTCCATTGTTGAAGATGGAGTGTAAACCAAATCAATATAAAGTGAAAGTACCACAAAATAGCATCCACTACTGTAGACCAAAGGAGGCAGCCTTCTGTTATATGTCTTTTTATTAGTGAGAAGCACTCTGCCTCTAAAGAAGATATTGCACTCATATAATTTTTGTTATAATGATTGGTGATGATATTGTTATTGTAATAATAATGATGATGATACTCTATGATGCTATGTGCAACTAATTAAGTCATAGGTGCTATCCATAGGAGGCTGGAATATTCACACAAGCACATTCATGGGCATAGCCAGGGTTGTTGGGGGGGCAGACCTTTTGTTAGGGGGCAGAACCCCAGTTTGCTATGTATTTCTATTGATTTTTATTGATTATGGGGGGCAGCTGCCCCTCCCTGCCTCCCCCCTTGGCTACGCCAATGAGCACATTCCATTCAGCACTCTCGTTCACAATGGACATGCTAATGGGGAGAAGAAAATATCATTTTTTTCAATGACAACATAATATAGTTTGACAGCTAGGAAAATGCAGTATTCATTCAGCAATGGCTCTGAATCCCCAAGGAACAAATAGGAATCAACACTGTGCAAAACCAAACAAACAATCTCTCTGGAAAGACCCTCAGTGGAGGAATAAAATGGTCTCCTCACATGCAGTTGGGATAGCTCCTCACCAACACTACTGCAGTGTACAAATACAATCTGCTTAAAATCTCCTTGCAAATTTGGGGGACTTTTTTTAAAAAAATAAATCAAAGTGATGCAGAAATATGATGGATTGAAATTACGTATGGAAAAATGAGAAACTGATAAAAACTGAAATTTCATCTAGAATGTAGAGGCAGGCTCCTCTATATTCAGTAACCACATAATGCAATTCTGTATGGTAAGCCCCTAGAAAAATCCTTTATATCCTGACCAAATTCTTCATGGGAAGAGAATCTTCACTTGTCTCATGCAATCCCCGATTGCTATATCTCTAAATTAGATTTTGTAATAGGAAAAGATCCTGTTTATTACAGATGAAAATCATGCAATGTGACCACTGTACCAGTAGCACAATTCGGATAGGGAAAGCATTTAGAAAAACACATCTTGATAGTTCCAAAAAGCAAGGCAACCCACATTGAATAAGGAGGGAAATCTCCACCTCAAATTCTGCTTAAGTATCAGCCATTTCTGATAGCTTGGAGGACAAAAAATGATTATCGGTTCTAAGATGAATTAAGCGTATGAAGTAATACTAAGAAACTAATTAATGCATTGATCCTCAAACTTTTACTCAACCAGCATTAACAGATTAGGGCATTAGCACTGACTGAAGGGCATTCACAGATTAGGACATTAGCACAAACTGAAGCTCCAATTTTTAAATGAATTTCACAGGATTAATGCCAATCTCATGTTGTATGTAATATCACGTAAGCAATCAAGGAAGTAGGGCTGAGAATCCTTTGAGAGAAGCCTAGCTTCAGTCCTGGGCCCATCATCTGAGGCATAGATGAGGTAACATGACATATACACAGAAGCTCAATTTGATCAATAAAACAAGTGAAAGCAGCTAATTGTTTCAAAATGTTGTTGTCCATGTAGCACAGTGATGGCCAAACTTGGCCCTCCAGTTGTTTTGGGACTACAGTTCCCTTCATCCCTGACCACTGGTCCTGTTAGCTAGGGATGATGGGAGTTGTAGTCTCAAAAAGAGCTGGAGGGCCAAGTTTGGCCATCACTGATGTAGCACCTCTAAACATAGATCGGGAGCGGGTTGTGAAGGGCCAATCATCACTGTCGGGAAATGGGAGTGTGCTCAGGCACTGCATAACAGGAATCAAGAGATAATAGGCTCTCCGTGCAGTTAAGAGCTATTACATGGAACCTTTTTAAGTACCAAGTTCCCGGTAAGTAGTACTTCACTCAAGAGGGTAGCATCTTTGGAGAGGATGCTTATGATGCTTCTCTTCAATAACTATTACCTAACAAGTATCAGTATAAACACAGAAAATCCAGTGAATGTTAACCAGCAAAGGCATTCTTGGTACAGGGGGCTGAAGCCCTGAGTCTTTTGTACGGGCCCCCATATCTCCGGTCCTTTTGTGCAGGGCCCCCCTTTTTAAAATGCAGGATGTGCATCTAAGTGCAGCGATGGTTAGACCTGAGCCACCTACCAGCTTCATTTGTCTAAAGGTACCCTATCATATTCATGCAAGGTTGTTGCTGATCTGTTTCGTGACCCTTTAAGTACCTAGCAACACTATTGTTAATCAGAGTGGTCAGCAGGACATGGCAGCATGTTGCCAAAATAACCCCACATTTGTTAAAAGCAAGATGTTGGTGTGGACAGCTCACTGGCCTGGCCTGTAAATTGTGCTCAAGGCTACACCAGTGTTTCTCCCCCTTGTTTATGAAAGATAGATTCTGGTGTTACACGGAAGGCAAAGCTGTGACTCAGAAAGAGGCTGATAACAAGGTGTAAAAGACCCAATGTGGAGTGCTATAGTGCCATGATGGGGATCCTAGCATGGACAGGGCCCTTACCTTGGGCAGGGCAATGGATGAAAGGTAGGAATCTGCCACTCCATACATCCCCAGCCCCTTGTAGGATTGCTCTGCTCTGCCCATCAGTTGGACCAGTTTTGTCAACCTGGCACCTTCCAGTTGTTCTGAACTACAAGCAGGCTGGGGGTGATAGGAGTTTGATGGTCAAAACATCTAGAGGGCATCAAACTGGTGAAGTAAAGGCTGAATTGTATGATATTTTGGGTAGCCAAAGCATTCCCAACTGACACAATAATGCACAGCCAATCACTCATGCTGTGCATCTGGTATATATGGTTTCACCTTTACTATCATCTCCACATGAAAAAACAACAACAGAAAAGCTCATAGGAACAGCTGACCCATGCCTTAATAACATATTTTGTATTCTAATCTGCTTGTTTATTTCACACACAAAATATACCACTTGATTGTAGAAAAAACATCAGAGCAGTTTACAAAAAGATAAAGTAATAGACTTATCACTAAAAAGTTTACAACTGTGATTTAAAAACAAACTGTTCCAACCTCCTTCCCAATAATGCATACAAAAAATATTTCATCAGATTATTTGCACCTGGGTGCGAGGATAATTGTCCTTTCTTTGATAATTTAAAAACCTTTTTCAGATACCCCCTCCCACTTTTCATGACCCCTAAAAGCAGAGGATCCAAGATAACACCATCATATGTTGTATCATTCACCGCAGTATTTCTGTACTGCTTCCAAACATGTAACGCTTCCCTGACAGTCATGAGCCAAATCTGCAAGAGAGATTGGCAGATAGCGGAGCAGGGTGGGGTCTGTTTCTTCTCTTCACAGTGACCCAGTATTATGAATCTTCCCAGCTCAACAGCCTGGCAGAGCTAACTTAAAACCTGCTCTCCAGTTTACCTCCCTGTTGCGGCCTTCACTCCCAGCTCCACCTTGATCCCCAGGCTCTCTTAGCTGGGTCTTCCAGCTGGCTCACCTGAACTGTGGGTTGTTGATGAGAGTCCTGAGGGCGGCAGCAAAGGCAGCTGAATCCCCTAGCAGGACAGCTGAGCAAGGAGAGGCCATAGTTAGGGAATGGGCTCCGGATCAGGATCAGGACCAGGCCTAGGAGAGCAGGGCAGCAGGCACGCTCAGGGGCTCAGCGGGGGCTTCCTTGGCCTGGCTGTCTGTGATAAAGATATAGCTGAGAGAAGTCACGGCTGGCTGGGCGCTCAGCTGCAAGGCAGGAATGCAGAGAAAGGCCAGAAAAGGGGGAAGCAACATAGCTCATTGCCAGGCAACAGCAGCTGCCCAGGCCCTAAAATCCAGCTGCTCTGGGAGGGACCGCAGAAATCCTGAAGGGAAAGGCTTTTGTAAAAAGAGGGAGCAACGCGCCAAAACAGGCTGGAGAATGTGGAAAAATGAGAGGGCGGGGGTTAAATAAAAAAGGAAAGGGGGATAGACTCATTCCAGGGGCTGTCTTAAGCAAGCAAACTGGACCTTTGTGTGTTGAGGAAACTGCCTGCATGGGGTTTTTTTTGGGGGGGGGGGGAGGAGATCAGAACGGGCTCAAACTTGGCAGGAGCTCATCCTTGGCATGGGGAGGTCACAGGACTGCCAGCTCCTCTGTCAGCGAAATGAAAATGACACATCTCTGCATCTGGTATCCTCAGTGTTTCTGCTTTGCCACAGAGTTGCTAAGGTCTTTTGCATAATTTCCTGAAGGCATATAGAAATGATTGCTTCATTGTCGCAGAATGCATGTGTGTGTGCACATGTGACAAAAAGAGAGATTGTGATGTGTTGAGGTCATATGACATCCACGTATAACAGACTCCAGCATTATCTTTCTGTCAGTAGTAGCTCAGGCCAATGCAGAGGTGTAGATTGGGTGGGGGAAGGTGAGTGGAAATGTTTAGGATCATAGCAACATCCTTAGGAACATATACCTGGCCAGGCACTCAAATAGTTCAAAGGCCTTTGACACTGAACATCCTGCCTGCTCTCAAAGGGCCAATTCTTAAATTACGGTACCTAACTGGTGTGGTTACTGTTTCTGTGGTTCCCTCCAGGCCAATGTTTTATTGTGGGCATATTTCGCAACATGTGAATTCGTGTCAGATATTGTTGTTGTTGTTCCTATTTTATTTATACCCCACCCATCTGCCTGGGTTTCCCCAGCCACTCTTTATTATTCCTCTTTATTAGCTCTGCAATACTTTATTAGTTCTGCAATACTTTCCCAATGCTACTACATTATTGCTATCCAGACGGCCTATAGCACAGTAAAAATGGGACAACAAACCCAGAACATCTGCAGGAAGTTACGGAATGTGCACTGACTGGAAATGAAGCAGTATGACCACCCCAAAACTTTTGCAGCCGCGAATAGCATTGAAAGCAGAATCATGTATAACCACCCTGAAAGCATCATAATGAGTGTACAATAAAATGGACGTCCTTAATTATTATGTCCCACAGCTGAAGTAATGTCTGAAGCAGGGATACCACTTGGGAGGAGGGGCAGATGACATCATAACTCCCCATATCCATGCCACAATGCTATCTGGCCCCAAGGAGAGGTGAAACTAGCAGTGACATGGGGAAAGGGTCATATTATCTGACACACACTCCTACATACACAGGCGACTTGTTTCAGCACCACCAGACCAGTGTGAGAAGTTAAGTAAAACATAAAAAGTGGCCCTAGTTAACAGCCCCTGTCACTTTTAGGAGGTAGCTCCCGTTTGGTCTTTGCCTCTGTGATGCGAATGAGACACTGCTAACACCTACTCCCTCGGGCTTTCATTCAAACCCAAATACTGCCTTAAGCTACCGTAACTGGCCTAGCTAATGGTCTGAAGTGCCAGTCCATTGTATCTGTTAAGGCACTTTCGAATGGGCAGGGGTTATGTAGTTCCATCAATGAAGCTAGGTTGGTCTGTTTGTGGATGGGAGCCTTATCAGGAAAGTCATATTAAAGGTGCAGGAGCTTAGCTCAATTTCTGAAACAGTCACTGGGCAACCCCACTTGTAAGTAACCTAAACCTATCCTTAGCTGAGGAGCTGCCCTACATAGGTTTCATGCTGTTGAAATAATATCTTTGGGAGACTGTCGGTCTCCACAAGGCCTTCTGGGGCTGAAGGCTCTTTAATCAAATCCTTAAGGTTTACTGCCCAAGGTACTGAAGCCTAGTTAATGTCTAAAGCAAGATGTACATTAGTGGCTTAAAGCACAGCAACTTTGTTTTCCTGCTCAGCATTTCAAGTTGCATTTGCGTGTTGCTGTGTGCACCAGAGATACTTCAGGGACCTGTTTGGTTTTCCCACGCCTGCAACTCCGCCACCCTAGAATTTATGAAGCTGTCATCTGACATGTGCAACAGCTGTCTCAAATGTACACCCCTCAGCTTTACTGCAAAGGGAACAAGACTTACATTTTCAAATCAGATGGAAGCTGGTTTGAGGGAAATAACACCAACAGCAGTATTTCTCAAGAAACTACATGACATATAGGAATTGTGGCAAATGTCATGTATCCCTGGCTTTGAACACCAGTGGTGAGAGTGCACTGGAACCAGAGTGAGCGGTAATGTGTACGCAGACTAAGGTAAAAATTGCTTTCTCCTATCCCCAGAACAAAGTGTGCAATACACTTCCATTTGTATAACTCTCTGCCTGGCAATTAAGTGCTGTTCCTGTCAAAATTGTTTTATTATGCAGGTAAAGAAAGCAGTCTGGGTTAGTCAGAAATCACCTGACCGCAGCTGGACCCCCGCATCGCTTTATTTCCTCTAAAAAGATATACGTGGGAAGTGCCTTTTGACTTCTACTTAAATGTCAGATTTGACCCGGCATCAGTGAACACCTTTAGCTTGGACAATAGATCAGACCTGACTGTTTGCAGGAAGTGGATGGCAAGTGCTTGGATGAAGGGTAACCAAAGTTATCACTGGAACCGATGGAGCCACAGGGGAGCTGCAACCACGGCAACCTGATAACATACGAATAGGTTCGACATTTGATCATAGCCAACTGTATACTTAATGGCACATTCTTCATGTATATATGTAAATAATAAAACCATGATGGGCTTCTTCCTTCTGGGGAAATGCACCAGAGTTGCACCAGTGAAGGAGCAGACAGGACTGAGCACCCCTTCCCCCTGCAATTTATTTGCTCCAAATCACCCCTTCCTTGTGCTGCTTTGCAGTTAAGCAATAGGGCCTGTCACGGTTTCATTACATGCATTCACGTGCAGCTGGTAGCTAGATCATAAGGCTCTGTTGATGGCATCTCAACAAATTTAATCCGGCTTTGAGTAGCTTTAGTCAGCCAATGTACTTTTCTATTTTATTTTGGAATGTGTGTATGTGTCAGAGTGGCAATCTATGCATCATAAGAAAAGGGGACACAGATTTGCAGTGCTAATTTATATGCATGGATGCAATTTTTAAAAAATATATAAAGAAAATACATCTGCCCAACTTTGTGGCCTATGTGCCTACTTCCCACTGTTCTCCCTTGTTATGGTTCCTTATCTTTAAACCAAATTTGGCTCAGGTATCCCTTGAAATAGAGAACTGTACTCTGCCAGCCCTTCAAATGGAGAAATGTCCCCTTTATAGTAGGACACATGGGCATCCGTGTTGGGGTGTGTGTGTGTGTGTGTGTGTGTGTGTGTGTGTGTAGACATGCCTATAATTAATTTTATTTAATAAATAATACAGTGGTGCCTCAGGTTACAGATGCTTCAGGTTACAGATGCTTCAGGTTACAGACTCCACTAACCCAGAAATAGTACCTCGAGTTAAGAACTTTGCTTCAGGATGAGAACAGAAATCGTGCTCCGGCGGCGGCACAGCAGGAGGCCCCATTAGCTAAAGTGGTACCTCAGGTTAAGAACAGTTTCAGGTTAAGAACGGACCTCCAGAACAAGTTAAGTTCTTAACCCGAGGTACCACTGTATTTGACTAACCAAATAGTAGGAACTATTTCTGGAATACAAGGTACTCAGTAGATTTTTTAAAGAGCCATGCTGTTCTGGAACCAGTAACAAACCTTGTAAAATAGACATATTATTATTAAGTTTCTTCCTTCCTTTCCATTAGGCACACTAAGGAAAAAGAGAGCAAATAAATGAAATCCAGTTGTTGTAACTGGCAATTCCAAAATAAGCCCATTGTGAGACGGTGTTTTGTCTACATAGCAGGACTTGGGACTACAGTGAGAATGAGGGTCAAACTTTAATTGTGTGGATGAAGCTCATGCAATTCGCAAGTCCATGGGAAGTCTGAGGAGCCTCATAACTGTGTGGTGGGAAGGAAAGAGAGAGTTAAACTGTCTCTGCCATGGTACTGACTTCCCCACCATACCCAGCCTACAAAGATCCTCTGCTCTGAAGCTGATCTTTGCTGTTCATAGGAATCCTCCCTGATTGCCAAAGGTAGGTTCACTTAAAATGCATACAGCAACTTCAAAGAGGGCACAGTTTTTTCAGGAGTGTGGCAGGAAGAGAAGGAGTTCCTGGGCTCCTCCAGAATTTCACATTCATGATTATTCGGTGCTCATGATGCTACCTGGGCAGTCATACACAATCCCACTTTCAATGCTGTTTGAGGTTTTGAGGTCTTATGGCTTTGTTTCCATTCAGTATATATCCTGTAACTTCCTGCTGGTTTACTTTTGTCCTCCTGAAGTCGTGTGCAGCTCCTCCAGACAGCAATAATGAGGTAGCTATGGGGAAGCATCACAGAACAAACCAGCAAAGCAGAATAAACCTGCCACTAATGCATTATCATTGTGTCAAGGACATGTTGAAGAATGTACCTTCAATCAAACACCAGTCTGGAGAGATCTCCTCTCTCTCTCTCTCTCTCCCAAGGTTCCAAGGCTGCTGAAGTTCATGCACAAACAGTTTGGACAACAAGCTATATTCAGCTATGAACCACAGACACAAATAGGAAGGGAAATATGTGGGGTCAGAATGTATGACCTCATGGAGGCCCCTTGACTGAGAACAGAACCCCATTAGCTTGGCCTAGCACTTCAGTGGCTACAAGGGACATTAGGCCATAACCAAATATTTCCTCTGCCCGACCCCTCCCCATGAAGCATAGAAGCATTAACTGCCACACACACACTCTAATTTGTGCAAAAATAATGTGAGTGAGACAGTCTCCACGGAGACCATGTATTTCGGGTGGCAGCCTGCCCAGTCCTCCTGCAATGCCGTTGATGGCTTTCCCCATTGAACTGTCACATTAAACAGCCAATGATTTACCAGGGGAGGGGAGGGAGCTGAATAAGGCAGGGAGGTAGGGGCGAGGGCATTGGCAGGTCCTTGCAACAAGCCTGAGCAAGCTTTAGCAAGATGAAGGGTATTAAACAGCTTCTACAGCCTATCTCTTGACCACGGATGTAGCAGGACTCAACTTCTATCAAGCCCTCTGGCCTCTGTGTGAGGCTTCGTTGCTTCCAGGTAAGATAGGCCAGACGCGAACATCACTGTGGTCCATCTCTATAAATCACACCTTTTGCTGACTGAGCAAAATATTTTGCTGATGTTTTCAATGATTTTCTCGCATGCTCTGGAACTCGTGTGTGCTGTGCACACAAGATCACTTAATGGGAATTAATTACCCATAATCACATTTTAGTCATCCTTTTTGCTTGATCAGTATCAGGTGAGGTTAGGCATGTGCCTATTTTTCACCTAATGAGTATTTGAAAATGGAGGAGGGAGATTTATACTGTTCTGTTTAGTTAATCTGACCTGAAATGCAAAAGGTTACCAGATGGTTGTGAGAATACTTCCATTACTTTCAGTTGAAAGACCCAGGGCTTTTTTTCAGCCAGAACTTGCCCAAATTCAGTTCCAGCACCTGTCAGGTGGGTGCCATTGCCATTATAAGAGAACAAGGGAGGTGTTCATGGTGTGTTCCGGCACCTCTTTTTCTAGAAAAATATCATTGGCCATGGGAAATCATTCCTTTCTTGTTTTTCTGTGGTTGTTCAAATAAAGGGTATGGAAGTCAGTTGAAAAAGTAATAGATCTGTGCTGTTATCATGTAAACATTTCCTTAAAAGATAGGATGCTGTTTCTAACCAAATTAGCCATATTTTACTTAATTTCCTAGCCTGCTCTATCTCCAAGAGCTTAAGGCGCCTACAGTCCTACAAAAATGTTATTATAAATATTCTATGTCAAATAAATCATAGGATTAAATAATAATAAAAATTAAAACTGGGTTTTTAAAAATAGCAAAGAAAGGAAAGGAAATCATGTCTTAATTTATCCCTACATAGATGTGATCTCTAGTATGCATCCTCACTCCCTTTCAGGCAGTTTGTAGTATGTATTGCTTCCAATCCCAACACAAAAGAAGTGAAGAAGGCTCTGAAATAATTTTGCAGCTGTTCTTTCCACTCTTCCTTCTTGGTTTTAATGTCCCTGGCAATGACCCATTTATTCCACTTCCTTTGATGTTTTTTTTCTTAAGACTCTTGCCTCATAGAATCTGGAGTTACAGACTTATTGGAAAATCTCAGTTTTCATGTGTAATTTTTAAACGTAATAAAACTACTTCTTAGCCTTTTGAGCTAAAGGTCTATTTCCTGCAATGATTGACTAATTCCTTAGAACTTGGCTTGCACCAGTATTCTAGAAAACAGCCAGTTTGGGGATGCAAGAGAAGCAATGGGCAGGATCTGCTTTCAACCCCCGCTTCCTAGAACCACTCTCACCCCTCCCCAACACCTTTTCTTTGATGGACAGATCCAGCCTCTGAGCCTGGATGTGGTAGACCAGGGAAGGAGTCAGTTCCTCTATCCCAAGCTCCATCCCTTTCTTTCATCCATCTGTCCTTTCTTAACATATTTATCCACTGCCCTTTTGCCCAATAATGTGCCCCCCTCCCAGGGCAGTAAACCAAACAAATCAAGACCTAAATCTCAATAAAAACATGCAAACTTAAAAACAAACCTAAAATAGCAGCAAAAAGCATCCAAAAATAACTGCATAAAGTCATGCAATGACATTCTCAGATACTCTGGCCACACAGACATTTGTACATTGCTGGTTTTGCCTGGTGTTTGAAGGAGGGAGTCAACATTTTCTTTTTGAGGAATGCTCAAACTTTTGTCCAGATGAACAAAGAAATGGGTTGCTGGGAGTACAGTGGCCCTAGTGAGCAGTAATGTATCAATGTAATTTAGTTTTTCTTTCCCTTGTGTCCCAGGAGTTGATTACCACTTAGGCATGGCAGAGCCGCCTCAGGTACTGTCCCAGGAAACTCTAAACCAGATGATGTCCTCAGAGGGCACGGACTCTGGCCATCCGAAGGCAGGGCCACTCTCTCTCCCCCTGCACTCCCAGTCAACAGATATGGCACCCAAGCCACTACTTCGCTTGCAGAGTATCGAAGAAGGGAAAGCCCCCTTTCCACCATCCCGGAGAAGCTCCATCATGAGCATCCTCAATGCTCCCTTTCCCAGCAGGAGGAACTCGCTGGCTGCTGGGGGAAGGCGGCTCTCCATTGGACCCTGGATGCATTGCGGCCGAGTGAGTTTCTCTGGGTTACCACTCTTTGAGCCCATGCGGGAGACGCACTATGAAAATAGCTACAAGACGAAGCCAGATGAAGGCTGCAAATTTAATGCCTCCCAAGTGCAGCAAGTTCTTGAATCTGTCCTAGCCACCTACCTAGGGGATGCCAAGTATAACCCTGCAAACGGCGGGCAGGTGGCCAAGAACCTGTCAGACCTCATCCGGAACAGAATCAAAGAGCTGATCCCACCTCGCTACAAGCTGGTGTGTAACGTCTTTCTGGGCCAACAGGCCAACCAAGGTCTGCGCATTGCTAGTCAATCCCTCTGGGATGTGGAGAATGACAGTTTTGCATCTGCCACTTTCACTAACTCATCACTCTTTGTTGTGGCCACAGTTCATGGACTCTATTTTGAATGAGTTTGCTTTGCTGATCCTAAAGTCCCCTCTCCCTTACCTGCTGTGACAAGCTAGCAATAAAATAAATGCATAATGTGACTTGGGTAGTTATTACCCATATTTAATTTAAGTTGATATGAAATAGTGGAAGAATTTAATATCCGTAGTATTATTTGTCAGATAAAAATGTATTACAGTACAGTTGTATCTTGGAAGTCGAACGGAATCTGTTCCGGAAGTCCGTTCGACTTCCAAAACGTTCAAAAACCAAATTGCGGCTTCTGATTGGCTGCAGGAAGCTCCTGCAGCCATTCAGAAGCTGCGGAAGCCCCACTGGACGTTCGGGTTCCAAAAGAACATTCGCAAACTGGAACAATCACTTCCAGGTTTGTGGTGTTCAGGAGCCAAAATGTCTGAGTTCCAGGGCATTCAACAACCAAGGTATGACTGTAATATGAAATAGAAGGGTTCTGATGGCTCAGGAGCTATTAGTTTCTTTTTAGCTTAACTTTAGGCTGCTTATTTACCTACACATAGACTGTACAACATAGAGAGAGTAATATATTCTAGCATCAAACTAATTCCCAAAGACATGAAAGAACCATGAGTGCAGTGAAAATAGCTACCAGCGCAGTTTTGCAAACACTCAAAGGAGTTTACAGAGCATTAAACTAGATAGATTCTACAGCAGTTCTCAGGCTTCTGATGTTGTGTAACCACTTGTGCAAGCAGAATAACATTGGGAATATTTTCCACAAGTAGAAAGGTATCTTAGAATCATAGAATCATAGAGTTGGAAGAGACCACAAGGGCCATCGAGTCCAACCCCCTGCCAAGCAGGAAACACCATCAGAGCACTCCTGACATATGGTTGTCTTTCTTCATGCACGTTTAAAGAGCCTCTATCTGTCTCTCCCTATGACCAAATACAGTTGCTTATGGAAAACATGCATCTACTGCTGATTCAGTACATTTCAGCATCAACTTCATGAGAAAAGCAAGTACAGAAAAGGCATGAACTATTCATAAATACCAATGTATTTCCATCTACTGTATAGTGTGGAGATGACTCAAAGTTAGGACACTGGCTTCAACTATAACAATCCTGGATCCGGGTGCCTGTATTTGCCATGAATTCTCTGCAAGGTGCTATAAGAAGTTACAGGCTTACCGTAATTTAAACCCATTGCTAGAAGATACCGTTTTTCATGTGGGTGTGCTTTGAACAGTTTGTATCTGTGCAATTATCTGATTGTGCCAGAAAAATAATTCCATCTATCAACCCACTTGCCAGTACAGTGTCTCTCAGATGAATAAGAAGAATCTCCATGAGACTTTTTTTCCTTTTGGTAGGTATGAGGGTGTGGAGAGGAGATGGAATAGACTAACTCCATGACCTCAGTAGGCTCTAACATCTTAAGCCATCTTAATAAGCTTTTCACATAAACTATGCTGCAGCCAACATTCAGAAAAAGTCTCAGTGCTGATTAAGAATGTCAACTTTCTTCACCCTGATAAACATTTGACAAATCAACACACAGCAAACAAAGGCTACAATCCCATGCACACTTAATGGTGAATACATGTACATATGACCAAGCATTAAATTTAACAAGCCAATCACCACATGTAGGAAGAAGTGTTGGGCTAGGACCTGGGAGACTAGGGTTCAAATTCCCACTCAGTTATGAAGCTCACTGGCTGACTTTGGGCCAGTCACCACCTCTCAGCTTAACTTACCTCACAGGGGTTTTGTGAGGGTAAAATGTGGAGGGGAGGGCCATAAATACTGCTTTGAGCTTCTTGGAGGAAAGGTGGGGTAGAAATCAATAAATAAATCCAATAGGGCTCATCTTATGGAGTCTGCCATTGTTCAGTTGTGCATGGTAATTCAGTTAAATACATGCACATTTTGGCTGTTGCCAGTCTGAGAATGACCTAGGAGAACCCCCTCAGTCCAGTTCAAAAACAGCCAGCTCGCAACCTTACACAGAGCACTCCTGCCCTAAAATAACTGCTTTCCATTTTTTACAACAGCTGCCCCATTTCTGCAGACACCGGATATGCTTCAGTAAGCCTCTGATGGCAACAGCACCAAGAGAAGGGATGTCAGGGCACCAAACAAAGCAGGTGGCTTTGTCTAACGCATACTGTTGCACATGACCTCAACCCAGAGGAAATTCCTTTGCGCACTCATCAAAAATAATAGTAAAATAAGAGGCTAGAGGTAACAAGGTGACAACAAAAGCAGTCAGTGAAAGGTGGGAAACATACACCAAGTACCTCCAATAATTCCTAAAGGGGGTTCATTTTGGACAGGTCACTAGAGAAATCCTGCACCTACTATACTGTGATTAGGTGCTGCAAATGGTACCCGTTGAGTATCAAAGAACAGCAAAAATAACAAGCAACAATAAGGACACTTTATGTTTGTAGACGGATTTTTTAAAAGAACAACCAACTAACACAACATCTCAGCTCAGCATTTCATTAGCTTAGTCTATGCAATGTCTAAATCAGTTCTCACAAGTAGGAACATCCCAGCCACTTTCAAACAGCTGCAAGAGATTTCCGTACTGGACATAACTTCATGCTTGAACCAGCCTCCAGCCATGTTGCCTGTGTACCGGGAAGTCCCCAGTGTTCATGCTCTGCCTAGACCAAAATAGCCTTTGCTTCTGTTACTCATGTGCTTTGGTAACCACCCATTTGGATAACCGCCATGCATTGTACGCAGGATGCCTTTGAAAATGTTCCAGAAACTTCAATTGGTCCCGAATAGGCCTGCAAAATTAGATGTTTTGATCACGTTACACCAGTGCTCTCCATCAGCACTGACTTCCAGTCCATTTCCACTCCATATTTCCCATCCCGATCTGGCCACAGTGATCCATGCGACGGTCACCTCCAGGCTTGACTACTGTAATTCACTCTACGTGGGGCTGCCTTGAAACTGTCCTACAAACTCCAGTGGGTGCTGAAAGCTGCAGTGAGGCTCCTCACGGGGTCCCTGCCATGAGATCATATTCACCCAGTGCTTTACCAGTTGCACTGGCTCCCAGTGGAGTATAGGGTCAGGTTCAAGGTGCTGGTTTTGACCTTTAAAGCCCTTTGTGGCTTAGGGCCCTCATATTTACAGGACCGCCTCTCCTGGTATGCCCCGCAGAGGACCTTAAGGTCCATGAATAACCATAGTTTAGAGGTCCCGGGCCCTAAGGAAGTCAGACTATCCTCCACCAGGGCCAGGGCCTTTTCAGTGATGGCTCCGACCTGGTGAAATGCTCTGTCCCATGAGACTAGGGCCCATGGATGCTTGGTCATATGTACATGTATTCAGGATTTAACTTCCTTCCGTCGGGCCTGTAAGACAGCTATTCCACCTGGCCTTTAATTTGAATTCAGCCTGATCTTTTATTTCCCTTCTCTTCCCTCCCCCCTCCCCTTTTATGAAGATTATGTGCTCCGAGACCCCACAGCTAATTCTCCCCTGGCCTCCTCGCTGGCCCAAGTAGGACTAATTCGGCCAGCTAGCCCTGGTGACTATCTAATGCTTATTAGATGGATTTCCCCCAAATTGATTTCTGAACTTTGAATTTTATTGTTATTCATGTTTTTATACTGTATTTTATGCTGCTTCTACAATTAAGTGTTTTAAATTTGTTGTTACCTGCCCTGAGCCCAGTTTTCTGAACCGGGAAGGGTGGGGTATAAATAAAAATGTTTTTATTATTATTATTATAATTCCCAATTCTGTTTTTGATCTCTAAATCCCAGTCAATGGCTTCCTCCCAGACTCTGAGATCAAGTTCAGAGATCCCTTTCCAGGTGACCCCAACAAGTGCAGTAGACAGAAGAGGGGTTTTTTGGCAGTGGGATTCTGACTGTGCAATGCCCAGCAAAGCACCTTTCTTTGATTTCTTTAGCACCAGGTGAATTTTGTTCCCCAAACTATGTATATAAAAGAATCTCTTTTTTTGCTGCTGCTTGAGCGGAAGTTGTTTTTTATTATCTGCAGCTAATGTTGTATTGCTAGCTAGCACATGAAGTATGTCTACTGTCTATGTAGGTGCACACCTGCCAAGTTTCCTCTGGGGACATGCTAATATATGAAGCAGCTTTCCATAGCAGGAATATGTTATAGTAGTCTAGACCAAGGAAACACTGATACAGCTTTCTATTTGCCTCCCCGGCAGCCCCAATGGAACTCCTAACCACCAATAAGACACTTACAAAGTAACCATTGTTCTTTTGCTTTTAATAAAAATGAGTTTTATTGTAATCAAGACAGCTGGGTTTTTGGAGACATGGTGTGCAATGATTGACAAGACACAGGTGCAAAATAAATAGCTCATAAATACATAAATAAATCTTAGGATGTTCACACCATTTAGGCTCCATAGCTGGACAAATAAGTCTTGTCAAGTTCAAAACATTAAACTGGCAGCTTCCAACGAAGCCGTTCAAGTCTGTACCATGGCAATTTACAGAATCCCTCTGCTGCATCTTGGAATGAAAACAGCTGAGAAAATGAGGCAAACAGGGTGTTTCACAGTCTCAGCACAAAAAGAAAAAAAAAATCCCATTTGCCTAATTAGTGTAACAGTTCCATTACCCAACATGTACCTTTGCAGCCTCAAGTGCTTAGCAGCAGCAGCAGCAGCACTAGGTGTTTGAATTAACCCTGATTTCAGGCTGAAGATTCAGCTATCCTACCTCTGTTCCTCCCAAATTAAAGAGTTGTAGCAGTTCTTCCCTACCAATTCCAGAAGGCAGCCAGCTGGCTCTTCAGCTAACTACAGTCCCCCAAGGATTGTGGTAGTCCTATCACAGCTAAAGCAGGGAAGCAGTTTGTCTGATCTTCTGCCTCTGCAGCATCCATTTCTGCTGCCCTTCTTAGCAGAGCAGCCACACCCAATTCACAGATTTGTTTGGTCCATGAGTCAGAACCAGCCAAGGATTAGGCAAGTAATGCAACTCTGAGCAAAAAACAAACAAACCAAAAAACTGCATTGCACGGGAAGGCAGCGGTAGTGTTGCAAGAGCCTGAAATGGCTCACAACAGAAATCACTTGATTTAGCCTGAATACATGAACTGGACTCACAGCCCTTTAACCCTTCAGACTCTGAGATGCCAAGATCCAACAGCAGATTTGGCATTAGGCACTGGACAAAACTCAAAAAAACCTTTTTTATTTTTTTAAAAAAAGATTTGCTATTACCCTCACTACTTGTTTCCCATGGAGTGTATGGATCACAGATTCTCCCCTCCCCATGAACAAGCCAATGTGCATAACCATCTGTGCAAAGGCCACACAGGAGTAAAGGCAATTATCTCTACTCCTCCTCTCCAACGTGGACTGGAGCAGTCATGTCAAAGCAAGTGAAAAAAAATCCCATTTCTTTAACAATAACAAAAAGTCATTAGGTGGCTAGCATCCCAGAAGTTGATGGGTTCTGAAGAAGGGTTTGGCCCAATCTGAGTGCAGTTTGGGTTTTGAAGTTTTCCCTTGTAGAAAGGCATGTGACTAAGGAAGAATTCTGATGTCTCAAGCGTTGCCTTCTCCTGCACCGTTAACATCAAAGCTCTTGGAAGAACAGAAAGGGCCAAGGATACCAGGTGTCCACCCTGTAGCCTTATGCTTCCACTCGCTGTTGAAGCAGCTTGAGGATGTATTTGAGCCTACGCTGGAGCTCCGGTGAACAGCCAAGTTCTGCAATGCTGCTGAGCTTGTAGGTGTAGGAATTCCTGTCACGGTTTATGTAGGTGAGGAGGCAGGTGTGGTCAGGTTTGCTGAAGATCACCTTGGTATGATCATTGTAGAAGTTCACCTAGAATAAAGGAGATGGAACACAACAGACATTTAATACTTGTGCCTCTTTCTGTGTAGCACTCCTTACCCTTTGGGACTCCCAACTCAATTGGGTTTAGCCATCAACCACAGCCTGCACCTAGGTATCTGCTAGCATAGCCTTAATATGGAGGGTAGTTTTATGCCCCCACCACAGACATCTCCATCTAAGTGTAAACAAAGGGCAAACTGCTGAAGGGATAGGAATCTAGATTTAGAAAAGGGCCTATGGGAATCAGATAGGTTTCAGTATTTGTAGAAGTGCTTTAAAATGTGTTAGAATTCATAATTTCAAGACACCAGCTGCTACTCAAAAATAGCAGAGTAACCATAACAAACTGAATGTGCTCTACAAAGCAGATAGCCCAGCATCTACTTTCAGCTTAGCATCCACATTCTCAGAAGCACTCCACAGAAAGCTTCTTTCCAAAGCAAAAGGCAACACTTCAGATTATATCCCACACAATAGTTAAAGCAACTGAGCTGAGGTATGGATATGAAACACCAGCATGTGCCACCTCCATCAACAGGTACGTAATCTGCTAAAAAGACTTGGTGCCATTATTACCTGAAAGGTTCCATTGCTAAAAAGCATCAATAAGGCTTGATTAGTCTTCACCCATTGTAGAAGCAACAGTGGAACCTGTCCAGTCTCATCTATGCTGGGTAAGTCTCCTCCCTGGGATTTTTTGGAGGGGGGGGGGATGGAGAGAAGGGAAGAAAAAAAGAGAAATTAGAGAATCATTGGCACCACATGACCGGCTTAGTCCTAGCAGTTGTTTTTCCGTATAACTTTATCCCTAACACTACTGCCAAGCCAAAGGAGAAGATAAGTACCAGCCAAATTCAAGGAACATGAATTAGCACATCCATTTAATGGATCATCTCTGCTTTGGGAAAGGAAGTCCTACTCCATCCACCAATCGAGACTTTGAGTACATGAAGTAGTCAAAGATGTGAGCAGGCATGGCAAGGCAACTAGGAGTGCAGAATCCGGCAGTAAAGAGCCCACCAAATACATGCTTTGGTGTTTGGAGCCACGAACCAAAGTTTGGCCAATATGATGAAAGCTTCAGTGCTTTCAGGTGTATCCCACAAGACCTCAAGGGAGGCTCTTCCTATGAACCTTGAATATGGTCAAACATACTTGAGAGCAAGGGGGGATTGTTCTCTGCAAAAACGCAAGTCGTGTTTTCTGCATCGAGCTGAGTCGTCAGCAAGCCAATGCAACTAACTCTGTACACACATACCAACTATGTCAAGCCAGGCAGCTGCTCACCTTCATTAGATGCTGTTCCATATATGAGGCAAAGTACTGCAGGACACCCATCTGCCCCTGCAGCTGCTCAGGGACAGCTGAAGCCGGGAAGGAGAAATGCTTGCTGTTTGTCAGGTTGTAATGCACTTTCCTGAAGGGAAAGAGAATGCAGTTAGCTGCAGTAGCCAGATTGTAGTCATAAAACTTTAGTTTCAGTTTATGAAAGTGATCTATCTGCTATGCTCCAAAAAAACCATACCCTTAAAGGTTGTCTGTTCCTTATTGAATAAGACCTTTTGGATCATCCCAAGACAAACCCCCAAGTGGGCAAACACAGACTGTCCCCACCACCATAAGATCATAAAGATAGGGCCTGATTCAACTAAGTGCATTCAGCTAGCTGGAACCAGTGCAAGGGTGCCTGCTATTGCAAACTGGACTTGCCCTCCTCTCCTCCTCAATCTACTCGGGGGCAGGGGTTGGTAGAACCCCCAGAACACACAGGGAGAAGGGAGGTCATTCTGCCTGGCACACTAAAAGAATACTTGCTTTAGCACAATGTTCAACTCCTCCCACAATCTAGTCCTCTAGCCTTGCTCCAAGCAAGGGAAGCCCCTTCTCCCATGCTCCATGCTTGTGGGTTACTCAAGAATTTGATCCATACAATATCTTGCAGTCCCCCTCACCACACCAGAAGGTGGCTAAGTAGGACCTAGTCAAGGTAGGCCATGACTACACATCCACACTTCCCAACCTCAAAACCCTCCAGGAAGTCCGTTTCTTCCACTCACTTCCAGTTGGCAGAGAGGGCCATATGAGTTCCATCGTTGAAGAGGACACCAATGCTGTGGTTGGAGAGCTGATAGCCGAAACCATACTTATTGGAATAGTCCACCCACTTGCTCACCCAGACAAAGTGCTCATGGCAAGCCAGGGAAGCAGGATTCCTCTCAGCTGGACAGGGAAGAAAGGTACTCATTAAATAAAGCTAATAGGTTCAAACCTATTTCAAAAGTGGTACTGAAATGAGGTTGAAAGAGGAGAGGTCATGCTTGGGATAGGAACAGAATCAGTCTCATCTTTCCTACCCCCAGATGTTGCAAATTAATCATTGGATTACCATTTAGATAAATAGGTAGATGGACACACACACCACCCCTTAGTTTCTGCACTCCATCAGGATTCTACCTAAAAGGAGGTGGCCCTTATTCTGGATGACAACAAATATCAGGTGACCGAGACCCAGGGAGCCTGATTTTAAAAGCCTCTTTAGCAGGTTAGAGGAACTAGGGTTGCACCTCTCCTGCTTCTCCTCCCTAATATCAGCATCCAAGACAACAGTTCTTCCATTTGTCTCCAACCATCCCAGGAGTTGTGATACTCCCTGAAGCTTAAGTTACCTGGTGGCATGACAGATAGACAGTTCTTCAGAAGACCAATGGCTGACTCAATGACAGATGATGCTGTGACACAGTCTTCAAATACTAGTGGGTGGGGGAAAGAGGGGAAGAAGACAGTTAAGTTTTTACAAAATCAGCTTACATGGGCCAAGCTCAAGAGATTTTCTGCTCCCGAAGCTCAAAATTTAAACGGGAGTGGGAAGAGAAAGGCTGAATAACTTGTTGACCCCTTGCCCCCCTGTTGCTGGATTACAACTCTCATCATCTCCAACCACTGGCTATGCAGTCTGGGGCTGAAGGAAGTTGGGGCCCAACAACCTCTGCAGGGCCACAGCTTTCGCACCCTCAAATTAAGCCCCTTCTAACATTAAGACCTACAGGACCCAGCCAAAAGGCCATCGAACCCAGAATAGAATTCATTATCTAACCATGAGCAGAAATGATTTTTTTCAGAAACAATGGAGGATGTGACAGCAATGGCCCTCCCCAATTGTCTCCAGTATCCAGAGTTACCCCGCCTCTAAGAATAGATTGGTTGTTCAGTTTCGATGACTGATAGGCATTGTGAGACTGAACCTGCCAGTTCAGAGTCAGTCTGCTCAAGACTTAAACTGCTTGTTGGCCCTACTGTCCACGATGAAGAGCTTCTCTGCTTTGCTCTTGAAGGCCCTCTACCACCCTGGGACTAGTCCTGACAGACAGCAGATTCCATCTGACCAAAATACACTGTTAAGGAGGAACTGCTAATTGAGACATTGCCACTTCTCACCTTCACAGCTGCTGCTAGCCATCGTCCCACGAATAGACCTGGAGATAGATTTCTGTGAGCCTTCCTCTGCTACCGTATCTACTGGGCTAGAGCCGGGACTCTGACCATTCAAAGGAGTGACCTAAGGAGGCAGAAAGTCTGATCAGCACATAGCAGGGTAACTTCCTTGTTTCTCTTTCCTTCCTCTGAAAGCCACAACTGAACAGCCAAGTTCCTGCAGTTAGTTTACCTCATTCCCTTCGACAGTTTTGTGGCTCAGTTGCCTACAGATGGAGGTCTTCACAAGGCCTGTTACCAGCTTGGAGATATCATCTCTTTCTTCTGAAGGAGCCTTCTTAACTAAAGTAAGAAGAATATGAGTTAATAAGATCCTAACACAAAGTCAACAGGACAGGGCTGCAGATATTGCTTAAGGTAGACTCTGTCAAGTACATACATTAGGGGTTAGGGACTGACATGGGAGTTCTAGGGGCTGCTCTAGCTTGGCCACTTAGTGTTTATTTAAGGTTCCAAGTGGCAAGCCTCCTTTCCCCATATTTTTCTATTCTATGCATCAGGTGGTGAAGGGCTGCAGTGTCAAGAGTTTATTGCCAATCCTAGTATTTCCCAGTTTCCCAATCCTGCGGATGAAGCATCAAGGGAAAACTAGTGGCTACCTCCAGGCAGGACCAACATGTTGCTATTGGCCTCACGCCTTGCTTGTGTGCTTCCCAAAGGCATATTGTAGCCTTGGCAGGAACCAAACACTGAGCTAGGTGACTGAGCAGGGCTCTTATTAGGCAGAAGTGTGAGCATAAGTTTTCACAGGGGCTACAGTCAGTTCCCAGAACAAGAGGTCAACGTGCAACTTACCTTTTGACTTCCTTTTCCCGAAGAGAGACTTTGTGACCTTTACAAACAGGCTCCTGGCAGGGTTGGGGGGGTTCAGTTCTGGCACCATCACACAGCTGCTGGGTGGGAGCTTATCAGGCGTGTATCCCTTGAAAGTTGAGGAAACTAATTAGCGAAGCTGAGCTATGCATCAGAACAGACTGTACACAATATACTGGACCAATGACAGCTTCTTCTTCAAGGCCCTATTGCCAATCGACAGAATTTGGCCACATTCACAAGTTTTGCAAGTCCTCTAAATGACATGCACCCTTGGAAAGGGTATAATAATAACCAGGCAGCATAGAGCAAAGATATCTGAGGACTGTTAAGCGATAATTAGAAGCAGGATGTAATTATCTAAATTGCAATCCAGGCAGGATCCCAGGAGCTAACACCCATATTAATAGAACACTGCCATTCCAATAATGGTGGTGGCCCAGTCATAGACTCCATATGAATAGGAAGAAGTTATCACCCCAAGAAAGAGACATTGCCACTTCTCACCTTACAGCATGTTGTGTAGCCTAGCTTACTACCTTGGCAGTGACATCGCTAGAACACACAGGCAAACAAACAGACACACAAGATTGCTGCTCACTTTGGTGAAGAACTCATGGTCCAAGATCTCCTCCAGCGTGAAGCGGTCCTGGGGGTTGCGTTTCAAGATGCCAACAAGCAGGTTCTTGGCTGGTAGGGAAAGGAAGGCTGGGAGCGTGTAGGTGACATGCTTGATGCACTTGTAGGTCTCCTTGAGGTCAGAAGTCTCAAAAGGGGGGGTCCCACACAGCAACGTGTACCTGAGGGGTGGGGAGAAGAAAGGTGGCAAGTGGTGAATTCACTCAGTGCTGAGGAGACTCAAGAATAGTTCTGGCCTAGCAGCCTGCCCTTGGCAGCCTCCATGAGCACATGACTCAGCAACAACTCTGGAGGAAGTCTGACAGGCGGCAACACCCAGTTAAGTGCTCCCTGTAATGAAGCTCATAAGACACTGCTGTCGCTTCAGGTGCTCGCAGACCGGAGGCACATCCGGAGAGCCAGTGACAGCCCTTCCATGTGATCAGAGCTAGCAAGCCAAGCCTCTCTAGAAGAGGTTCTGTGCATAGCTGAAAACTGGGAAAAGGAGAGAAGGAGGGATCTCCCCTTTGCAGTCACCCCCCAGCACTCAAGATAAAAATTTCCATTTACTGCGCTGTGAAAACTTAACAGGAAGCTGTGGCTAACCAGGGCAAAGACAACTGAAGGCACAAACTATTTTTTAAGACGACACTCCGGAAAGCAGCCGAATAGCACCTGAGCCAAACAGCCAGCTGTGAACCACAGGCCAGCCACTTCTTCCATTTGTTCTAATGAAATTGTCAATAAGATTGTGGAAGATTAGCAGCAGCTTTGTGGTGTTTTGAGTTTCATCAAATAAACAGATTTGTCCTTAAAATAGACCATCTTATATATGGCCCAGAAATACATTTAAGCAGTCATTTTGGGCAAAGCTTTATGGGTCTAGTTGCAGTCAAGCTATGCTAGCAACATATGCTCACCATACAAGCATTTATGTAATACTCAGACTGATACTTCCATTGCTCAGGGGATCCAATAGGCAGCCTGAATTCCACACTACTATCATAGCCAAGAGCACTTAAAATAAATTGGCAAAGCCCTCAGCTTTATCAATCACTGAAAAGCTTCAACCGCTACTTTCCCTCTTAAGATGCCCTCGGTAAGTGTTTGTGAGCTTCATCTAATGCAGAGCATGGTGCACTACGCTGTCAAGCTGACACAAGCGCTTCAGCATTTGTAAGAAGCAATAGGGAGGCAATAAGCACTTAGCAAGGAACCCTACAAAGCTGTTTGCGATTTGATCCCAATATACTTGAGCAAACTGATTCCTCATTCCACCAATCTCCAATAACCCCGACTTCAATTACCACCTCTCTGTTTAGAGCCCCAGACAGAGGAATATGCAGTGGTGCTCTGTGGCTAACTAACAATTTCCCCCACAAAGCCATCAAGATGCTAAACATTTTTTGAGAAGAGGAATCCTTTGTTTGAAGCAAGGTGTCAACAGCTGGAATTTAGGCTGCTTGGCTGCATGCAGACTCCATGCTTCATGCATTTAATTTCATTGCAGCTTCTCTTTGGGGTTCTTGCATTTGCCGCCCACTCCAAGCTTTTGCTTGTAGCCTATTATTTTTTGTACTTAATCTTCAACAAGCTTTAAGTTGTGCTAGGCAGCCTTTCTCAACCTGCGGGTCCCCAGATGTTGTTGGACTACAACTCCCATCACCCCTAGCTAGCAAGGCCAGAGCTTAGGGGTGATGGGAGTTGTAGTCCAACAACATCTGGGGACCCACAGGTTGAGAACCACTGTGCTAGAACATGCTGGCCAAAGAATCCTGCTTCCTCCCATTTAGCTATACAAAAAGAACTAAAAAGCCAAGAAGTTGCAGCACTGAAAAAGGCCTGCAAGAAGCCTTCAGCAGGGGGGAAACGTGCTTTGGACTTACATGACACAGCCCAAAGACCACACATCTGACTCCGGCCCATGCCCCTGTCGCAGGAGTACTTCGGGGGCAAGGTAATTGGGGGTACCACAGATAGTCCTGGAAGCAAACACACATAGGATCATTAGTTGGGCTACAGCAGGGATTCCTTGCCATGCCAGCAGTACAAAAAGGGAAGTTCTGGCATAGGAAATGCTGCTGCCGGAAGAGTAAAGGGGAAAGGGTATGCCTCAGTGGTAGAGTGCAGGCCTTGCATGCAGAACTAGGTCTCAGGCCCAATCCCTTGGCTATCATGGACAAGTGGTCTGGCTCAGGGCAGCTTCGTCTGTGACATCTTAAGATCTTCTACCATAGACCATGCCAAGCCACGCCAACCTCACCGAAGTTTCTACAGAAATACCACTTTCACAACATCCTCTCAGATTCACTTCCTACTGCAAAGATTTAAGCTGAGTAAACATGTACCTGGGGAAAGTTACAACATGCGTTTCAATTAACCACAGAACCCTATTTAAAAAGGTCTTTTTCCCTTTTTTAAAGAGTTCTACTGTCAGACGTTGGGCGTCCTCTTTTGCAATAGTACAGGCTGGATTATAGTTTCTTAACTCGAAGCAAACAGTGAACAAGGTTTATTTTACTACAATAGGATCACAGCTGATCAAGTAGATAACAAAAACCCTGATCTGACAAGATCATTCTGCCAGTTTTCAAGGCTGCAGCCGAGGCTCTGACTGGCGCATCTCACTGTAGCCCCTTTTCCAGCCCCCTGGTGCCCCTGCAACATGTGAATGAACCAACCAACACCATACTACTTTGCTGCGTGAGCCTCCCTGTAGCCTCAGACACATATTTCTGACTAGAATCACAATAGTACTGACTCGGCTGTCCCTTGCACCTATACCCACTCACTGCTACCCTGTTGTGTGTAAGAACCCTTCCCCATCCATAACTCCTTTCTACGCTGTATGCTTGCCCATCGCAGTTACAGCAGCAACCAACACTTTGCATGAGGCAGGAATCCAATATAAGGTTGGGCATTGTTTCTCTCTGCTGTGCAAACATGAGGCTTCTGCCTTAGACAGAACTGCACACACAGTAACTGCTTTGTTCCTTTCACCACCAAGTTCCAGGCTGAAGCAAAGGAGTATTTCAAGTCCAGTGTCCCTGTTGTGCTCCAATTCCCCCTTCCCCAAACGCACACAGCTGCAAAGGGGTGTGTGTGGTGGGATAAACAGGCCAAGGAGACACATAAGAGAACCTCTTTACTCTGGAGTAAGCTAGGGCAGCATTCGACAAAGAAAGAGCATACGAAAGTGATCCAGGCAACATACAGAACATCAAGCCACCTACTTTTTTCGCTGGTCTGCGGGCTCCAGTCTGGCAGCCAAACCAAAGTCTCCAACTTTCAGTTCCATGTTTTCATTGACGAAAAAGTTACCTGCAACAGAAAAGAACAGGGCTCTAAATGTCAAACATTGCGCAACTGTCTCAGCAGTTCCTCCTCTAGATACCTAGAAGACAAAGCTGTGCTTATTCCCCGCAGAGCAGCATTTCCTGAATAGGTATCTAGAAACCCAGTTTTTGTATTTTTAAAATGCAAGTTTCTAAGATACAAGAAGATTAGAAAGTTACTTCAACCTCAACAATACAAATTCGCTCCCAAATGAACAAGCTATGTTGCACATACCCAGTTTCAGATCCCGGTGCAGGATGCCCTTAAGGTGGAGGTATTTCAAGGCAGAGATAATCTGTTTGAGGTAATATCGGACCTCTGCCTCCAGAAGGGTGTGTCGGGATTTCCAGATATGTGCCAAAGACTGCAAGAGAAAAGGTTTGGTTATAGAGATGCTCTTGCAGCCTATTATTAGTCTAAGAATGACTAGTTGTCCTGGTGTATTGCAAGAAAGAACCAGGGTGGTGTAGTTGTTCCAGTATTAGTATTGGAAGCACCATATTCAAAGGACTCCTCGGCCATGAAGCTCACTGGACAATGCTAAGCCAACCTCCTCTCAGGTTCAAAATAGTGGTTTGGACAAGTATTCCAAAACTCTCACACACTTGTCTTCCACTATCAGATTCTCCTCCTTCTCGCATCCTAAACCTCTGAATCCAGCTAGGGATGTGTATTCATGTTTTATGGTTTCTCTCAAAATAAATCTCTTTTCAGGGTCTAATCACAAAGATTTCAAGATTTGCTACAATGTGCCCTTTATACACGAGGCTGGTCATGAGTCCAAGGGGAATTACTAGACCTCTCCCAACAGTTATTCCAAAATGGATGTGAAGACTGCAGATTTAATCATGCAAGGCTTACAAGCAAGCCAAATGAAGATAAACGAACTCTATTAAACATTAAGAAATGCAACTGAAGTGCACCGAGAAAAGCCTCTAGACAGCAATAACCAGTTCTGTTTTAGCAAAATGAAGTTCCTGTGTGAAATCCTGGATCCGATCCCAATTCCTTCTATACAAGCACTATTCCAACAAGTAATCCTCGCAGGGCAGTTTTATATCAAGTTTGATCTATCCCAGAGCAGCCAAAGCCATTAAGATGCCAGTGGCTGACTTACTGTGTTTACAGGGGTTTGAACTGCAAACAGAGAACAAGCAGCTAAAATAGCATGACTGTTATGCATGGCAGCTGCAGCTTCCATGCCAAGGGCACCTGTATGACAGATTCTGATGCAAGCATTTGTGGCGCTGTATCATGCAAAGCAGGAGTATCAAATGGCAAACAGCAAATGTGCCAATTCAGTATCGGTAAGGAAACCTGCCTGTGAACATTCCTACCTTCCCAAGGATGCTGAAAGAGGTCTGCCTGACCTACATGGTCCCCAGCACTCCTAGGAAATGTCTGACAGCAGAACTAATTGCCACTATTACTGGTCCTACTGCTTTGACACAATAAGAGGCATTCTAACCCAGCAACTCCCTGTGCTGCAGTAATATATCCCACCTTTTCCTACCATGTCTAATCATTACAGAAAACCACACTTTCATCCATTGTACCCATGGGAAGCATCCAGTGGGTGATATATCTAGTATAGGCAGAGGCCTGTTGTTCAATGCAAACCATTCTACAGGTTCTATTTCTGCTGCCCTTTGTTCACAGTGCAATAAAACATTGAGTCCAATAGAAATAAAGTATGCCTGATGGGGAGGTACAGGTTCCCTGTAGAGAAAGAAAAGTTGGGACTCACTTTCCTGCTGCAGTGCTCAAGGAAGATATAGATGTTCTCCGTATCCTCAAAATGATGCGAGAACTTCACGATGTGTTTGTGGTGCAGGTCTCTGTGCAGCTCGATTTCATTGATGATCTGGAAGAAGCATAATCAGAAAGTTTAAGAGCTGGTAGCTGGGGATATGGCCAACACCCCAGCTACCCTCATTCTGCTCTGGACTCGGAGCTACATACCTTCTCCCGTTGGTGTGGCTTGGCCACTCTGCTGTGAGGAATGACCTTCACTGCATAGGTCTTGTTGCTCGAGAGGTCTGTCACTTCATAGCACCTTGCAAATCCACCCTGCAAACCAATAAGGCAGCAATTAGGAGGGTGGGCTAAAGGAAACTCCTTTCTTGTCATTGATAGATTAGCAACTCATGGAAGCATCTTGGGTCTCATTTCCCCCTGGCACCTGTACCATCAATTTGACTTGTTAAATATAGGGGAACCGCGGTCTTCAGCCCAAGTGCTAGGACTCTATTTGTCACCAAAACTAAGTCAACATAAAACACTAGTTGAGGATAAATTTTAAGGCTCTTCTTTTAAGATATCACTAGTTACTGGAAGAACTGCCTGCTTTCATTCATGCATAATGGGTATCAGAAGAGGAGTCCTTAGTTCAGAAGGTTGGTTGTACAGCATATGCTGTATATACAGAAAATCTCCAGTTAAAAGGCTCATAAGTGGTAGTGGAAAGACCATTTTTTGCTAGAGACCCTGGAGGTCTGATGCTTGTCAATGGTTGGACTTTGGACTGAGGTTCATGTGCCTGCTGCTTTCAACATACTTAGCATTCTCTCAGATCTTCGCCTAAAACTAGAACTAGACACATCAAGACCACAAAAAGCAAGGATACAGGATTAGGACAGGATCCAATTCAGATCTAAGTAGGATGAGATCACAGAAAATGCAATTGCCGCATGACTAACAGCATTCTAACCTGAAGTGTGAGAAACATCTAACATATGCCTGAGATCACTGCCTTAGCACCTCAGGCAAAGTATACCAAAACAGGAACCCAGCCAGATGGCAAGAACTAATGTGAACTCACCCTTCAAGTCCTTTAAGGATGGACTACTTCAAAACATGGTCATAGCCACTTAAGCACAGTAATATCTCAACCATGGTGCTAAAGAACAGACTCAATAATCAACTCAAATATTTCACGGGCTTCCAAGTTTTGTTTAAATGAGAGGGATCCAGCATCATAATTTCAAGTTTGGGAAACATGCCCAAGACATTTCTTTCATTCCATTCCATTCCCTCAGTGACATTGCAATATATTGAAATTATAACCTAGGCCAAGTGTATGGCTCGATAAAATAAAAGTTCCATTCCAAGTCAGGAGGGACAAGTTTGAGGAACTTGAACAGAGGAAGTCCAGCATTTGTGTCCTGCCCCTTTGGATATTCAAAATTTATGGGCAAGTTTGTGTAACTTGAAAACCAACTTATTTTCTTAATGGTAAACAAAATATTCTCCCAATTCAAACATTTGAGCATGTTATGTAGTGAAAACATTCCATTTTAAAGAAACAGTTTTCACTTCTGACTATGGTTTAGAACATTCTCCAGGCATACATTTTGTTTCATGTTACAGCTCTCACTATCCTAGGGTTTGTGTCTATTCCTTTGGGTTTCCCCACACCCACTGTCATCATGCTTTAACAGAACATGGTTTAGTTCTTCTCACAAGACAACCAGCACTGAAGGAGAACTAGAGACAGGTTTTTCCAGCTGTAAAGAAAGTATATCTTTGCTGCAGCCTACACCTTACCTAAAATAAGCCTCACACCTATCCAACATCCTGAACAAAGAGAAACCAGTTTCTCATAAAATCCTAGCTTGGGCATCAGCACAGAAACAGCTCTGGCTGGTATAGCCAGAAAGGATCTTTCAAAGAAGCTGTAAGAACAGGGGTGGGGGGCGGAGAGAATTATACACACTGCCAAATTCGGCATTAGCTCTACCGCGTTTGGAAGTGCCAAGACACCCCCATACACAATGAGCAGATTTTCCATATGACACATCACATTGTTTGATGTAGGGCAAAAGGAACCAACCGACGCACCCCTCCTTCAAAGCACGATCTTCGAAACAATGCCAGCTTTGCTCACCAAGAGGAGAGATTTCCAGTGGAAATGCTGGTTTCCCCCACCCCCTACTCTGAAACCTGATTACACAGATTGCTCAATGAGCAAGGTGGTTTTGAGCCAGGGGGAAAAAACTGAATCAGAAGAGTTCTAAGGCAAAAAAGAAAAAGATATGCGCAGTCTGGGAAACCAGTGTTTGCAATGCATATAACCAGTGCAGTCATGCAACATCTCAACAACTATTACCACAGTGTTGCATTTGTTTTACTGTTCTAAAATGTTCTGTCATCTTTTTTCCTTTCTAACTGTCAACAAAAAATTGCATCCTTTTGCAGACTTTGTTACTAAATCGGCTGTTGAGCAAAATTTGCATTTGCCAGGGAATGATGCTATAGAATGGAACAAAGGATGAATGGAACCCTGAAGGCCCTGCTCCTTTAAGGGAACAGCAGACAGAAGGCCCCTTCTCCAATCACTGAAGTCCTTGCCTAGAATCCATTTGAGCATCTTTAGCAGGGGTAGGCAACCTAAGGCCCGGGGGCCGGATGCGGCCCAATCACCTTCTCAATCCGGCCCACGGATGGTCCGGGAATCAGTGTGTTTTTACATGAGTAGAATGTGTGATTTTATTTTAAATGCATCTTTGGGTTATTTGTGGGGCATAGGAATTTGTTCATTTTTTCCCCAAAATATAGTCCAGCCCACCACATGGTCTGAGGGATGGTGGACAGGCCCACGGCTGAAAAAGGTTGCTGATCCCTGATTTTTAGCAAGCTTACTTGGCTTCGCAACAGTAAGCATCAGATATGTGCTCATTATTATTATTTGGATTTTATAAACAATAATGTTATACAAGTATGTATACCAAGTTTCTCATGTCATTTGTATATCACAAAAATAGCATAATAAATGTGGAAAATACCTACAACGTATGTTTCAAGCAGAAACAGACACTCACCACCCTTCTGAAACCTCCATATTGCAGATTAGCAAGCTTCCAACAGCAATCTACTGCATGAGGTTTTTGCTAAGCAACCTACAGTACTTGACACTCCTGGATAAACATGAGAAACTGTCCAATCCCCAAGTTAACTGCTAAATTTCTTTTACATTTAGGCTCTACCGTTCTTCCAAGGAGGTCACAGTTGCATAATCTTAACCCTGTACAGAACAGTTGGCAGAGAGTATGACCAGCCTAAGGTCACTCAACAAACTTCATGCAAACAGAATTTTAAATATGGCCATCTTCATCCCATCCCAGCACTCCAATCACGATATCACACTAGCTCTCTAGGTGTAAGGAATGGTGGTCAGCTCTTGTAGACAAACTTTCCCCAGCACCTACTTTGTTGAAGTAGGACTATAAATAATGCAGATGAAGTAATCTAAGCCACCAACCATATCCCCCCCCCCCCCAAATCCCTCTGGTCCATGTTGTACAAATAGTATAAGAATGCACTCAGGATATGTTACGGCATCCCAGAACATATTCACTGAATTAGACCAGTAGTTGCAGTTCAGCATCTGCAAGAGAACCCAAAACCTAAAGAAACCCACCAGAAAACGGCTTACTAGTCGCCAAAGGGCTAAGAACAGCGATGTGAACATCCGGTCCCAGACGTGCTTGACTCAGTCAAATGGAATCATAGCTGCCCTGGAGAAGTCCTAAGGGATGGCCTATTATAATTTTTTGGGGAAAACAGCAGCCATTTCGCGCTTCCTATTCGTTCTCTCTCCCTCTCTCGCACCCCCCCCCCCACTAAGACCCACTTGGGTAGCGTAACCATTTCTATCTAGTCTTCTTTAAAAGCTCCGGTCGCTTGTTGGGACGATTCCTCATTTGGGGGTGGGTGGACGGGGAAGAGCGCACTAAAATACGAAGTGGGGGAATGAATGACGAGTAGTTAAATATTAAAGCCCCATCTGCACCCGAAGCCCCACACAAAACGAGGTGGGGGGAGGGGGGGAGAGAGAGAGAGAGTCGTGCCTCGACATGCCTGCCTCGGATCAACCGGGAAGTCTTGGCGGGGGAAGGAAACCCTCCACGCGAGCAAATAGAGAACGAGAAGAGGGAGAAAGGGAAGCGGATGAGGCGCTTTTGGGTCCCCTATCGCGACAAGCCGCGGGTGCTGCTGTTCGTCACCCTATGCGAAAGTCTCCTCCGCCATAACTCGCGGGTAGCTTTCGGGGTGTGTGTGTGTCGGAATTGGCCCTTAAATCCACGATCCCTCACTAGGGCGCGCCAGAACCCAGCCCTGGCCGCGCACACTAGAAGCCGGCCGGCTCAGACTAGAAGGCAGCGGGGCTGGGAAGGGAGAAATTCCTTCGCCCACCGCTCTCCCAAGACGCCGCAGGTACCTTTCCAAGCAGGCGGCCTTTGCTGTAGGATCTGCCGGAGACCGGGTCGGTGATGATCCGCGTCGGTTCGGCTGGCTTCGGCTGCTCTACCCGGTCGGATTTGGGCGAAGCGACGGCGGGAGGCGAAGGCTTGTACAAATCCGAGCCCACCCCAGGGTCGCCGAACGGGTGGGGCTGGAGGAAGCAAGCGGGCTCCATGGCTAACGGGGCCCACTTACTGCGAGCGGGCCGGCCCTCTCCCCGGTACTCTCTCCCCAAGGTCCGCGCAAAAATCACGTGGCGTCCCGGCAGTTTCGCGCGCGCACGCTGCCTCTACCCGCGGCCAGGGAATCCCGCGGCTTTTATCAATGAGCGCGGCAGACGTCACCGGCTAGGGAACCCTCCCTCCAGCCAGGGGGCGGGGTTAGTTTTTTAAAGCAGCCGCTGCCCGCTGGGAGTTGTGTGATGACTTTCTTTTTCTGCAAGGCCAAGGGGAAATTCGGAAGAATGCGTGAAAGGGAACGAGAGAGATAAAAATAGCTTTTCTTCGCTCACTCCCTTCCCCCCGACCGAGGCCTTGGAGTATTAACAGTGCGAGAGGGAAGCAGACCGATGAATCAAATCCAAAATCGGCTTGAGCTCGGTTTTCCTAGGACAGTGAACTCTGCCTTGTTTCTTTCCAACCCATGAGCTAGTTTATGCTGGGGGAAGATCCTCTGGGGAAGATCCTCAGCAATTCCTCATGTGGCTTAGTAGGGTTGTTTAGTAGGGCTCGGGAAGGGAAAGGGAGTGAGAGAGACCACTTGGGACATCATCCTATAGTTTATGTTGAGAGCACCATCTGGTTTTAAAACTAATTTTCAGCCTACTCCAACTTAACCGTGCTGAACTGGCTAGAGGACTCTTCGTCAACCTGGTGCCCTCCACCCGCTGTTGAGCATCAGACATGCTTGCTGGGTCTGGTGGGAGTTGTAGTACACCTGGATGACATTTTGGACTCCAACTTTCATCAGACCCACCCAGCATGCTCAAAGGTGATGGTTGGCAGTCCCACAGGTTCCTCATTATGTTAGAATTTGCAGTCCTCCTTTATTTTAGAAGTTTGACCTGGTATAAGGCAATTCCCTCTGTTCCAGGGCCGCCCTGCCCATGAAGAGGTCTGAGACAGCCACCTCGGATGGCAGAATCCCAAGGGGTACTGTGCCTTCACATGTACTGTGCCCACCTCTGCCACCAATGCCAGAGAAGTGAGGAGAAGCAGCTTTGGTTTCCCGGTTCTGGTGAGATCTCACAGACCTCTCACAAGCTCTCACCAGAACCCAGAAGCTGCAGTCATGTCACCCCAGTAATCAAAGGGGGGTGGGAGGGCAGCACTTTCCCATTTCACCTCAGGCGGTGATGTGGCCCAGCTATATTCACATCATGGAGAGAAGCATTATAATCTGCTAAAGTCTACACATCAAGCAAGCATTAAAGGAAAAGCTGCACAGCTGAAAGTAACTCTTATTATGAACCTAAATTTGTGGGATTGTGACCTGACAGGATGCTTGATTCCCCATACCACAAGTGGAGTACCTGTGTACTCCCCAAAATTACCGTATCCATCCTGTGAACTAGGATTGCATATGGTGACTGTGGTGATTGTAGTAATTGAGAGACTTTTCCGTATAAGAAACACTGGGATGGGAGTTGGAAGATGATCCCTGGAGAATCTATGAGTGGGTGGAGCCTGACCAGCTGAAGGCGGAAAACTAGTTGTTTTAACTTCTATTTAATAAAAACTCTCTTGCTTCAAGATATTGAATGCAAACTTATTGCAATTGCCAATGCAGCTTTAAAACAAAACTAAATTATCTGCTCTTTTCAGCAGGGCTTCCAACTTTTCCAAACACCTTTGTAACAGTGCCTTTAAAAGCAGTTTGGTGTGGAAATATTAGCTGGTGATGATGTTCATCTCCACACCTTAAAGCTTCACATGCTTATTTATTCACAGATCAAGTTACTCCTGCCACACAATAATAGATCAGGTACTTGGGAGGGGTGTCAGTTGGAAACTCTGTTTTAAATAGTTAAACAGGTAGACAAATTTAAAAGAAGCTCTTTAAAGTCTTCCCCACGCAACTTACCATCTCCCCTGAATTTATTTTCCAGATGTTTGCATTTGATTTCATATTAGAATGGAAAATGTAGCTAACACACCTCTTCCTCTGTTTTAATTGTCCTATGGTTATTTTTGCCCCCCCCCCCCGAGGAATTCAGGTGGGTTTGGAATAGTGGGTGAGTTACTAGGTATCACACCATTTTCCTACCCAGTTTTTTCTGTCCTTTTGTTTGTTCTGGCGACTGGAAATAGTTATTTTGTCCCTTAAAAAGTACACTGAAGCAACAACACAAACTGCCATGGCAACAGTACTGTGAGGCCATCTGGAGGAGGTTCCTCTTTGTAAGGAAACAATTTTAAACACGAAAGCACCCAAAAATACGGTAAGTTAACACTTTGAAACTTGTGGGTAGAATCCTGCATGGCATATATATGTGAATTAGCTCCTCCATACTCCAGACATGATATATATGTAGCCAAAGTGTACGAATTACATTGTGTATGTGGCTTCTTTTTCTCTGCTATGTAGAATCTCAGAATTGCCTATTGGGCATGCCCAGTAGATACAAAAATGTATGTACAGTGGTACTTCGGGTTAAGTACTTAATTCGTTCCGGAGGTCTGTTCTTAACCTGAAACTGTTCTTAACCTGAAGCACCACTTTAGCTAATGGGGGCCTCCTGCTGCTGCCGCGCCGCCGGAGCACGATTTCTGTTCTCATTCTGAAGCAAAGTTCTTAACCTGAAGCACTATTTCTGGGTTAGCGGAGTCTGTAACCTGAAACGTATGTAACCTGAAGCGTATGTAACCCGAGGTACCACTGTATACATTGAAGGCAAATATCATGTGTGAGAGTGCGGAGGAGAATAGCTATACTTTTCTATGTAAGTGGAACTCATTTCAAAATACACTTGATGTCTGCAGATAAGAGTCCATTTCCTTTATTTGTTTGCTGGTTAAAACAACCCCCAAAACTAAAAAAATATATGTGCAAAATAAAATTGTGTAGAAAAGAGCATTGTTATTTACTGTTCAAAGAATAAAACAAATCAGAGATAAGAAATTACTGGAGCTACTCTGCTTCCGTTTATATGCTGATATTTAGATTCTGCCCAGCATCTTGCTTAGCATCCTTCAGGATATGTTTCTTCCATGTGCAGTTTTGCCTCTCAAACCAGATCCTGGGCATATAAAGTCACACCAAAAATTGGGCACACCTGTTTTCCTTTGTGACTTTCCCCCATGATGCTCATGTCTGAAGATATGGGGAATCAATGCACCTTGTCATCTAATATACTATAGCAGAGATTGACAATCTTTTGGGGGCCAATGGACACATTTGGAGCTTTGAGAAAGTGTTGTAGACACCAGTCACAGAATGGCTGCCATGAGGCTGTGGCATAAAAAAATATACGACTGCCACATCTAAAAATGCAGAAAAAGACGCTGCCACAAGATTGCATGTTCCCATCGGTTGTAGTGGCAGTGGGCAGGAAGGCACCTACACCAGCCACTATTCTGTGAATACAGAAGGAAACTCTTTGCACCTGAGACTAGGAGGGAGGGGTATCCAGCTTTGGCATCCAATGACATATTCAATGTGTAATATTCAATGTAAGAGAGGCTGAGCCAAGGCAAACAGAATCTAAGCAGGAATAGCAACTTCTTCTGCACTGTAGATTTTTGAGGGGTTATTTACTAAGACCTTTTGTGGGTATCATGGCCTTTGCTGGTGGGCACACAGGTACCCGTGGGCACCCCACTGATAACTTATCTCCTACAGAATCTGGACTTGCATCAGAGATAGGAGTTACTGGGCACCTGACAAGGCCCACATCCCTGCTGCAAGCCCACTGCCACACTCCAGGCCTTATGGCCCTCCTCTGCAGTGTTGCTGTCGGTTCACCTACCCTCTCTGAGCAATGCAAGAAAGAGGACACAGAGCAGCCTCCTCCACTTCTCTTGCGCTCTCCCCTCTGAGCAATTTGTGCAGACTGGGTCAGAAGGGAGAGAGTACAGAAGTGGATCTGACTGGGGGAAAGCCAGGTGTGGGTGGGGGAAGCACCAGTTGGCTAGTTTTTATAACATCATCAATACACCACCCTCCCCAGTCGCCAGAGCATTTTTTAGCTGTTTAATATAACATGAAGAAAGAAAGAAAGAAAGAAAGAAAGAAAGAAAGAAAGAAAGAAAGAAAGAAAGTTTTGTAGAACAAAGCAGACAATCTACCTGAATCCTAAGAAAGGCAAGTCTAGTGGCTGAACCAGCTTGCTGGTATGGATGTTTATCATGTCTACTGTGAAGCTATTCATACCACAGGTGAAGGACCAGTTATGGCTTCTCTTTCATCACTGTCTGCTTTCACATGGTGGCGGGGGAGGAGGAGGATGACAGCATTGTTTGTCCCTGCAGACATGTTGTAATACCAAACGAACTTCTTCATGGTGCTAATGGGAGTGGTGGTTTTATGTGTCTGTCGATGCAGTACATCCAATTTCTACAATCCATTTGTGCTGTGATCTTTAGCGTGTGTTGGGTCCCTACCCATCTGCATGACTTTCAAGTGACTGCACAAGGCAAGTGTGGGTTGTGGCGTTCGCAGAGACAGCTTTCCAGTATCAGTACTTCAGAACACCCCAGAAGCAAAAGTATGCACATTTTCTAGGGAATGTTCCTGGTTTTCCAGTTATACATGGAAACACTGGCCCAAAAATGCCAGATGCAACTGTGCAATACTTTATGCCACCTAGAGGCAAAGGAAAAGGACATTTCAGCAAGTGCCTTACCAGTTGCATCGCCCAACATCCCTTCTTTTGCACCACAGAGGCCCTGTCCTCCTTTGCCCCTGACCTTGCAAATATCCTTCAAGAGAACAGTCTAAACCTGTGCTGGGTTTTGTTGTAACGACACAGTCATTGGAAATGATAAAACTATTTAAAAGTCCCTGTGTCTATCACCCTTGCCACAACACCCTCAGAGAACTGTCACTGTGTTTAGTGTAAGCAGCAGGAAAATTATCTGTAGAGAGCCACCTGCCCTTAACTTTTGTTGTCTGAAGTTTGTTCAGTTCTCAGAGAAACCTCCACCTGCATGGAGTCTGGGTGCTTCTAGATGGCTATTTTCCAGTGGGATTCAACCACTTACTGCTAAATTCAGGCTAGCCAATTGCAGTTGATTTGGAACTCTTGTGCAACAATCACACTTCCTCAGGAAATCAGACTTTTTGCTATAGGGAAAGTGATGGGGGAAATGTACTGGCTAACACTTGATTGAACCATCTAACCTGTACACAAACAAACCAGAATGAATGTTTTATAATCAGGCCATCTGGAAGTGATTCCAATTTCCAAATTATTGCTCTATCTCAATTCTCCACAGCTGGGTCAGAAAGCAGTGTGAATACAGCTATTTCCCCTTTTCTGGACACCTCACTCTTCTATTCAGCTAACTTGGTGGGAAAACTCATACAATTAAAGCAGCCTTTGCCAACAAGGCACCCTCCAAATACTATAGACCACACCCTCCATCAACTGCAGCCAGCAGGTGCTGACTGGGGCTGATGGGAGTCATAGTCCAAAATATCTGGAGGATGCTAGGTTGGTGAGGTGTGTTTATTACAGCATGCAATCTACAGACCTGTATGGAGGGAAATGGAAGGTAGCTCAGCCATTTAAATATGTAATAATAACACAAAATAATGGCCACTCAGTGAAACAGTTGAGGCGATACCTTTTCTGAAAGCAATTCTTCTCACACTCTCTGAAGAAGCAGGTTCATAATGTTATGAGATTGCGGGTATGAGGCCCCTTCCAACCCCTGGAACCAACAAGTGTTAAAATAGAAGCCAGGGTAGCTTCAGGCAATTGCCTGGGTGATGGGCCACTAAGAGAACAAAAGAAAAGAAAAGAAAAGAAAATGGTGATTAAGAGAGCAAAGGAGAGGGGGCTCTGTGCCAGATTGGAAAATGAGTGGGGCCTTTTCTCCAGCTCTAATATAGTTAGAAGGAACAAAATAAAAAATTTCCTTCCAATAGCATCTTAGAGACCAACGTCTTCAGAAGTGTACATGCACACGAAAGCTCATACCAGTGACAAACTTAGTTGGTCTCTAAGGTGCTATTGGAAGGATATTTTTAATTATGTTTCGACTACGGCAGACCAACATAGCTACCTACCTGTAAATAGTTAGAAGGATAAAGCCAAAGTTTTGAGGGCAGAGTTAGCTGTGATGTGCCCTGTGATTTGAGCCTTGAAGTAGCTGTTGATCTACTGAGAACTCTGTGAAATCCCAAGACAAAGAGCCATGCAGGTGGAGGTTTCTGATTTTGGGTACTATGTATTGATTTGCTAGAGGAATCCTTCCTGCAAGTATTGGCAATGGTTTTTGAAATGCTGCTAATTTGTGCTTTTTGCATGTTTGTGGCGATGTGTAGGAATTATTTTGAAAGGTCTATGTGTCTTTGAAAGCTGCTTGTGCTGCAGTGGCACAAAGGAAAGAATGAACAAGGCCTTTGGGTAATGTAGCTCTGGTACTGTGGTTTGTAATCCTGGCTTAAATATGTCCGAAACCCATCATATTAGGCATGCAAATGTGGGGACCAGGTAAGCTATTTGGATACAGAACTGACTAGAATTATGCACCAAAGATAAAGAAGGCCTTTAGAGATCCTGACAGATTGAGGCTTGCTTGAAAGGAATAAGCTGTTACTGTACTGGGTTGGGTTAAAGGTGTAATTATGTTTTATTATCTGTTTCTGATGATGGAGAAAAAATATTTCTAAAATATTTCCACCTGAAAACTTTTTGGAATATATTTCCACCAGGGGTTGCTGCTGACCCAGTCCCAAAGCACAGGAAGCAAATACTGTACCAAGTTTCCACCCAGCAATGAATGAGCAATATTAATCACAGGAAGGCACTGCCCTCTACTGACCAATCAAAGGATTGTACAGAACTTTGCTTGCTCCTTTCTTCCCAGATGAGATTCATTTTGAGCAAGTCTAGCAAAAGTCACACTTCCGTGTGGCGTAGCTAATTAATTGCAAACACCCAGATAAATTACAGCATGGGACGGGTTTAGGATGTGGAAGGCAAATGGAGCTTAGCGGTTTCCTGTCTTTTGATATCTGTTGTGGGAATGGATGTGTTCCTGCAATCTTTGTTTCCAAGGCAAACAAATCCTGGGGTTGGGGTGACAACGTCTTTGACAAACATGAGATTTTTGTTAGGGTTGCCAGCTTCTCATCAGGTCCCTGTAGCTTTCCTTTTAAGACCGGCTTCATGTGCAGACAATAGAATCATAGAATCATAGAGTTGGAATAGACCACAAGGGCCATCGAGTCCAACCCCCTGCCAAGCAGGAAACACCATCAGAGCACCATCACATATGGTTGTCAAGCCTCTGCTTAAAGACCTCCAAAGAAGGAGACTCCACCACAAGAAGATAACACATTGTGAAAGCAATGAGGAGTCTTGTGGTGCCTTAAAAATCTAACAAATTTATTATGGCATAAGCATTCATGGACTAGATTCCACAATATTAAATGCATAAAGTCAAATTCTGACAGGTATATATGTATACACATGGGTATAGAGAAAAAAACATGTAGGTAATGACTTCAACCTGTAAAGTCTGAAATAGCCAGAATGGAAAAGCCTGCATTTAAAAGGGCTTTTTCAAGGGGAGTGTGCAGGAGGGCAGGAGGGCTCCAAGTCAGAGGGGGGAGGCACAATCCCCCCCCCGGGCCTGCATGCTTGGCAGTAGCCAACCTGGGCAAACCCGAAGTATGCCCTTGGGAGTGTTATAACCCTGGGATTGTGCTCTGGTGTGGACAAGCCCTTTCTTCAACCCCCAAGGTTAATTCGGATCTCCAAATATTTTTACAGGGATTTTTAAAACTACCAGAGTGGGCATGGGCATAGCCAGGATTTTTGTTTGGGGGGCAGGCTTTTGTTAGGGGGAGAAAGAACCTCAGATTTGTATTGATTTGTATAAATTTAGGGGAGCAGGTCCCCTCCTGCCCCCCCCTTGGCTACACCTTTGGGAGTGGACTCAAATTTTATTTATAGCACAGGAGGAATCAATAGCATCACTATTCCTGATATAGTGCAGTTCAGTACAACCGTGCCTCTGACCATACACACCTGCAAGGCAAATTACACGTGTCAGTTATATGAACTAGCTGTATCTACACATACCTAATGTGTAGGCACAAAATCAGATTGTACTGTATCATTCTCACCAGTAGGGGGAAAACGAGGCCATGTTATGCAGATCAGCTGATAGATATGGTGAAACCGTTATTTCCTCCTCAAAATTCAGATTTTAAATTATTATGATTATAAATTATTATTTACAACTTGGAAACAATCGCATTTTAAAAGTGTCTTTGGCTGAAGGATTTGCTATGACATGTTTCGGGGGTGGGAATCATTTCTTAGGGACCTATTGCTCAGAAGGGCAGACAAAACGGAGGCTGATGAATGAGAAACAATATTTCACTTACAAATAGGAACGATCATAGTCTAACATAATATACCTATATATATTACAAACGAAGAAAGGCGGAATGTTCTTAAGTAAAGCAACTCACAAGACAATTCTATCTCAAGTAATGCTCACTAAATGAGGAGAGGATTACTACTGGTGTGCATGTGTGCTAGGAAAGTCAGAAATTGTACCAGTGAATACACACAGTGGCATCCTTATATCTGTGGTATCCTATTGCCAGCGGAACCCTACTGCTCGCAAGACACTGCCAATATAAGGTAGTGCCTAGGGATAAGTTTTAGTGCCTAGGGATAATAAGCTTTCGAGCTATGTTATGAGACCGGTGTGGTGTAATGTTAAAGCTCTACACGGCTTCGGCCCAGTATACCTGAAGGAGCATCTCCACCCCCATCATTCAGCCTGGACACTGAGGTCCAGCTCCGAGGGCCTTCTTGCGGTTCCCTCACTGTGAGATGTTAAGCGACAGGGAACCAGGCACAGGACTGTCTCTGTGGAACACCCTCCCATCAGAGGTCAAATAAACAACTATTTGACTTTTAGAAGACATCTGAAAGTATCCCTGTTTCAGGAAGCTTTTAATGTTTTAATGTTGTTTTCCCCTCCCCCCCCCCAGTCAGATGGGTGGGGTATAAGAAATTTAAAATTAAAATTATTGTTATTATTTTGAACTGTGACCTGGAAGACCAGCGCTCGAATCCTTACTCAGCCACGAAGCTCACTGGGTAACCTTAGGCCAGTCGCTGTCTCTCAGGCTAACCTACCTCAGAAGGTTGTTGCGAGAATAAAACAGGGAACAGAAATTCATGTACACTACTTGAGCTCCTTGGAGGAAATGGTGGTATATAAATTAAATAATAAATGTTGGCAATAGCCCTGGCATAACAGAACTGCAGGACCAACCATAGGCCTCACCTGTTCATAAAGAAAGCACTTCATTGAAGTTTTCACCATGCAACCTAGATATTATTTTAAAGTTATCTTATATCCAAATCGGCATAACATTACCATGTTCAGCTCAGGAGACCTGAAGCTATAACTGCTTGAAACAACAAAGCAGCAGGAGGTTATGTGATCACCTAACAATTGTGAGTGACACAACAATAATGTGCAGGCAGCTTCTTCATGGGGGAGAGGTCATGGCCAGACATTGGACCTTACCCCTGCACGTCTGGAAGGACCTGTTTAGCAAAAACTGCCCATGCTCTTGCTTCACCTGTGTTTGGAAATGTCATCTCCTTATCTTAGGCTTGTTTCAAAATGTCACCTCCCTACCCTAGCCAAGCAAACACAAGAGTCCTCACCAAAGCTGCAGTCTTGGGCCGTGACTTTGGGGCAGAAGCTCAGGGGACTCCTCTGCGGAGTGAGAGGAGCATAACACCAATGCACACTGAGAGGATGACCTCCAAGCCATCCTAAATATCTTCACAGAAGCCTATGAAAAGCTTGACCTACTGCTCAACATCCCCAAAAAACCAAAGTGCTGCACCAACAAGCACAAAACAACCCCTCTGCAGTGCCACAAATCCAGCTCAATGGTGAAATATTGGAAAATGTTGGTCACTTCTCCTACCTGGGCAGTAACCTTTCCACAAGGTTTCTTTCTCCTGAATGAAGTACAGAGTGTTGGAGGAGTGGGACATTCGCAGGGGAACCAAAATGCTTGTTTACAAAGCTATTGTACTACCAACCTTACTGTATGCTTGTGTAACATGGACCACTTATAAATGCCATCTCCAGCTCCTTGAAAGATTCCATCAACAGTGTCTCCGAAAAAAATTACATATCACTTGGGAAGACAAGCGTACTGGAAGAAGCAAATATCACCAGTGTCAAAGCAATGATTCTTCAACATCAACTTTGTTGGACTGGTCATGTTATTCGGATGCCTGATTATCGTCTTTCAAAGCAACTACTCTATTCCAAAGTTAAAAATGGAAAGCATAATGCTGGTGGTCAACAAAAGAGGTTTAAAGACTCTCAGGACAAATCTTTAAAAATGTAGTATAAACACAGACAACTGGGAAACACTGGCCTGCGAGCACTCCAATTGGAGAACAGCCTTTACCAAAGGTGTCATGGACTTTGAAGACACTCAAACTCAGGACAAAAGGGAGAAACATGCTAAGAAGAAGGCACATATGGAAAACTCACCGTGATCAACTCCCACCCAGAAACCTATGTCCCCACTCTGGAAGGACGTGTGGATCCAGAATTGGCCTCTACGGTCACTTATGGACTCACTGTTAAGACCATGTTCATGGAAGACAATCTTACTCAAAGAAGAAGACTTAGTGCTACATTGGATACAGGCCACTAGGTACAGAGTTTAAAGTTACCTAGCTGTAACCACTAGTCTCAGATACAAATGACAGCACATCAGTTGTGTTGTGAGTAACAGGCAGAGTTGAGACCCTCTCAACATCAGACCCTGCATATAAATAATTATGCCACCACCTCTACCCATATGCTGGGCCTAAAACACTGAGACAAGAAGCCGGTGGTGTTGAGATGAAGAATAGAGAAATGGAAGGTGCAGTGCTCCAGGAGTGGATTATCTCAACTAGGACAGAAGAAATTATAATCTACAGAGCTACCAACTTCCAAGATAAAAATTCAGACCCTCTTGCTCCTCTTGATTCATGCTAGAAGGATAAAGAACACATAATTTGGGTGAGCAGATTGGCCCCTTTGGAAATGCAGTGATGAAGACGCCAGGAAAGCATCCTAAGACTTCATTGGGCATTAGGTATGAAGATGTGGTGCTTGCTTCTTTAAAGGTACATTGTGTGTTGCTGCCTCAGTCATTTGCACTGTTGGGATGACTTGCAAACAGTTCTGTATCTCTAGGTCACTGACACACCTGTGGGACAGACTCACAACTCTCAGCCTCATCATATTCCAGGTTCCCACTTCACCCATCAGTAATTCCTCCAGGAAAGATTCCAATGCCACTTGCAGCAAGTGCTTCCATCTCAGAATGTTTCTTAAGTTCCCATCCAGGAATTGTCTGTCACTACCTAACAGCTATTTCCTCTGTCACATCCTGAAAGGGGAAGTTCCTCTGGGCTTGTTTCCCTTTTTCTGCACACCACTTTTTTGGTTTTCCCCCTGAAAAGTCCCTGGGGCCAGAATACTGTTGTGCCTGTTGCTATGAGACTTGTATTGTTCACAGGGTGCTGGTGTACACTTCTCTTTGTTTCTGGATCTGTTTAGATACAGTCAGTCTCTTCTGCTGGCTGATCTAAATAGAGTGCTTAATATTCCTTTGCTGGATGGTCCCATCATAATTCATTCAGTAGATAAAAGACTTCTGATTGTGGGATAAAACTGATATTGTAGAAGAGAAGTTGTCACCCTGTTATGTTCAATGCAAATTTTGCAACTGATCATGGCAAGATCAGGAAGATGGCTTAAAATTTTGAACTGCCAGCCTTCATTTGACGTATACCGAACATAAAAATTGTGATGAAGCACCAGTGATCTCTCAGCAGTCTCATAAACCCAAGGCTCAAACTGAGGATTGAGAGGATCAGAGTGTTTGGTAGCTGGATCAACCCCACATAGCACTCACACACAAAATGCAATTATATAGTTTTAAAACAACCGGTTGTGAAAACATGATGGAAGCAAGCTTTTGGATTACACATAACTCTTACTCAGTCTTGGAATTAAAGCGAAAAGATGCCAAGCGATGCAGGTTCAGACCCTCCAAGTGGATGTCCCTGATTTAGAGAAGCTGTCCCAGTTTCTGATTTGATCCCAAAATGTCCCACTTTTCCTTAGAATGTCCCTATTTTCATTGGAGAAATGTTGGAGTCAACATTGGAGTCAAATGTTTCAATCAATCATTCTTTACACAAATTGTGTAGGTTTGCTCCAAATTTTGCGCTTTTGGATTTGTGTCACCTGGTTCTTCTGACAGATGACCCAAATCTCAAGGCACAAAACTAAAATGGAACTGGGTAAGAATATCCAAATAGACTTTTCCAGAGCAGATATGCATTGCTAGAGCTGCTGAGAGGCCCTAGTGGCCAATTAATCAGCCAGTCAGTTCATGCTCCCCCAGGTGCCTGCATGTTTCGCAGTTAAAGCACTAGCCTGGGTTTCTCCCTGGGTAGTAAGAGTTACTACCCAGGCCCAAGGGGCCAATTAATCAGCACATCAGTGCATACAAGGAGGATTGTTTCTACCTCTTTTGGTTGGGCAAGAAGGGGAACCCCAGTGTTAATTTGCTTATATTAATAATCCGCTTTACGCTTGTAATTCTAAAGCCGAGTATTGTTTACTGTGAGGTTGAGCTAACAAAACTGACCCACTCAAATCCTCCCTCCAGTTTGATGAAGGACCATTGATGAGCAGGAAGATGCATTGCAGAGGCAGCAGGGAGGAGTATTGTCATGAAGGGAGTGACAAAAGCCAGATTTCCAGCAACTGCCTGGAAAGCAAAGTTTTGGAACACCCCACCCACCCCTGCTACATTGGCAAATGCTGATATACCTGCTTCCAGAAGGGATTCAAGCAGGTGCAGCAGGTGGCGCTGTGGGTTAAACCACGGAGCCTAGGACTTGTCGATCAGAAGGTCGGCAGTTCGAATCCCTGCGATGGGGTGAGCTCCCGTTGCTCGGTCCCTGCTCCTGCCAATCTAGCAGTTTGAAAGCACATCAAAGTGCAAGTAGATAAATAGGTACCACTCCGGCGGGAAGGTAAACGGCATTTCCATGCGCTGCTCTGGTTCACCAGAAGCGGCTTAGTCATGCTGGCCACATGACCCGGAAGCTGTATGCCGGCTCACTCGGCCAATAAAGCAAGATGAGCACTGCAACCCCAGAGTCGGTCACGACAGGACCTAATGGTCAGGGGTCCCTTTAACTTTACCTTGCCCGTCTGTTACAGGAGCCAGCCACACGACATGGCCACCTTGCATCTCCCTTAACATGTGGGTTGCTGGAAGAGCAAAAGACCTGTGGGCTGTGCCCTCAGAGAAACCAAATACAGAAGCTTAGAGATAAGGATGTAGAGAGGCCTGGGGCTGGAGAAGGAGAAAAGTTGGGTGACATAGAGGTGGGGTATTTGCTGTAGTACTATGAGGTGCAATGAGGAGCAGAAGGTGTGATTTATTTGCAGTGGCGGGAAGAAAGAGGATGTATATTTGACGTGTCTGGGAAAGCAGCAAGTTCTGTGAATGGGGAAGTCATGAGAACTGCAGATGGGGAAAGAGAATAATAGTAGCACAAGTGAGGGAAGGATGCAGATCTTGTGCAAAGAGGGGAAAGAGTGCATTTGGCTCTGAGTGCAGAGAGAAAAGAGTATTCCTGTGTAAAGGAAAAGGGCTAGCAGAGAAAAGGAGCTGTGTGCAAAAGGTGATTAACAGGGGGTGGGGTGGGGGTAAAGCAAAGCACCCAGAGTTAAACTGTAACAAAATTGCTTCTCCCTGGTTAATGTTGCAGTGTGGGATTCAGAATTAATAAATCAGTAAAACCAGGCTAGGTGGTGGATCATTGGAAAGGGGCTTGAATTGTGCATGCTTTCGAGGCCATAAGCCATGGGGTGTCTATGTTCCTGCTGCACTGGCTGGACAAACATCCTGGCATCAGGGCAGACAAATGGCCTCTGAAATCACTGACTCAGACAGGCCCCCACCTTCGCCCCCTCTGCTCACTTGGAAGTTTAATTTATTTCCATGCACCTTCCTCCCATGTATGTCAGATGTATAATAGAATGCCAAAGGGTTAAAAACGATCTCTCTAGCCTTGTACAGACCACACTGAGTATCAATAGCTCTCCAGTGTTAGGAGTCCAACAACACCTTGAGGACCATAATTTCTCCATCCTTGTTCTAAATCTCCAGTTCAATGTCCTGGTTCCCAAAGGCGCATTCCCTTAGAGGCAAAGGATCTAGTCCCCACAAGCAAGTTCTGAAGTGAATGCTTTGGCTGTACTGCTTCCATTTATTCCCGTGAGGCTAGCTCAGTAAATTCTCTGGTGGGTACTGCTCTGGTTTCATAATGAGATAAGCCTTTATAGGCAACTGTATATATCATTTTGACCAGATACTGTAAGTGGCTTGAGGTATCCTGGTGAACATACCAAGTTGTCAAGCAGACAATAGACAATGGGAATGCAAATATTATTACTGATGATGATAGTAATACAAAACCACACCCTGAAAGCTGGAGCTGTAAACATGATACATACATTAATATTCGTTTGAATATCTAACATGAATCTAAAATATATATAAAAAAGATGAAGGTTCTATTGGATCAATTTCTCTTGGTGCAAACTTCCCAGTTGCACAGAACTCTTCAGCAGGTGATCACAAGGTGGATTTCGTAGCCTGGGTAAAGAACAGAGGCCAGGCTGCCAGGGCGCCAAGAAAACCACGCAACATTTCTCTCAGCAGAGCCCAAATGCAAGGTGCGGGAAAGAGGTTTGTCCTGGCTTTTAGATGCGCGCAGCTGCCCTGAAATTCCAGTGTGCTGGGTGAGCGGATCGTGGCGTTGAGGCGCCTGCCGGCTTGCTTCTAGCCCAGGCGAGGCGCCGTTTGCAACAGTTCCGCGGGGGCCACGCCCCGGGGAAGAAGGCAGAGCCAAGTGCTGCCCGGCGGCAGAGATCGCGCACCGCCAGGCAGCCCGGAGCGCCCGAGGTATGGAAGAGCCTTGAGAGAGGCTCCCCGCAACGCGCCCAGAGAATGGGACGGGACGGGGCAGGTGAGTCTTGGGACATCTGCAGGGCTGGGCGCGCCACCCTCACCGCCCTGGGCGAGGCGGGTGGGGTTCGCCTAGGGTTCCCCTTACCCCTCCCGCCCGAGAGCGCCCTCTTGCGTTTTTTGCTCCCTTACGAGCGTCTGTCCAGCGCAGCCGAGATATTGGATCAATGAATCAGTGGGTCAATGAGACTTTGGGGCGAGGCGGGGGGGGGGGTCAGGTTGTATCTCCACCCATCTATAGGGGGAGCCCTCGTCTAATCCCCACTACACCCTAAGAGTTTGGGGGTGGGGATCGCGCGCAGCTGCCCTGCTCGCCTGTGTGGGAAAAGCGAGCTGCGTTGTTCCCAGGAGCGCTAAGCTGATCTGTCAAGGGGGAAGCAATCTGGGACGGCGACGAGGGTCTCCCTGCCATTTCCTGGCTCGGCCCGAGGTGGTTTGCCATGAAGCAGAGAGAAGATGCCCTCTGTTTCTGACCTTGTATCCCGGGAGACCAGGCCCCCCTCTGGTCAAGTTATTTTGAGGGAGAAGAACGCGGAGTTTCGGCCGGCGAGTCTTAAAGAAACAGGGGCCTCATTGTTCCAAGTCTGATCCAGGCGAGCGGGGGGGGGGAGAGGCGGCCACTGAGGAGGAAAATCCGCTTTCTTGCCTCCCTGGTTTGCCCCGCAGTCAAAGGGCCCTGAGTATCCGTTTCTCCTCTTTTCAGCCAAACATGAAGGGGAGGGGGGAGAGACTTCACCCTTTTCAAAAACAGGTGGGGTGGGGGGATAGGACTGCTCTTCAGAGTATTTTGTGTGCCGCTGGACGTAACAAAAGAAGGTAAAAAGATACCTCGTGCTGGACCGTATTCTCGTGGGTGAAAGTGCGTGAGCATCAGGGCAGCATTTAGCTCTTCTGGGGGAGAAATGAAACGTTTCTCTCATCGCCACTGGCTGGCGGCGCGAAGCAGGTCCAAGGGAGGGTATCGCTTTCCATCTTTTCGGCCGGGTTTCCCACAGTTCCTCAATTGCCCTTCTCTCCGAGTCACTTGCACCCCCAGGACTCTAGGGGGCAGCAGTCCCTGGGAAAGGAATGGGTGGCTCTGTAAAGGCTTGATAGCTTGTTTGCTATATTTTTGTAACCAAGCAAATAGTAAACTTCACTAAAGGGCACCAAGGGTGCACTGCGCAGAGCAATGCCTGTGCTGGTATAATTGTTACACACCAGGCAATTCCCCTGAGGCAGCTGCTTTCTCTCCAGGTTTACATACTTCCCCTGGCACAGAATTGGTTACTGGGGAAACATTCAGCGTACAGTGGCGGCACCAGTGTGTCAGCACCCCAAAGTTCTACTCCTCCTTTGAAGAAGAGCTGGGGAAGGAATAGCCAGAGCTGGTCCCAGAGCCAGTCCTAACATTAGGCAAAGTGAAGCAGCTGCCTCAGGTGGCAAATGCTCAGGGGCGGCAAGCAGGTATTGGAGGGTGGAGCTGTGTGTGCTACAGGTGCCTGCCCTCGTGTGGTGGAGGATGCTGCCTTGTCACAAATGTTGAAGTAAGATTCAAGAACCTGTCCCGTCAACTTCTGTACATGGAATTGTGGTGTGCAGGGAGCAGGGGCGCCATCTGAGGGGGCCGGAGGCCGAGGCCCCCCCACATTTTCAAGTAGAGGCTGAGCCACCTCAAAATTCCATGTCAACCGTGCACACACCGTGTGTGCACGTTGTGCGACGTCCTCGCGTCACTTGTGCAAGTCGCACAGCATGGACGCAACACATCATTTGTCTATCCTGGCCCAATGTAGCATGTGAGACTGTGGAGGGGCTGCCCATGAGAAGGGAGCAGGTGAAAAGAGCAGTGTCTCTCACAGGGTTACAGTGTGGGATATAGGCATCCTACTGCAAGATATCACAATGCAGACCTGGGTGTAAGGTGTGGAGCAGGGTAGGGCAAGCAGGGTAGCTTGCCTGACGGGTTAGGCAGAAAAGAACATTAGAGCCATTGCTAGGATGTCTGAGCAAGAAGTATGTGGTGACGATAAATTCTGAATCACTGTTCAGAGGCAAATGAGATGCTACATCCCACTCCTTGCAGGCAGACAACTGTGGTCTAGTGTACATGGGGAGTATTAAAATAGGCAGTCTTTCACCTGCACTGTGGAGCGGTGCAATGCCCAGCACCCGTGAGCATTCTGGCCATTTGTTTCTGCCCGCAAGAGAGCTATTTTACCCTGGTAACAAGGCTGTAAACAGAGGTCTAGCGATGGGAAGTGGCCACCTTAGGGCAGCATTTCACAATGCAGGAAATGGTGAGAGTGTGCCTGTGAGTCAGCTGCATACCTGGATTTTGTGCTTTCAGAATAACATGGAAACGGAGAACTCATGACCTCCCTAAGCAGGGAGAGGGTCAATGCATTCTGCCTTACTTTGAAGCTCATTAACTTCCCTACCAGGGATATATGATTCAGCTTTCTATGTGCATGTTATGCTAGAAAAGGAAGCGGGAGAGAGATGTGCACTCACCACCTGAGAGAGCTACCTGGACCAGGTATGGGAAATGGGGTAAGAAGAATAAAACTCATAGTTGACCCAATAATTTTGCTGCCTGGGGCAAAGGACAATATTCCCTCCTCCTCAGTTGCACACACAGATGCGGATTAGACTAGCAACTGAATCCTGCTTCAATGCTTTTGATGGGGCAGCATCTCTCACTAGCAGGCTAGATTAGTGGGTAGGGCGAGTGTTGTCATGCTCACATATTGCCTGTGGGCTTCCTGTGGGCATCAACATGTTGACCATGTTGAGAACAGAATGTTGGACTAGATGGGGCTTTGGTTTGATCCAGCAGGGCTTTTCTTATGTTCTAATGGGGTGCAGGCCAGGTTGCATGACACACACACAGCTCTGTCCTCCAGCACCTTACTCCCACTCTGCTTGATACCTATATGCTACCTGCAGAAAGTAATGCTGTGTTGCAGCAGCTGCACCAATACATATCACATGATTGGAGTGTGTGATGCCTGTGGGAGTTCATGGCCTGGGCTGGGTAGCACCTCTTTGCCTGCTCACAGTTGTGCTGTCTGTGACACATTGGGAGAAGGAGCCTAGGGGACACAGCAAGCATTCCTACTACTGGGATCTTACTTCTGCCAGCTCAAGGAGGATGGTTGCTGCCGCCACCATCCAGTATCCACTGCTCGAGGCAACCGCCTCAATTGGCATAATGTTAGGGCCGGCCCAGAGGCTGTAAACAAAGGGATCACAGACTGCCTTGTGAATGCTATGGATCTAATCTAATATCCTGTGCCTAACAGCAGCCTGAGTCAGATGCTTCAAAGGAAATGGTACAACAAAAGCACATTTGTGAAGCAAGCCATCCATTGTCAAGCATATGATTTTAGCAGCTAGAAAATTTCGGGTCTGCGTCCCTCCCACAAAATTGTACCTTAACAGATATTGTTTTGGCCTGACTACCACGGATTTGTCTCAATTTTTTGGGAAACTCATTAGTACTGTACTAATTTACATCCTATGATTCCATGACAAATACAAATCTACAGTTTAATCATGACCCTTCTGGAAAAAAACAATTTTGCTCCTGGCCAAAATAGTGCAGGTTTCTGTTCACACCAACAGAGGTACAGCTGCTGCTCTTTGCCGCTTTTACATTTCTCAGGGAATCGGGCACTAATTTTAATAAGCTGCTTTACGAGTTGGGAATGGTCCCTGGACCTTTAAGGACAATAGCCTGGGGAGGAAAAGCTGACATCGTTGCTCAGGAAGAGTCCAGGGAGGGACCCTATTCCGGCCCAAGGTATTTTAATTGTTCCAGCACTGCCTAGATAAAATCAATGTCTCCTGAACGGGTTCCAAAGCACCACAGCTTCCGATTACACACAATGGCAGAAGCATAACATTGTAGAAACACAAGTAGTGGCTGGCTTGGCTATAAGATGGGAGGTTGTCAAGAGAGACAAATAAGAAGCAATTTAGCTTTTAGAAATCTAGGTCTGAGGTCTTAAAAGCTCAGAATTAAGCTGTCCCACATCAGAACAATGTAAAATACAACTTTAAAAACACCTTAAAACAAATTACAATTGCAACTAGAGTGGGTCCTAAATTTATTTATATCTCTCAAGTGTCAAAGGCAAGGGTTAAGAGGTGCGCATCTTCAGCATAGGATGAAAGCTGTACAATGAAAGTGCCAGACACACCTCTGTGGGGACTGAACTCCACAATGTAGGGGCAGCCACAGAGAACTCTCTCTCATGGGTCAACCCCATGCCTGAGCTTCTGAGGGTGAAGGACCTTAACACCCAAGAGGTGCTGCAAGGAAGGAGACTGTCTTTCAGATATTTGGGACTGAAGTCATTTATTTATATAAGTGAAATGGCATCCAGTTACAGCAGATAAATGTTGTAAATACATGATATATATATGAGCACCAGTTTGAGGTTGTGCCTCCCCGCCCCTGGAATCTACTAGCAAGAGTTTCTACATGGTACATTCTAGTCCAGGGATTTCCAAACTGTGTGCCAAGACATGCCTTAAAAAAGTTAAGCCAGTGTTTTGGATTCATCCACCACTCTCTGCCTGTTGAAACACAGAGGCCCCAAGCAGCATTGATCCTCCCTCTTTCTGCCCATACATGGGCAGTGGCATCTTTCCAAGGGAATGAGTCCCCTGACAGGCATGAGAGAATTCCAGAAACATCACCATTGCCCAGGAAGCCTGGCCTCATCCTGAACCCTTGAGTAAAGGGGAAGAGTGGACAGAGTTGCGGGCAATATTGATCATTAGTTGCAAGGATGCCTGCCCATCGTTCTGGGAGCAGACCAACAAAATCTCTCTCTCTGTGTGTCTTTAATTAATTCATATTTTATTGGGAAAAAATCAAATATAAAGCAGTAAAGTGATACAAATAGAAGAAGAAAAAGGGAAAGAAACAAAACACAGAACTGTGTAAAGGGGAAAATACATTATATGAATATATACAGTACAAAAAATACCCTAACCCATACATTCTTTTATAAATTTGATATTATCCTAATAGAAATATTAATAGTCTACTACATTTTGTATAAATTTGTTCCAAATATTGTCATACTTATCCAAGCAGAGTCTATGTCTGTAAGCAGTCCGTTCGTAGGTTGCAAGTGTTATCATATCAATCCAATCTTTATTCTTCCAGTTCATCAATATCAGCCTCTTGGCTACCATTAGAGCATCTCTCTTGAGTGCAAGGGTAAATTGTGCTTTCTGTTCTAATCCATAGAAAAACCCAAACACCCTATTCCAGGTTACAAAAGCTTCAGAAACACAGTTCCAATCATTCTGGTTTCCTTTTTTCCATACCATCAGAAGGTCACTACATGACTGACAGAGAGGAAGTAGTGCACTCTAGCAATTTGTTTTAGACTCTGGACTTCTGGGAATGCCCTTTTAAAATTATTATGACTTTGCTCGCTTCAAAATGTAACAAGACAGCCCTTCTGTGTTTGGGGGAACCTCTTGCTCCTTCTGCGGAGTGGAGCCCCGGGCATCAGCCCCAAAGCCCTACCCTGATGGCATCACTGCAGAAGGGTTTCTCTGCAGCCAGCTTTCCTCTCCCCTTGTGAAATGTTTATTAGAAGCAGCTTCAGATGCCCTTAAAATGCGTCAAGCACTCAGTGAGATCGCATTGGGTTCACTTCCCCTGAACTATGTGCTGTCTGCCTAACCTTTGCCTATTAGAGTGGATCCTTTCAGTGGATCCTTCTGGTCCCATGAAAACCAGCCTGCCTATTATATTACTTGACCTATGCACTAACCTTTTAAGGTGCTCCATATTGCATTCCAGAGAAACTTTTTATTAATTTTATTTATTTATTACATTTTGAGCCTACCTCTTCTCCAAGGAGCACAAAGTGGTATAGATGGTTCTCCCACTCCCAATTTTATCCTCAGAACAACCCTGTGAGGTACGCTAGACTGAGAGAAATGTTATCACAGCAGTTTGGGACAGCGTTCGAAACTCCCATTGTTCTAGGCGCATTTTGCGACAGGGAATTTAATGAACATGAACAGTTTCTGAGCTCTTAGGCGCAGTACTGCATCTAAGATTTCAGATTAAAATTGCCACTGTTACTCAGGTGTAAGTCCCAATCAAGTTCAATGGGGCTTCCTCCCAAGTAAAACGTGCATGGATTGGGGACCTGAAAACTTTCTTTTCTTTTCTTTTAAACCCAGCATGTTTTGTTTAGGTTTTAGTTGCCTTGTTTAATGTACTTTTAATGTATGATGTGCTTTTAATTTGAAATATACTAGCCAGTTAGTTACGATGGTTTAAGTAGTGCATGTTAAAGTGTTATCTACCTCAGACTCTCACAGTGATGTTTAAAATCAAATTTTGGAGGAGGATCATTGAAGGACCCTTAAACCTAAGGTTTGCAAACTGGACACTCAAGGTGGGTGTCTCTGCCATCAGCTGTATAGGCCTTTAATATGTGTTAATTGTGGTGCCAAAAAGATATATTTATATGAAGGAAAGAGGGTAAAGGTTAATCCAGGGCTTGTCTGCAGAGTGGAAGGAAAAGAGGACCTTTTTCTGCCTCCCCACTTCCAGCCACTCTCTGAAGATTGCAGAAGGGACCCTCTTAAGAATATTAGTTTGGGAAGCATGGCAGCATGGCTTTGTTTTCTGCAGTCTTCAGATGAGGACTAGACCATGTGAAAAATGAACACAAGATTTTTAGCCGCAGTTCATTCATTTTCAGCTTCGTATTCTTGTTATAAAAAAGTGCGGCTAGACATTCCGTTGTTGCTCCTATAACCTAGGTTTAAGGTGCCATTTAGCTCCTAGCTTTCATATCTCAGTTTCTAACACTGGTTTGGGAGCTGTTTTTGTCAATGGGTTCATCCCACAGTGGGGCAGTACCATTTGAAACCCCGGACCACATGGATGGGGCTAGTTTGCGGCTTTCCCCACATCACAGAATCAAAACTTCTTCTGGGAGGACAGGTAACAATTCCAAGGAAAGGTCTTCATGCTCAGCCCTGCCCAGGCTGTGGTGAGTAATATCTGTACTAAGGGCTCGCTCACTCCTTGAAAAATGCCTCCCGTGGTGCTGATATAATGTCTAAAGGCCACCATGGCAAGAGTGTGATTACTTCTCTGAGCTGTGTTAACAGCAAAAATGGAGCTAATCACTGTTTGCAAGGGATTTGGAGGCAATTCTTTGTTTGCATTTGATCTGGTTGCTTCAGAAACCCTATCAGTGTATGAGAGTGCCTAGGTAACCAACACAGGAAGGGCTGAGGGAGACACCTCAATACAAGTGGCAGGGAGTGGTTGGCTCTGCACTGAAGATCAGTGGGGCAAACTTAGAGGGAACACAATTACTTAGATCCTTCTTCCTGACTTCCTTAAAGAAGGAGAGGAGAATGTGTGGCATTCCAGATATTGCTGGACTACAGCTGCCACCATCCCTGACCATTGGCCATGCTGGCAGGGGCTGAAGGGAGTTGGAGCCCAACAACATTTAGGGTGGTAGTCAATGCTAGTCTTAGGTACAGTAGACCCAGCCTAGCACTTGTGTGTTCAACCTTTGCGTTTCATGGCTTTTTGCAGCTACTGGAAAGGGACTAGGTTCAGGAGATTATAAATGCCTTCCTAGCACAGGAAATGGTTCCAGCTGCCAGGAAGGAAGAATATGCAAGACCACTCCTGAAGGAAGCCTCCTTCGATTCAGAGGATTATAATACTAAACAGTTGCAAATGTCTCTTTCTTGGGCTAGGTGTTCGAGTCAGTGATTGATGGCCAATGAAAGCACTAAATTATGTGTATGGATAGGTTTGCTGGAACAGATGAGTTTTTAGCAAGCATCTAAAACAGTATAGTGAAGGGGTGCCTGCCTAGTGTCAGTAGTTCCAGAGGACAGGTGTTGCTATACTAAAGGAGTGACTTCCTGCAAATCGGAATTATATACAGTGGTACCTTGGGTTACAGACACTTCAGATTACAGACTCCACTAACCCAAAAATAGTACCTCGGTTTAAGAACTTTGCATCAGGATGAGAACAGAAAATGTGTAGCGGCAGTGTGGCAGCAGCAGGAGGCCCCATGAGCTAAAGTGGTACCTCAGGTTAAGAACAGTTTCAGGTTAAGAATGGACCTCCAGAATGAGTTAAGTTCTTAACCTGAGGTACCACTGTATGCAGAATTCATCATGCGAAAGGCTGGGCTGGATGAATCCCAAGTCAGCATTAAGATTGCTGGAAGAAATATCAACAACCTCAGATATGCAGATGACACAACCTTGATGGCAGAAAGTGAGGAGGAATTAAAGAACCTTTTAATGAGGGTGAAAGAGGAGAGCGCAAAATATGGTCTGAAGCTCAACATAAAAAAACCTAAGATCATGGCCACTGGTCCCATCACTTCCTGGTAAATAGAAGGGGAAGAAATGAAGGCAGTGAGAGATTTTATTTTCTTGGGCTCCATGATCACTGCAGAAAGAAAAGCAATGACAAACCTGGACAGCATCTTAAAAAGCAGAGACATCACCTTGCCAACAAAGGTCCGTATTGTTAAAGCTATGGTTCTCCCAGTAGTGATGTATGGAAGTGAGAGCTGGACCATAAAGAAGGCTGATCACCGAAGAATTGATGCTTTTGAATTATGGTGCTGGAGGAGACTCTTGAGAGTCCCATGGACTGCAAGAAGATCAAACCTATCCATTCTTAAGGAAATCAGCCCTAAGTGCTCACTGGAAGGACAGATCGTGAAGCTGAGGCTCCAATACTTTGGCCACCTCAGGAGAAGAGAAGACTCCCTGGAAAAGACCCTGATGTTGGGAAAGATTGAGGGCACAAGGAGAAGGGGACGACAGAGGACGAGATGGTTGGATAATGTTCTCGAAGCTACCAGCATGAGTTTGACCAAACTGCGGGAAGCAGTGGAAGACAGGAGTGCCTGGTGTGCTCTGGTCCATGGGGTCACGAAGAGTCGGACATGACTAAACGACTAAACAACAACCAAGTTATAAAGCTGTAAATTATGAAGTTTAAATGTACTCCTATCAGCCTCAACCAACAGGCTATATATATCCAGGCCCAGATTTGGACATCCTGCTGCCTGAATCTGGTCAGTAGTAGCTGCCCTTTCTCATACCAGCAACTTAGCACTTGGAGGAGAGTCATGCTGTTCACTGTGACTCCACAGTGCCCCCAGTGACAAGCGTGGTGTGATTAAGGTCACCAGGCTATGGGGGGGTGAAGTACAGGTGCAGTGGTATAGCACAGTCTTCCTCAGAGCCCTTGGTTGCTGATAAGAGGAGGAGAGCACTCAACCCTTTGGCCTCTGGGTCTTGATCCTTATCGACATTCAAGGAAGAATATTGTTCTGTGATGCCACACTTGTATGGTAATAAGCTCCAGCGACCAGCAGGGGCACAAACCAGTGATGTCATCAGCCCACGCAGCCACCAGAAGCTTCCAGGTGTGTGTTCCCATTGAAATGCTAGGAAGTAATGGAGTTGTTGCTTCATAAGCTATAATTGCAAGAATGGAATAGTTGAATATGTACCACTCTAAGCTCCTTTCGCAGTGAGCTGAAGCTGATACTCATTACAGTGGTACCTCGGGTTACATACACTTCAGGTTACAGTCTCTGCTAACCCAGAAATATTACCTCAGGTTAAGAACTTTGCTTCAGGATGAGAACAGAAATTGTGCAGCGGCGGTGCAGCAGCAGCAGCAGGAGGCCCCATTAGCTAAAGTGGTGCTTCAGGTTAAGAACAGTTTCAGGTTAAGAACAGACCTCCAGATGAATTAAGTTCTTAACCCGAGGTACCACTGTATAGGTTTCACTGGACAGGGGTTAAATTTCCAAAGAGGGCATATGAACCCAAATCCAGCCCAGTTAAAACTTTTAGTAATTTAATTGAACGTTTACTGTGTTTAAGCATACATTTCCCCTAGGGGGTGCTAATGCATTAAATAAAATGGTATTCCTGGTTCTTTAAAACCTAATTCACATTATAATATGAATTTTAGCTCAGACACATTAATATTTTCTCTCTCTCTCTCTCTCTCTCTCTCTCTCTCTCTCTCTGTGTGTGTGTGTGTGTGTGTGTGTGTTAAAAATACCTATGTATTATTTGTGAATTTGGTGAACAACTACTGGAATCCAATTTAGAGGCAATGGCACTTCACAGATTATTGTCTTATATCTGTGAGTGAACCAGGAAGAACAATGTTCCGATCTAGTTCCCGCCTGTAACCTGTGAGAAATCACTGATGCTTGTCATCTTTTTGCTATAGGTCAGAAGAGGTGGACACTCATACTCTTTGGCGTGGTCCTCTTAGCAAGAGAACTCGTGTTAGGAGCGCTGGAAGAGACGTGCAACTGCAGTGCAGAAGTTGATTTCCAGGAACTGCAGACCAAATTGGCTCCTGAGATGTGTTGCTTGAATCTCACCAGGACTAAAATCAACTCCTTGGACTGGAGCATCTTTGCCGGAACTGCGGGTTTGAGGGAGCTCTACCTATCAAACTGTGGCATATCAGACATTATCAACGCAGAGAATGGCTCTTCTACATTGGAGATTCTACACTTAGACCATAACCAGCTAAGTTTGCTCCCAGATGGTTTCCTAAGAAATGCACCCAGCTTGCGTGTCATTCATTTGGAGAGCAACCAACTCCAGAAGCTGCCTGAGTCATTCCTGAAAGCATCTGACCAAATCCAGGAGGTCCACCTTGCCTTCAATAACTTGTCTTCCCTTCCCTCAGGGATTTTCAAACCCTCCCTCCTCACGCTAGGTCTCTCCAACAACAGCTGGCACTGTACTTGCAGCTTGCTTGAAGATCTGGAAAAATGCCTACCTGCACCATTTAACGTTGAGGTGGCTTGTAGCACCCCAGAACGTTACCATGGCATGAATCTCAGAGATATCCCTAAGCAGGAGGTGTGCCGGAACCATAGCCTAACGGCTCTCTTTGTTTGCCTGCCTGTGGTGGCTATTCTGGTTCTGGTCACCTGGTGCTTTTGCAAGCGGCAGAAGAAAACCAGCTACCATCCTCACGCCGGGAAGGAATGCCGTCTGGCTACAGTGGAGAGGAACGGTTCCAAAGAGCCTGGGGACCATCGCTGCTACATCCCATGTGAGCTGCCTATGGCATCGGCTGCAGAGAGCGAGAAGAACATCTTGTTGAGGAACCAGGTCTTGCTTAAGCCTTCAGCTGCACTACTAGGGAGCAGCAGGGACCTCTATGAAGAGGTGGAGATCAAACTGGGAGCTTCTGATGATTCCTTGGTGAAGGCCAATGGGGAAAGCCTTGAGCGAGATAAGTCGGGATCCAAAAAACCGACCGTTGCAGAGGAGGGTTACACAGGTGGGGAGTCTGAAGCCGAGACAGTGAGTGTGACAGACGTTCTGAAGGATTCTGCAGACCGTGAAAAGCTCTATATGAACCAGTCGGTAGATTATTACAACCTGGTTCCTGGCATTGAACTGGAGGACTCGGACCACATGGAATATGAGAACATTGACCTTTGCTGAGGCTGCTTGTTGAGCCATAGTATGATAAGAACACAAAATAGGCTAATTCTTATCCATTTTATGAAAGGGGCAGCAGGACCACCAGCTCCCAACATTATGCAAACTTCACAAATAATGAGAGTTCTCTTGTAAATGATTTTGTGTTGCGGGATTTGTTCTTCTTTCTTCTGAGCCTTTGGAATGACACAGGTGTTGTTATTAATATGCCTAGAAGAACATTTGCATTAGGGTCAGTTCCAGTTTGGGGGGTGTGTGATGGAGGGACAGTATGAGCTGCAGTTTCTAGCCCTTTGATAGAATTAATTTTTTAAAAAATTGCATTGCAGTTTCCAGTAGAGGAGAAGATTTCTCATGATCTAGCCTCCTTCCAGGAAATAAGATGTGGAACACAAGACTTGGGGGCAGCGGGGAGCCCATATGAGCAGGGATGAAGGTTGCAAACTGGGACAGGATAACAGCTGTGCCCATTATTTTTTAATTTGCCATTTTATTTAGAGAATTTTTTGGCATTTTTAGATTTTTGGGGGTATTACATATCCCTGCCTGGCTTTGCCTGAAGCTCCCACCTAAATCTCCAAACTGACTCTTCACTGATGTCCTTTTCTGCTGTGTGAGCTGGTCTCTGCAGTTTCTTTCCCTGTCAAAGACCAGTCATAGATGGGCTCTGCATTCCAGGAATCTCCTCCAGTTATTTAAAGGCTCAGGTTTCCTCTGCAAGGAGGAGAGTGACATCTAGTGGAGAGGTCTGCACATAGCTATCTTTCTTTCTGCCGTCCTTCTAAACATTGAAAAACTTTTTCAGCATATTTTCACTACATCCAATTAACATTTCTCTGATCTAAGTTAAGTGCATTCGTTTCCTTCTGTTTATTCTCATGGAACTTGCTATACATGTAGCCTGATCTGGGGTGACAGATAGGTGGGTGGGTGGTCCTGCCTCTTGTTTTAAAGATGGTCTTTTGGCCCCTTCTGCTTTTATGATTCAGCAGCTGAGCATCACAGAAATTTATGTGGCACAGAGGTTAATGAAACTAGAGTGGCTGGTTAGTAGAAATCAACATATGAAACTCACACACACAGAGAGTTCTTGTTTCATGTTTTCCCTTTAGGACTGCCATTGGCAGGAGAAGCCACAACTGGCAGAATTCCCCTTCTCAGCACCGGCCCTTCCATTTGCCAGACAAAGGCAAGTACCTCAGGTAGCAGATGCTGGGGGTACAGATCAGTATCAAGAAGTTGGTAGACAGTGTGGTGTGTGCCAAACTTCCTAAGCTGGGCTTCTGCTCTCATAAGCATTACTGCCTCTGACTATAAAGGCAGCTGTGGCGATCACACAGGGCCCCCAAACGTTTGACGGTCTATTGACCCTGTGCCACCACTGTGATTGCTTTCTTCGCTGCCACCAACCCGTTTCTCACGGGTACACACGGAGTCCAGTCAGTTGGTAACATTAACAAATACAGTGGTGCCTCACAAGACGAAATTAATCCGTTCCGCGAGTCTCTTCATCTAGCGTTTTTTTGTCTTGCGAAGCAACCCTATTAGCGGCTTAGCGGATTAGCGCTATTAGCGGTTTAGCGGCTATTAAAGGCTTAGCGGCTAAAAGGCTATTAGCGGCTTAGCGGCTTAGAAAAGGGGGGGGGAGCGAAAAAAATCGCAAGACTCGCAAGACTTTTTCATTTTGCGAAGCAAGCCCATAGGGAAATTCGTCTTGCGAAGCGCATCTCGTAATCTGGGGAACCGGGTTCGAGTCTCCGCTCCTCCACATGCAGCTGCTGGGCCAGTCACACTTCTTTGAAGTCTTTCAGCCCCACTCACCTCACAGAGTGTTTGTTGTGGGGGAGGAAGGGAAAGGAGAATGTTAGCCGCTTTGAGAGTGAAAGGGAGTGAAAGGCGGGATATCAAATCCAAACTCTTCTTCTTCTTCTTCTTCTTCTTCTTCTTCTTCTTCTTCTTCTTCTAAAAACGGAAATGCTTTTCGTCTAGCGGGTTTTTCGTCTTGCGAGGCATTCGTCTTGCAGGGCACCACTGTAATCAAGTTTATTTTATAGGCATGAACAAGCTTATGGTTTCAGTTAGTTTTTCTTGGCAGTTTCTTAATCTTAGTTCCTTAACTGTCCTATTCGTTCCTAACAACTTCAAATTGATTATCCCAACTAACTATCTGACTCCACCTAACAGTTCCTCTCACTCTCTCACCACACAACTCGACCAACCCACAGACTATTCCTCCCTCTTCCTTCTTCAACTCCCAACTCTCAACTGACTTTCACACAACACCAACTCTCACTCTTAACTCCTCCAGTCAGTTTCGACTGGCCAATCACATCACCCTCATTTTAACCCTTTCCTTATGACCCACCTAGGAGGCAAACGCCACAGCAGCACATAACCATCATGGCTACTAGCCATCAATAGCCTTGTCCTCCATATATTTGTCTAATCCTTTCTTGAAGCCACCTAAGTTCGTGACCATCACTGCCTCCTCTTGGTAGCTAATTCCATAGCTTAACTGTGCACTGCATGAAGAAGCACTTTTATCTGCACTCCAACATTCAGCCTCATTGGCTGTCCTTAAGTTCTAATGTTACGACAGAGAAAGAACATTTTTCTATCTGCTTTCTTCACATGATGTATAATTTCATAAACTTCTGCCATGTCACCTAAAACGTCTCAAATGCTTCGCCTTTCCTCGTAGGGGTGTTGCCCCATCAGCTGCTGCAGAGGATACTGAGATGCCACCAATGTTAAGATAAAATTCAGTCGCCAGCAATCTAATCGTGTATGTGGAATTGAAAGAGAGAATGTACTGTACCTCAAGGCATAAAATGTCCTCAGCAGGTTTTGTCAGAGTCTAGGCCAGGGTCCTGAAGCTGAGACTCCAATACTTTGGCCACCTCATGAGAAGAGAAGACTCCCTGGAAAAGACCCTGATGTTGGGAAAGATAGAGGGCACAAGGAGAAGGGGACGACAGAGGACGGGATGGTTGGACAGTGTTCTTGAAGCTGCGAACATGAGTTTGACAAAACTACGGGAGGCAGTGGAAGACAGGAGTGCCTGGCCTGCTCTGGTCCATGGGGTCACGAAGAGTCGGACACGACTAAACAACTAAACAACAACAGGCCAGGGTCTCCAGCTGTTGTTGGACTACAGCTCCCATCATCCCTAGCTAACTAGGACCAGTGGTCAGGGATGATGGGAATTGTAGTCCAAAAACAGCTGGATACCCAAGTTTGGGAAACCCTGTTCTAGGCTGAGGATGAGGCACCTCAGGCCTGCAAGGTGTCTAATGCGTATCTCTCTCTGGCCCCCTGGGGCTCTCCCCATGCCTTACACTACGCCTGCTCCACAACCACCTCAAGTGCTTTTCCCTGGTTAGACTGTGTCCTTGAATTGTGATATTGTAAAGCTCTTTCTACCGTGTTGCGATGCTTCCCAGTTTTCTCAAGAGCAAGATATACAGCTGTATAAATGTATTCCATATGACAGATGAAAGCTCTGCTTCCCAAAGAGACACTGGCATCTTAACTCCCCATCGTTATAAACCACAATACACTGAATGTAAAAGACTTAACATATATTTTTGTCCTGATCTAACTTTTGCAGTAAACTATTCCATCTATGATCTTTCTGGACTGCATCCCTTTCAAAAAGAGAAGAAAAGAATACTAGTGTATGTGGGGTGTGTGTGTAAATAACATGGAATAAATGGCTATGTTCTACCTTTTGTAAGAGTTTAACAAAGATGCAAAAGTGTGTCTTTTTCTTGCTTTCGTCTTGCTGTTATATGGACGGAGATGGCCCAAGACATTTTGCCACCTGAGGTGGCAAATGATGCCCCTGCCACCCCACCTCCTCCTCCTAAATACTGCTCCCCCCCATGCTGCAGTAATAGACTTGCTGCTGGCTTCTCCTCTTTCTGCAGCCATTTTTCTGCACCCTTACTCAGAATGAGGCACTGTGGAACAACTGGGTGGGATTTGTCTATTGAGACAGACATTCAGCAGGTGCAACATTAATGACTTACTATATCTGCAAAATATGCTCTTTTCATCAAAGATGTACAACTATGGTATATGCTCTGTCCTACCAGGCAGTTGGCACTGTGGGTTAAACCACAGAGCCTAGGACTTGCCGATCAGAAGGTCGGCAGTTCGAATCCCCGGGATGGGGTGAGCTCCCATTGCTCAGTCCCTGCTCCTGCCAACCTAGCAGTTCAAAAGCACCTCAAAGTGCAAGTAGATAAATAGGTACCGCTCTGGCGGGAAGGTAAACGGTGTTTCTGTGCGCTGCTCTGGTTCGCCAAAAGCGGCTTAGTCATGCTGGCCACATGACCGGGAAGCTGTACGCCGGCTCCCTTGGCCAATAAAGCGAGATGAGCGCCGCAACCCCAGAGTCGGCCACGACTGGATCTAATGGTCGGGGGTCCCTTTACCTTTTTACCAGGCAATACCACCCACCCACCACAACTTAGCCTAATGCAATCCAAACCACAATTGTGTCACAACTTTTGTGGATGTAATTTGGTCAGCTCTGCTTTAATGCTTCCTCTTACTACACTCCCCCCCACACACACACTGGCTGGGGTAAATAATTCATTGTAATTTTGAAAGGCATTACTTAAATTATCCAACAATCTTCAGATAGCTGAACTCCGAAACAAGAGGGACAGGTGGGAAACAGGTGAGTTTGCTTTAATCCTGAAGAAGAACTGATAAATTAGATTTAGATCAGCAACATTCAGCTTATGACAAATACTGCCTTGTGCAGAGTCAGGCCATTTGTCTATCTAGCTCAGTACTGTCCATGCTGGCTGGCAGTGGCTTTCCATGGTTTCAGGAAAGGAACAATTGCAGCCCTACCTGGAGATGCTGTGGATTGAACCTTGGGACCTTCTGCCTCAACTCTGCTACTGAACTATGACCCTTCCCTAAAGCAAATGAGAAAGCTCTCTTGAAGGATGGATTTACAAGCAGCAATAACCATTGCCATCCAAGCCTACATCCCCGTGGGATAAATTACTTCTTTATGACACCGCGGAGCTGTAAATTCATTATCTGTGTAAAGTCCAGCTATGTTTCCCAGGGGAATTTTCACAGAGGATATATTTCATCCATTCTTCAGAGACAACTGTTAGCAACAAGTTACTATGACAGGGTGTGAAATGGGAATCAATGAACAATGATGTAGGTCTCCTGCAGGCAGGTGTTTCTGAGCTAATGCTCCTTGCTCACTCCTGTTCTCTGTTTCTGGCACCAGGCTGTCTGATGCAGGTTAATCCACAGCCCTTTTGTAGATGTCCAGTGAGTGAGGTGGGGATGAGGGAGGAACTGTGATCAGATCCGCTGTGTCTTCCCTTTCTGCTATTATTTTATTATGGTCCCCCCAAAAAAATTTTTTCATCAAAACAAAAATGCCTTTAGTGCTGAAACCATAAGGAACACATTAAGGAACATTAACATTCTTTGGCTGAAACCCTGGTCACTCATTAATGGAGATCCAGAAAAGCCAAGGTCACAGCAATGCACTGGCAATGCACACCTATTTATGTGGCTATGTTCTTTATACACATAGACACATGCTCATCCTGTAAAGTGTGATGAGTGCCTAAGGCTGCACCCGGAGATCAGCTTCTCACAATGACGGTTGCGTCAGTTTGGAATTGTGGAAACCTTACCAGAATGAACACAGCACATGATTGCATGATCTGTACAGACAAGAGCACACATGGCTTGGAGTAGTATTGATGTGATATACATTACAGACATACCTGGTGTCTTGAAGCATCAGTAGTCTTTAAGGTTTTCATTTGTTTACTTATTTATTTAACATAATTCATATACTGCTTGATTGTCATAAAACATCAAGTGAGTTTACAAAAAAATAATTAAAAATTTAAGTTAAAAGCTGGTCTTTAAAAATGTTCAAAAACTACTTTAAAGCAGCAAAAACTAAACAACAATGAAAACACGTGTAACTTCTACACGTCTGCATAAGCTTGCCTAAACAAAAATGTTTTAAGGAGGCATTGGAAAGAGGACAGTGAAAGTGTCAATAGGAAGGGAGTTCCAAAGCGCCACACTAAAAGATCGGTTTCTTAGAGAATGAGTACAGTACTGTATGGCAGATGTAGCAGTGCCAGTTCTGCAGAGCAAAGCACTCAAGTGGGCATATATAGGGCAAGGCGATCCTGCAAGTAAACTAGTCCCAACTTGCTAAGTTCTAATAGTAACACATTGAACTTGGTCCGATATAGAGGCAGGCCTGCTATAAAAGTGGGGGAAGAGAGAAGGGAACACTACCTTAAGCTCTTTAGAAAAAAAAGGTGAGGTGTAACTGTAATAAATAAATTAGAATGGAATTTTCATCTATGGCTTAATTTTCACAAAAGTAAATTATAACCATGAACATCACATAGGCATTTACACAGTTCCCTGTTCTTGGGCTACTAACAGCCCCACCATCAATCATTCTGAGCAGTCTAGTCTATTTACCATGAGTAACATATTTAAAGGAAGTGGGTAACAGCTTTTCTTCTTTCTCTGCATTAGTGAGACAGTTATAACCAGCCTCAACTGAACTCCCAGGACAGGTAAGAAGTTCTAGCTTCTTTTCATCAGGGAGGTATTGTCACTTTGTGGTTGCCACTCCACCCTTCCACTCTGCCCTAGGCAAAGCTCCTGTGCCTTTATTGATTGAATGGCAGTGGAAACCTAACAGTGACAGCAATAGTTTTATCTAATGCTGCTCACGCCTGCTGAATATCCACTTAGTAAGCCAAAGGTAGAGGAGCTCTCTCTCACACGCAGCAGCTCCACAGCTGGGCTGGCCATGCAAGCAGCCTTTCATTTCTCCATGTGTCCCGGCAGCTGTCTTGCTCAAGATTGCCTGTAATTCTGAGACTCACAGTGCAAGTCTAAGCATGCTTACCCAAAAATAAGGCCCTTTGGTTTCAATGGGACTTACTCCATTGTAAGTGTGCCTAGGATTGCGGCCTATGGAAAGTCATCTTATGCTGCCTGCTATGTTTTTGTGGGCCTCTGAGTTACTCTCTCTGAGTTACTCTCTCGTCTCCTCCTATTTACCTTCCTAGGTCACCCCCTGGTTCACCTCCACTGTTGTTTCTCAGTATCTCTCCAGACATGAGTAGTAGTATTAGGGCTGCCATACGTCTGGAATTTCCTGGAAATATCTGGGATTCGGCTGTCAAAAATAGTGTCTGGGAGCAAATTTTGAAAATTGGTCAAAATGTCCAATAGCAGCCCATATCAGAAGTGTAGATTTTTTGTGAATTTCCCCCCAAATAGCTTAAAATGTTTTTGGGAGATTTTGCTCAACAGTTTTTGTGTTTGGTTTTCACTTTTTGAAATATGGCAACCCTATTAGCTGTAATCCCTGGCAACGGTGTAAAAGCTGAGGCTTGCTTTGCTACCACATTAGCAGTTCCTGCCCCCTTGAGATTGCCATTACCTGTTCACTCACTTTTTACAGAACACCCATATGATGATGATGATCTCAGCTCATTGCGTTCTAGTGTTTTCTGTGTAGTCCTCTATGGTTTCTTCCATAGCCAGTTTTCTTGCAATTTTCTTTTGGTAATAAAATTCAGTGGCAGCACCAGCTTGACCTGTGCGGACAGGCAATGCAGGACTGAGGCTTTTAACTGTTCTTGTGCCTTTAATTAAACCCTTCCTGTTTTATTGCTTTCCAATGAACAGGAGTCGGGGATTCGTGATAAATTGCATATATATCCTCCACTGAAAAGCCTCTCTTGTCTCATGCAGGAGGCTCTAATTACTGCTTTCTTCTCCTCATTTCTTTTAATTGTAGTGAAATCTAGCCTCACATGGGAAGCACTCAGTTCAGTAGTGTTTTATTGACACCTTTATTGGCTGTATACTTTTTTATTGGGTACATGTCACCTCCAGGTTCTGAGACCTCCCCCCCCCCCCCGTTGCCTATGCATGCCAGTTGCTGGGGAACAACCCTGAGAGAGGACTGTTGCTCTCATGTCTTGCTTCTGGGCCTCCCATGAGCATGTTTGGGAAACGGAACAGTGGACTAGATGGGCCATTTGCCTGATCCTGCAGGACTCTGCTTATGTTCCTATCACAGTAAAAATACAGGTCCTTGATCTTGTTTAGTTCTTATGCCTATTCTATTCTATTCTATTCTATTTATATATACTTTTATTGTGCTTTAAACAGATAAATATAAATAACAAAAATTAAAAAGAAAAATCCTTAATAATAATAATGGAAAAAGCTAAAAAAAAACCTACAAAAAATATCAAAGTACATGGCATAAAACATAAGCTATTATGGGAAATAAAAAAGGAAATTTCCTCTAGGAAGGGGCCACTCACATGTTGCACACATGCCAACACTCTCTGGAAAGATTGCAAAATATGTTGTGCGGTGGGACTCCTTTTCCTGTATAATTCTGCTGCTAGGCCATGGAGAACAGCCATTTATTTGGATCACCAGAGAAGAACTGTTGCCCCTCAAGCTGATGGGTAATTGTGAAAATGGAAAGATCTGTGGCTAGAAAAAGGTTAGATTATCTGGATGTAAGTAATGGGTGCAGTTAGTGGCCCTTGAATAAGTCCCTTGAATAAGGCAAGCACACACTATCAAAACAGCTTGTGCACAGCCAGGGCTTTTTTCAGCAGGAACTTGCTGGAACTCTGTTTCTGCACCTCTCAGGTGGGTGCCAGAAAACAAAGGAGGCAGGTGTGGTGAGTTCCAGCCACCTCTTTTTCTGGAAAAATAGCACTGTGCAAAACCATGGTGAAGTAAATGACCTTTCTGATATGTGATTGATTCTTTGTGCCGGCTACCAACTTTTAAGCAGGGCCAGCTTGACAAACTACTGTGTAAAATCATCCAAAACCTTAGATGTCTTCGAGTGATGTAAAATGCTAACTTCACTTGCCCCTGCTGTATAAAAGTGACAGCAGCACTAGGACCAACCTGGATGGCCTGTCCCACAATGCCGCATTCTGAGGGAAGACCCCTTCCTCAGACTGAGGTCCAGGGTGCTCACACTGCCACCACTTTGTCAACAATGAATGGGTGAGCGAGAACCCTTCCCTCAGAATAATGCCTGGAGTGCTCTTACAGTTACTTTGTTAGCAGCAGGTGGGTGATCAATTGAGCAGTTGAGCAGGTGAAGGCGGAAGGGAAGAAGAGTGGTGAACAGATCGTACAGTAGCTCCAGTGACCCGCTGGCTGACCAGTCATTCACAGGCAGCTCTATGGGCGGGAGATTTGGCCCACGATTCACCGCCTCTCCCAATTTGTTGCCTGAGCCCTGTGGCTCAATGCAGCTCCTGGTAGGTCCAGCCCTGCACTTAGCTTCCCATAATCAAGGTGGCAGGAGAGAAAAGAGAAGTGATATTTTCCTCCCTGGGTGTTATTTCTCTCTGTGTCTCAGCTGGTGCCTGCATGAGGCCCAGACAAGGCAGCCATGACAGTCTCCTACACCTTGAAAGTGGCCAATGCTCGCTTTGGGGGCTTCTCCAAGCTACTTTTTCGTTGGAAAGGGAGCATCTACAAGCTGCTCTACAAGGAGTTCATTGTCTTCGTCTTGCTTTACGGAACACTAAGTGTCATCTACCGGTAAGTTGACAATATCCTGTTTAATGGAATGAAACCTCTCCAGGGGGACATAGTTAAAGACGTCTGAAATGGTTGAAGAACGTAAAATTGCTGTTCTTTTTTCAGGAGCATTCAGTGTTGTGGTACTTTTGCTCTCAACTTTCAGAGCTTCATTACCAATCTGCTTGCCCCCCTTTAAACCAACCTCAGAGTTAGACTGTTTAGTGGGAGGAAAGCTCCCAGGGCTGACTTTCTTGCTGGGCCTTTCTCTCCATTACAACTGCATTCCACGCAGCCCACCAGGTCATTTACATGGGGATGGCTCTCCAGGCTTTCTTCCCATCACAATCATGCTCTTTCCAGACCACCAAATGGGCTGGAAGGAGACCAAATACATGGTGCTCCCCACCCCCTCGCCAGCCCTGGAGCAAAATTTGGCAGTGTGCAAGGGGCAAATTTGGCTGTGGGAGGCAGACTGAATACCTGCAGTGGGCTGCACAGATGGCCTGCAAAGGGCTATGGGTTGCCCTCATGTGTTTTAAATATTTTGTTTTTAATATTTTGTTGGGAGCCACCCAGACTGGGCCAACCCAGTCAGATGGGAGACATATAAATAAAATAATAGTAATAGTAATGGTAATAATTCAAGTAAATAAATCAAATTGTTCTAACATTCAGGAGAATCTGTTTCCCCTGAACGTCATTAGTTGGCCAGGATGGGTGAGTGGGGTATTGTTGGATTCTGCTGAGAAGGGTAGAGCTTAGATTACAGAGACTGCCACATTCATGCCTAGAGGCTCATGCCCTGCAACCCATAAATGACTTAAGCCCCAAATATCTGAAAAATCACTACTGTCCCTACAGACTTGATGGAGTGTTTAAATCAGCAGAGTCCTCTTGGTAGGGCTTTGAGGGGTGCCACCTTCCCAAGAAGGCATTATCTGTAGCAGCCCCTAAGATGTGGAGGTCCCACCCCATAGGGGTGTGTCTGGCATGTTCTTTATATAGCTCTTAGCAAATGCTGAAGATACACCTCTGTACCTGGCCTTTGATACCAGTGCTGTGTATTTTTGGGACCTACCCTATTCCTGTGACTGCAATTTGTTTTAGTTGTTTTTAATACAGAATTTTAAATAGTTGTAACAAGCCCTGGGACCTGCTGGTGAAATCTATTGGAGGTGGTATTAGTGTTGTGTTGTTATTGTTGTCTTAATATTCCTTGTATCCTTGAAAGAATCCTATTGTTTGCCATAGTGACAGTTATTTTGGTACTTAACCAAGCAGAGGGATTGCTTTGGCAGGGACAGAGAAGAGCCCTGGCTCCTGTTTGCTTGAAGAAGAATGTTTATACCATGAGAGAGTTCAAGCCTGTTATTCTTCCCAATCTTCTGTAGGCACCTTCTGAATGTGGATCAGAAACGTCTCTTTGCAAAGGTGGCTGAATACTGCAACCGCTCAACTGACCTCATCCCTCTGTCCTTTGTCCTAGGTATGATTATGTACCTGCTCTTGATAGGAGGCCTTGTTGCTATGGTTTCTTGATTGCTTGCTTTAATTAAGGCCAGATGCATGCATTTGGTAAAAGCCCCTTTAATCTTCCGATTGCACAGAATACCAAATTATTTCCCATTGGGAGGTACCACAAATCAGTGGCAGAGCTCATGGTATGCATCCAGGAGTGAATGAGGAGTCAGATGATCTGAAGGACTCTTGCTATAGACCACTCTAAAAGTCTTGCTCTGAATTACTGCGGACGCTGACCCTGATGTTTGTGTGTGTGCGTGTGTGAAAGTGAGATTGATGCAGCAAACACCACATCACGAAAAAAGAAATGTGAGTGGTGTCACAAAACGAAAAAAGGGAAGTTAAAAAGTAGGAGGTGGATAATTCAAATGGAAAAGGAAGTGACAGCTTGACAGGTGAGAGAGTTTATGTCTAAATGACGTACAGCTAGGGCTGCAAAAATGCACAATGAACTTGCCTGACTCTCCTGAGTAAACAGACCTAGTTTTCACATTAGAAGTCTATATCAGAAATGCAAGCCTAAATAGATCTGCTTAAAAATGATTCCCTTGTGAATTTTCATTGCCTTTGCAAAACTTTACTGTAAAAAGGTCAACTGAAGTAAAATTGCAGTTCTCCCTAGCCTGAATTAGGTGTGGACTTGCTATTCCTAGAAGGAAGGCATTGGAAGGAGTAAACAATGACTCTCCACGTAGGCCATATGTTCTTTTGAGCTTCCAAGAAGCCTATATCATGCCATAGCAAGCATTGGAAGGGAAGCGTAAGATGGGATAACCCTTCTATTAGGCAGATGGGGCAGCTGCCCCAGGCAGAAGATGCAGAGGTGAGGTGTTGGAAGGCAGAGATCTGTGTGTACCATGGGGCCTGCCCTGCCCTTCCTAAGCTAGCCTTCAGGCATGGTTGAGGTTGCTGGCACATCAGTACTGTTGTCAACTCTGTTTCTGTACATGCAATATGCAGGTGGGGTGGGAAGAGGAAACCTTTTGTTCTTTGCCTGGATGGGAAACATACCATTTTTCTCCCTCATAGGAAAGCTTCAAGAAGGGAAAATGGGAGGGCTGGCGGGAAACCCAGTGGTTTTGAATGTGTTGATCTTTTGTTAATATGTGCAAATATAGATAAGAGCAAGGGTTGGTTTTGCCTCCATGCCTGCCAGAATCCCTGAATATTGATAAATATAACTCTTTGCACTTCCCTGTTTTGTATGGCTGCTGTTTGGTTTTTTATTCAGCCACAGCCTGAAAAATGCTCTTATTTCTTTCCAAGAATGTTAACTCTTTTAAAAAGAGTGAAATTTCAGCAGATAAGATCGGTACTCAATTGAAGATTATGACAAATCCTAAGCACCCTGGCAATTTCCCAGAGAAATGGTTCCCACCATTAACATGTGTGGACTCTTTGAAGAATTTTTGTAAACAAACTGCCTCTAAATTGTGATTGCAGACTTCTGCACTAAGTATTAAAGAATTTTATTTGCCTAACAAGAAATAGCAAGCTCTGAGGTACACAGTATACTGAAACTTTTCATTACCAAATTCTAAATGTAAAAAATAATTTGACAACTTCATAAATCTTTAGTTTTGTAGCTTTCATAAATGTTTTTGCTTCTTTTGTAAAGATGACCAACCAACAAAAAGGGGAGTGAAATTTTGTCTTGTGTCATACAGATAACTTCTTTAACAATTCCTTAACAAAATTATTTGACAAGTTAACCAACTCCTAGAGCTCAAATGGGTAGAATGTTTCTGCTCTCAGTGCCAACATGCTAAAATGGCAGCAGTTCATTATGCCTGATGACCTTGCCTCATGCTCTCTCACTGTTTCCAAGTCCTCATCTCTCATCCCTGCTAATGCCTCTTCCACCTCTCTTTCCTGGCAGGTTTCTATGTCACACTGATTGTGAACCGCTGGTGGGCGCAGTATACCAGCATTCCTCTGCCAGACCAGCTCATGTGCGTCATTTCCAGCAATGTGCATGGGAAGGATGACAAGGGCCGCATCTTGCGCCGCACTCTCATCCGTTACGCCAACCTCTCCTCTGTGCTCATCCTGCGCTCGGTCAGCGCTAGAGTCCTTAAGAGATTCCCCACTATGGACCACTTAGTTGAAGCTGGTGAGTTTAACTTGGGGAAATGAACAGGATGGTCTGGGAGTCTACTTTTATTAGTCTTTCTAAGGTGCCACAGGGATCAAGAGATTATTCCACCAGAACCTATTACTGACTGGTGGCCCCTGAAGCTCTTCCCAGTATCAAGGAGCAGATGGAGAGGCAGTGCTCCAACTTTCCCTTGCTCTCTTGCAGGCTTCATGACACAAGATGAGCGCAAGAAGTATGAGAGTCACCACTCAGACTTCAACAAGTATTGGATCCCTTGTGTGTGGTTCACTAATCTAGCAGCCCAAGCCAGGCGGGAAGGAAGGATCCGGGATGACGTGGCGCTCAGATTGCTCATAGATGTAAGTATTGCAGTGAAATTGCTTGACCAGCTATGCAAACGTGAAATAACCACCTGTCTTTCTCTGTCCAGGAACTGAACCTCTACCGCTCCAAATGCAGCATGCTTTTCCACTATGACTGGATAAGCATCCCCTTGGTGTACACCCAGGTGAGCAAGGAGCACTCCACACCCTCTGGATACTCTTGCACGTCTCAATGCTCATCTCTCAGTAGCAGTTTTGTTCCTACAAGTAGACTAAAGGTTACTTTTCCCATACACTTTCTAAATCTGTCTCTCTTGGTGCATCTCCACAGCACAACTCTACTTAGTTTTACTTAACGTCTCATTTTTTTATTGCAGAGGAAAGGAACAAGTTTCCAGCTCCAAAATAGTCAGCTGTTTCCCAACGAACATCAAATAACAAGCTAGGAAATAGATCAGTTTGTGAAAGTGCCAGTTTAATTGTTTTTGAATTGGTAGGGTGCGCAGGACATGCTAGCGCATAATGTGCAGACCTCCTGTACTGCAGGAGATTGTTTTGGTTTCTGCAATGAAAAGCATAGTTCCATGATGCTCTCTTGAAACCCTGGCAAATGTTTAACAGCCGCTTCTCCACAGGTGGTCACCATCGCTGTCTATTCCTTCTTTGCTTTGTGTGTGATTGGGCGTCAGTTCCTACAACCTGTGGACCCAAGTCAAAACAAAACAATGACAAAAAAAGATGAGGACCTAGATCTGTATGTTCCCTTACCCACTCTTCTACAGTTCTTCTTTTATGCTGGTTGGCTGAAGGTGAGGATGTTGGCTCCCATTTTCCATGCAGATGGCTTCATTGACTTGATCTTCAGTCTTCAAATTACAGTGGTACCTCAGGTTAAGAACTTAATTCGTTCCGGAGGTCCGTTCTTAACCTGAAACTGTTCTTAACCTGAAGCACCACTTTAGCTAATGGGGCCTCCTGCTGCCGCTGCGCTGCCTGAGCACGATTTCTGTTCTCGTCCTGAAGCAAAGTTCTTAACCCAAGGTAATATTTCTGGGTTAGCGAAATCTGTAACCTGAAGCGTATGTAACCTGAAGCATATGTAGCCCGAGGTACCACTGTATAAGATATGGGGTGCTGAGACAGAGTTGGTGTGAGCATCAATGAGTCCCATGCATTGTTTGAACCAGATGAGAAGATTCAGGGGCGCAAGAGGCTGTCCCCATCTGCAGATTCTGTCCCTTCTGGATTTTACAGTACTGAAAAGAGAAGTGGGCTGTGGGTGTTCTTCCATTCCAGCCTCAATTCCACTCTCCCTGCCATTGAGTCAGCATCCTGACTGAGCATGTGCAATCCTCCTTGGACTGGTTTATTGTGGTTCCTGCCCTTATGGTCCCTTATCCTGAAGGCCTTTTAAACCTTTGCACACTGTAAGGTTCCCCCAGCCTGCTGTTACCTCTCCTTGTAGCAGGGTGGTAATGATTTGCCTACATAAACAACACTCACAGCCTAAATGCTGGAAATAAAGGGAGCAAAGACTTGCAACAGAAGGTGCAAGTCAGATGCTCACCTGAAGAAGTAAACTGTTCTGATTGTGGATGCTCAGTCCCCAGCCTTTCAGTTGAGTGCGGAAGGTCTGCAGAGGACTTCTTGTGCCCACTGGACTAGAATCCTCCATAAGACCAAGGGCCCCAGTAAATCGTAATGGGGGAGGTTTCGTGCACATGGGGATGCTAAAGGGTTGCATGTGCAACATGCCACCCACCCCATTCACAGTTTGAACATTTGTGTGTTCAGGCATGAACATGGCTAAAATACAGCAGCTTCACTGTTCTGGATTGCAAGCACTGTTTTGTGTGTGTGTGCACACTGCCATTTTGGATAGGAACCAGCAAGCGTATTAGTATATGCAACACAGCAGCTCAGCTACCTAATACTTTTTAATCACATCAAAGCAGAATGCTTTGCAATGTTTGTCTCAGTTTTCCAGAGAATGCAATTGGCAATGAAGACAAGCTAGATGAGACTGTGTTTAGAAGGGCTGCCTGCTAAAATTTACAAAAAAGGATAGCTCTAATGCCACTCAGTTGTCTCCCACATTCAAATATGGAATATTCATATGCTACACCTTTCTTTTCCTATAGGTGGCAGAGCAGATAATTAATCCCTTCGGAGAGGATGACGATGACTTTGAAACTAACAAATTGATAGACAGGAACCTTCAAGTGAGTCTTAAAACAAAGGCCTAGTCACACTTCACACAGGTATATCCAGCATACAACTTGGCGTCCTGGGTGTTTGGGTATTTTTTAATATGCTTAATGACCTCCATACTGGCCTGAAAAATCTGGTAAGCTATTTGTCATCTATACTGTTCTACCTCTGTGTATACCTTCTTTCCCATTTCTGCTATCCACAGTCCGAACCTTTATCTTTCTCTAAACATTTTATGCAAAGCAATGGATGCAGAATAGACCATATATCAAAGAATCAATTGTCTTTACTCACATGCTGAATATAGCGCCCTGAATATTCATTTGTCTATTAATGCTCCCCTTCCCACACTTTTGACAGGATACTTTCTTTGATAGTACACACGATCCCCTTGTAGGCTTGGACATAACCCAGTTCACCTTTTATTGGGACAACAAATTGCTTACTTCAAATCTCTAGTAACACACAGAAAAAGTGGCACTTTTGTGAGGCAATTTGCCCTTTTTGTAGTATCATGAGGAGCATTCTAAGATCTTGTTAATTGGGTCTTCTTTTTCCCTGGTTATTAAATGATTTTTGTTTTACAGATCTGCAAGTCACTTTGAGACTTTAGTACAAAGCAATGAATAAATGTAATCAATCGATCTGAGGCAGAAGCATTTTTATTTAGCTGCCTCTTATATTGCTGGTGTTCTTTTGATACTTTTTCCTATTGAGAACCTTGTGTTAACGCACAACTGTAATTAAAGCACAATTATAATTAAAGCAATTACAAGTCTTATGCAGGTCTTTGATGAGAAATATTCCTGTCTGCTCAGGTGTCTTTGCTTTCAGTGGATGACATGTATCAGAACTTACCACCAACTGGAAAAGACAAATACTGGAATGAATCTACAGCTCAGCCCCCGTACACAATGGCCACAGTGGCAGAGACCTTGAAACCTTCCTTCATGGGTTCTACCTTTGACATGCGGTAAGTTCAGCTATGTTGCCATGGCAAAAGGCTGACAACCTGAGCCTGGCCACTTTGCCAGATACAATCTTTTCCATCAGCTATAAGGCCTGGGAGCATTTTCCTGGATTGCATTTTACCACCTCAGCCTTTACTTTATAGAGTTTTTACAATTAGCCCTGAACCCAGTGTTAAGAGGGAATATTTGCACAATGCATAATGAACACAGGATGCATCCTGTGAGCAACACAGGGCCACATCCAAAAATGGCAAAGTGGCCTAATCCAAATCCTGGTTACGTAACGGGCCCGACCACTTTTTAGAGATACAAGAACCTACAACAATATCAGATCATTTGGTATGTCATATTAGATCATTTGAATGAATGCATCCACCCCACCGTCACATCATTTTCTTTTGAATTTCATAGTAGGAAATCTGACCATTCTGACGGTATGAACCAATTTCAGTGCTACAATCAGGTGTGTTTACTTCACCCAGTCTGTTCCCCTTCTGCAGGATGAGTGATGATCCAGAGCAGAGCCAGCAGGTGGAAGCATCACCCAGCATGAGCCGCATTCAGACTCCCCTGCTCAACCGCTTCCTCACTGCAGCTGCCTCTCCTGCAGTCAGCCTCAAAAATTTTGGCAAGGGCAGTCGGATTCAGCATCCCCAGCTACTGCGCCTAAGGACAGAGGGCACCTTCCCCTCTTCCAGCCCCAGCTTCTATCGCAGGGAAGATCCTGAAGCAGTTGGTCGCATCGATGAAGAAGACATGGAGGATGAAGAGACCAGGCTTAGTGAAACCTCCTCCCCTGGCTGCCACCTCAAAGTCCCCCATAAGAACACAAACACTGAGAATTTGAGAAAAGAGCTGCCCAGCATTACAGTGGTGGAGCCCCCAGATGAGATCAGTATCAGTGACCAGCCATCTAGCTAAGGCCCAATCCTTTTAAGGCAGAATTTAGCCACACGGGTCCAGTACATACAAGAGAAACTTGCCCTATCTAAGCATGCATACATTAAGGGATAAAAACACTAACGCCAAAGATCTGCAGCTGCCCATTCTCATATTGAAAGCCACGCACTCGATAAATAACTCTCCTATGGGTAGGAACAATCGAAGGATTTCAAATTTGTTTAGCCCAACCACATGCTGCGAAGCAGTGTTTCCACACTGAAGTTACCTTGTGGGCCCTGAAATAGGAAGAAAAGTACTGACATATGCACACACATACAAACATCATCCTTTTACCTAGCAGGGTTGTCCTTGAACAGGTAAAAAAAAGCTTGAATAAACAGGTACTTGCAGTGATGCAGCTTTTTGGAATCAGCACTCAGTTGAAGATTTAATTTAGTTTAGTTTATTTATTGAACAATTCTAAGAAATGTTAATTTTACATGCTGTATAAATAGCTGAAAGGTTTTTTTCAATAGAGAAATGTGTGTGGTTAAACTGAAATATTGGAGGAAATTCTAGGGAAGCACAATGAAACAAATTCAATGCTTACTTTCAAAATGTTTATTGTAAGGCTGCAATCCTATACTTATTTACCCGAGTTAATGAACTCAAAATAATTTACTTCTGAGTAAGCATGTACAGGATTACTCTCCCCATCCTCATATTAGTATAAATATGCATATTTATTAGTAAATAGGTCAATGGGGCTTACTTCTTGGTAAGCATATTTGAAAGTGCAGCCTGAGAAGGGGCTATGAATGAAGGCATTGAAATCTGACCATATGAGCATTCTTAGAGCTATACACACAAAATAACTTTCTTAGGATTATCTCCTAAATAAAAGTTAACTCCAACTTTGATTTTAGACTATTACTGTAAAATTTTAGTAGTGGGATGAGCACTGTATTTAGCTGCATATGCTTTCTGTAAAGTTATGTGGAAGTCTGGAGATTTGCTATCTGTCCAAACCCATATAAGCAAGCCATTTATTTGTCTGGTATGTTCTTAAGAGATCCATGCTCCCATTCATAGAACTTGTCCTTACCCTCTCAAACTGATGAAAATGTATCTTGTTAGAAGATAGTATTGTTCCCAGCCTTCGAAAGGACCAGACTTTTGGAAAGAGGCCTGGCCCTTCTGCTAGAAGGGAGTTAATCTTGCACTGGAATGAGACCAGAATGTCACGAAGAAGACAATCTAGACACTTAGCAGTGCACCAGTTGTTTTGTCGCCAAATGTAGTAATAATAATGTAAAAAAATCAACTAACAGCTTCCAATTTTGGGAGTTCAACTGCCAACAACAAACGCATTAATAATTTTCTCAGCTTCCATTCATTAATACCCTGTGCACATACCTAATCATTAGAAATATATGCTATGCATTGGAAGAGGATGAAGACTCTGAAAATCTGTTCTCCATGGGGCCACCAAAAACAGGATATTTTGAAGTGTACACTACAAAGCTCATGATGCAAGGGAACTGGGAGAAAAAATAGAAGACAACACACCTGTGCTGCTGACATTTATAGCGCCATACTGTATAATGAGAGTTCATCATACCCAAGTATAGAGCTTCAACCCTATTCAGGGAAACTTAACAGTTATTAGCTTTAAGAATTGGGCAATTTAGCAAAGAAGTAAATGCAAAGCAAAACTTTGCTGACATTGCTGCTGTTATACTACAGAATACTCAACAAATGAAACAGCCATGGCAGGTTGATGGTCATTAAGTCCTTAGTTAGTTAATATTTACTATTCTAAACAAAAGTGAACCCACACCCCCTCAATGCATGTTGGAGGGAGTAGTATTAGTAGGCATGCCTGATGGCAGATGAAAACCACCAATTCTACACTGTGAAGTATGCAGTTCAGCAATCCTGCCTGCCAAAATCACAGCTCCAAGGGTGGCATTTTAGTATAGTGGTTAAGGAAAAGCCTGACCCTACCATTAAAACAGTGTGTGCTTTTTTAACGCGGATAACGCTTCCAAGTCAAACAACTTTCACTCATTTTTTAAAAAAACTTCCATACAAGCATACTTAGTGTGAATGCACTAGCTCCCAAACAGGAGGTTGCAACTGCTCCCTGGGCTTTAAATATCAATGTAGAACAGCAGCTAAGCAAATGTCTGGCTTAGTATTTTGTCCAAACCCAGAATGTCTAGTGTCTCTCCTCCTTAACCACAACCTGTAACCACAGGACAAACCTTGGCTACAGATCATGGTTAAGGAGAAACCCTAACTAGGATCTCAAGGTTCAGAAGACATATTAAGACAAACCTCGCATTAGCTTTCATCCCATAGCACTTAAAAATCCTGGGGGAAAGCAAAGTAGGTGTGAGCTCCTCGCCAGCAACCAACACGTTCACATGGTCACAGTAAACTATACTCAAGTCTTTGCCTCACTGTCCATAAATAATCACATCAATCATTTATACAAGACTCTGTAGGTATTTATTCAGCACATTAGATACAGTGACTGTTCATTTGCCTTTCCTGGCTTTGATCTTCCTCAGGTAGAATTCTAGTTCCTTGCCTTCCAGAAGGTATCCATCTGCTCGACCACACTGCCCAGGCCGGGAGGCAATACAAGCTGCAAAACGAAATCATATTAGAAATGGGGAAGTATCAAGTAAGAAGAACTGGGCTGCTTTTCCCTGTGTAATGTACTTCTTGCCAGTCTTTCATGCCAGGACATCATCGCTAACCTCTTGAGACAAAGCAATTTAATGCTAATGACCCCATCTTTTTTCCAAATTGGGGTGGGTGGATCATACCATCTCCCCTCCCCAAGTTGCAAAGTCTAAGGAACCACCAAAACCATCCTGATGAAGTCACCTTCAGAATTTGAATTGTCACCACTTGCATTCAGCAGCAGAACTGGACAAAGTTTTCGTCACAAGGCCAACTTCAAAACACCAGGGAACACAATGTTGCCTGCCACTTGAATGACTTTACACATGTGGCAATCGTGGTTGAGAAAAGCCTGTAACACTTTTCTAGTAGAGTCTCTCAGCTTTTGCCAACTACTATTCCAAGAGTTGAATGAGCAAATCAGCAATGCAAAGTCAGATTTGCTGAATTAGTACCGCAGGGTTTCCTGAAATCCAGAAGGTAATAAAATGCAATTTTATAATAACTATAAGACAAAACAGCATCCACCCACCACAGCACCTAGGCTACTGGCAAACACAGCACCCTTTTCTGTTTCAGAGTCTCACCAAGTAGCTTCCCTTGCTGGAACTGCTCCTCCAGAAGACTACTGATCTTCGCATTCTTTTTTCTTTCATCATACTTCTTCTGAATTTTCTTTGAACGCTTCTTGTTTAAGATTTCTTCTTCCTCAGGAGTCTGGAACAAGAGCAGAAGCATGTGAAGGAGTTCAACTGATAGTCACTTCCCATAATTTCACCCATTTAATGTTTATGTAATTCGTTTTTGTAACCAACGTAGAAGTCTCATTTGGCATTAAGCAGTATATAATTTACTAACAAGTGATTGAAGGAGCTTGAATGAGCTGGGTATGTTTAGCCTGGAAAAGAGGAGACTGAGAGGAGATAGCCATCTTCAAGTATTTTAAGGGCTGTCACATGGAGGGAGCATGCTTGTTTTCTCCTGCTCTGGAGGGTAGGACTCAAACCAATGGCTTCAAGTTCCAAGAAAGGAGATTCCGACTAAACATTTGTAAAAGCTTTCTGGTGGACTCTCCGTCCTTGGAGGTTTTTAAACAGAGCTTGGATGGCCATCTGTCATGGATGCTCTAGCTGAGATTCCTGCATTGCAGGGGGCTGGACGAGATGACCCTTGGGGTCCCTTCCAACTCTTAAGATTCTATGATTACAATATTGAGGATCTGAACCTGGCCAAGTGACAAGTAACAGAATGAGCCAGTACCAGCACTGTGTACATTAAGAATTCATTTAACTTTCTGCATTTTTAATTCAAAACTTCTGTGCCCATATCAGCAAAGAGATGCTGTAACTGGACAAGAACCAACAATGCAGGGTGGTCAGATGTCTTCTTCAGATTAATGTCTGTCATCGCTCTCCATTCAGAAGCAGAACTGGACAAAGGTATCCTCACCAGAAGACAGAAGAACCCTAAACTCTAGGGCAAAGTGGCTGAACGCTTAACAATTAAAAAGCACAGAACAATCATCTGCCTCTGCAGGCCCACTTAATACATACCAACTTAGCACCCTTTTTGCGCCCGAGTGGCAAGGCATAGTGGGCTTCATACCACTGTCGGTATGGTGTGCTGTCAATGAGGACAATGCAGTTTTTGACCAGGGTCTTTGTGCGCACCAATTCATTGTTAGACGCATTGTACACTACGTCTATGATTCTGGTTTTGCGGGTACAGCCTGTAAAAACAAGAGACCATGTTACAAATTCCAAGAGCAAAATACAAATCCATAGCAAAAGAGCCTCTCATGTACATAAAAACCATAGGCCCCGAAATCCCCTTGAAGGTTGAAGTTTGCAGGATCTGTACAGCTTCTGCTTTAAAAATACAGTTGTGAAGTTTCTATTACATCTACTTTTAAAACACCCACTTAAAGATCATGAGGAAAATTGGAATTTTTGAGTACAATTTGGAAAGAATTTCCCCAGACCCCAGGTTAACCAACCCACTCTTTCTGCAAACCTCAACTTTAAAAAAATATAATGTTACAGAGCAGCACCATAGGGAAGGTGCATTTTCTGCACTTACTACTATAAGACAAAATAATAGCATAGAAGCAGTCCTAGAAATGTGCACTATTTCCCGATTTCAGTAGAACTTATCCCTTTCTGTGAAAGGCAAATGCTTTACAAACAACTCCGTGTCTGTGAATGGGTTGCTCTGGGCCTTCACACGTTTGCAGAGTGCACATAAGCCCACACCGCCCCCTTCCAGGTCGAAACAACCCACGTGTTCCAGGTTCCACGTCAACTGAACGTGTGCCTGTACCTTCTGTTTTCAAATTTATGATTACCTTTTGCCTTTGGAAGATAGTCTGGAATATTGGTCATAAGCCAATGGTCTACAACCAATTAATGAAAAGGTGTGTTCCAATTGCCCATCTGCACAAAATTTTAATGATCAAGTTCAATATTAAATATGGAATGGTGGAAACACAGAATCTGCAATCAAGTGAATCATCTCCACCAAATTAGAAAAAAATAGTAACAAGATTGTAATCTGACACTTCCATAAAGTAAGAAACTTTGGGCAGACTAACCCAAATAGGCACTCTAAGGCACCAATAAGGAATCACACTCAATGTACACTCAGTATTTGATTTTTGCAGCAGGGGATTTTCTTTGCCTGTTACTGTCTCTGTAGCCACAAAATGTTTAGACCAGGCCTCCTCCCTTCTTGTCCCTTGGCCACAGAATTGAAGTTTTTCAATCCATCTTTAACATCTCACAGCATTACTCAATGTTTAACAGCACCTGTGATTAAAATCAATTCACACAATAAAATTCTTGGGAAAATACACCTCAAATGTAGTATACAAACAATTTTGTTTCCCCTTTAAATTTACATAACTGCCCTTGAAGCAACAATGCACTCACTCAGGGTAACTATGACACTACCATCACCGAGAGTTTAGGAATTCACCAAAACTCTCTTAAGGTCAAAGTTATCATCACTGTTCTCTTGTTTTAGCTTCCAGATCACTAGTATGTACAAGCCTAGCTAATGCCACACAGAGGAGCCATTTTGCACTTACATTCAGACCCCCAAGAGAAGTTTCCAACATCGAGACGCAGAGCACGGTATTTTTTATTCCCTCCACGTACCCTTACTGTGTGAATTCTCCTAGGGCCAATCTACAACAAAACAGAAGAGACTAGGTCAAACCACACGCGTACACATCACTAAAATCTTCTTACAAATACTCAAACCACATGGCAACATGGTCAGTGTAACTATGACAACCCCTAGCATTGGTGAGTGCACAATGACCAAAACGGTCTCGCACCCACCTAAGGTGTAGCTCTCATCACTCCAGTTGCCTCCCATTCCAAATATAATGGTTCAGATCTACTTATTTATGCAACTAATCCAGCACACCAGACTTTGGACTTGTGTTTAACTCCTCATACTGCACTATAGTCTAAGGGGAAATTCAGATGCAATTTGTGACATGGCACATTTGTGGTGTGCCTCAGTTGCCTGAAGTCAAGCATCCCACCAAGAGTGCCCCTGTACTTGAATGCACACAAAGGAGATTGGATCCTGGTTCATACATAGAAGTACAAGAAAGGAATCGCTGCATGCTACTCGCAGTCAGAAAAATAAACTGGAGAACAGTTACTACTGGGAAATTCAAGGGCACACTTTTATTAAGTTATAATTTATGAGTTCTACTCTCAAAATAGTCTAATTTTTGCACATTCATGCTGCTTCCAGGTCAAGCACACAAAAATAGATTAATATATTTTATAACATGAACCTCCTTTATAGCACGAACCTTTGATGACTCTAAACTAGGATAATCCCATACGATCAGTATTTTAAAATGTGCTCTTTCAGGTTACTCAAGAACAAAGAACCCCTGCAACGAATACTGAGGGGTCCTGAGCAGTGCGCGGAGGTCTCAAGTACTCCAAGAAACATATATATGCTTTCTAATTTAAACAGGGATTTTGCAGTCATAAGCTGAGCATCAAAAAGACAAAGAGACAGCTAGCTGCACAAGTAATTATTCACTAGAGAGCTACAAGCACATACTTTGGTATTGGCAGGGGGTCGCCCCAATTCATACTTCCTCTTCTTGTGGTAGGGCTTTCGCTTCCCCCCGGTCTTGCGGCGCTTGTGCCAGTTGTCCCTGGAGATACCTGAGCGGACAGAACAAAAGCCAAATGGTGAAGACGAGCGCGCGGCACAGAGCAGGGCCTTTTCACCTCAGCCGACTGCAAGAGTTCCTTATGCCCAGAGTTACTCAGCTCTCCAAGGTAAAAAATGTCTCCGCACGGCATTCTCGGTGGAAGATGCTTCATCACAGCAACACGGGGCAAAGGAACGCGAAGGGGGCCCTTGGCTCAACGCCAGTGGGAGGCCGCTTCCCGCAGACCCTTCCTCCAGGGTAGGCAGCCAACGCGTCAAAATGGCAAAGGCACGCAGGCCCAGGCACAACCTGCGGCCGAGGCGGGGCCCAACCATGAAAGCGGCAAAAAGGAGCCACCGGCCCAAATAGACCCTGCACTGAATCGTGCAAACGCCCCTGTCCTTCATTACTTGAGCTGCATCCCCGCTGGATCGACCACCTGGCCGGATGGGAACGGATGGAAGGACCTCACCCTCCAGCTTCCCAAGCTACTCACCCATCCTTCTCCGGAGGCGCCGACTGCAAAGAGAAGGCCGCAAAGCACCACGGGGCGGTTTGTTGCCCGTCAATTCTCGCGATGGCTTCTGCGTGAACTCAGCGCGTCCTCTGTGCGTCTGGACGTCATCGAAGTGAGACGCGCCTGCGCGGTCGGCGAAGGAATGCGACCGCGGCAAAGACAAGAACCGAAGTGTGTCCGATGGCAGGTGTGCGCGGAAGGGAGCGAGCTATTTGTACCCAGCTATGGATGACCGCTCCACGCCGCATTAGTGCTTCAGTGCTTTGCTACTCTGCGCAGGTCTGTTACTCGCCCCATGCAATCGCGTAGGAAGGTTTCTCCACTTGCAGTAGCTGTAGAAAAGGGAGCTTCTCGCACGTTTTCCGCAGTTCTGCAGCCATGACAGGTAAGCTAAGCCTGCTAATGTTCCCTCTCCTGCATGACCGTTAAAAAGGTACATGGCTCTTGTAAAATAATCGTATCCGGTAGTTTTAAAAAATACGCACGCAACGAAACGGAAAGGCAGATTAACACAAAATTTAGGTGGTACCAACTACGCCTGTCCTTCACATATGACATTGGCGACAATGGCATACAGTGAAGGGTTGTAACTGTCTGAGAAAGATGGAAACCAGAACATTTGGAATAGGCTAGTGCTGATCTCATTATCCCCCACGACAGGTGCTAAATTAGATACGAAGGAAACATCAGTTACAACTCTTATGATAAGGGTATCTTCTATAAATTTGGGCTTTGCATAGATATGTCAAAAACCCACTGCACTCCATATATACATTCACACACACATTAAAGACAATGCTTTATACATCTAACAAATGGGCTCTAGTTTATGAAAGCATGTACCACAATAAATCCGCTTTAGACTTTAAGGTGTCAATGCAGGAAAGCCAGTATTTCAGCATAGAATCAGAGTTGGATGGGACCTTGAAGTTCAACTCTTTGCTGATGCAGAAAATCTACAAAATCCCAAATAGGAGACCAGGATTTGGTTAGGAAAAAACCCGATACCCCATTCTAATCCTCCACTGTGCATCAAAACTGACATGAGCCAGATTCTTCACAGAGCAGTACCTGTCTTACCAAGCATAGTCATATCCCCAGCTGAGAGTCTAGTCATGTCATATCAATACAGCTCTAGGAAGGTTCCAGATTTTACTATGCAATGCTTGCAACCTAGTTGAAATTAATTTGAAAGGAGTTGATAAATGTTTTAAGTACATGTGAACCTATATAGCCATCCTACAAGTTCAGCTAAGTTTATTTTTTATTACAGTAGTCCAGAGTCACAATAAATGTTATCCTTTGGTGAGTCAGCATTCCTCTGCTGTTACCTGAACATGTGATTGAGAGTACTTGCAGCAGATGATTTCTGCATATTGGTGAGCAGAGGATAGAGTCTCCTATGCTAGCTGTGTATATATAAGTTGCCCGTAGTATGTTGATTCATAATATATTCCTGCTATTTCTGCAAATTAAATATTTTGGTTGTTCATGTTGAGTCTGATGCAAAGGCCCTCTTAAGATTGCACATTCCTAGTGAGGTTTTGTTGTTGAATAGCAGGTTCCCATGCTGTATAATGCATTGCTTTTAGAAGTGATTTGCCATGTAGCAATGAGAATGTTGTTCAGGAAGCTTCAAGCCCAAGGAACTGCTGAGCATAAGGAACTAAGTTCTTTGGGTGCAATAATTGTGTCTTTGAATTTTATGAATTGAAGCTGTTTCTAGAGCCTGTGGATTATTATATTTATTTCCCACTTTCCCCCAAGGAACTCAATATAGCATATTGGGGGGGGGTTATTGGGTTGCTTTGTATTTTGTGATTTTATATTGTAACCACCCCAAGACCTGCAGGTATAGGGCGGTATACAAATTAAATAAATTATGTGTGTGTATGCTTGGTTCCCCGCCCCCTATTTTATCCTCAGAACAACTCTGTGAGTTAGTCTAGGTTGAGACTGACAATGAGTATCAAATTAAAGTATTTGAAGTCTCTATATTTTCTTCAGTGTATAAACATTAGCATTTCAACTTAGCCTCTCTCCCTCACTTTACACTCAGATGTTAATTTATGTTCAGTTCTGATAATCTGCATTGTAATGTAAAATTGCTCTGCACAGAGAGAAAGAGAATTACAGCTATTCAACTGGTAAGGTAAAGGTAAGGGGACCCATGACCATTAGGTCCAGTCGTGGCCGACTCTGGGGTTGCGGCGCTCATCTCGCTTTATTGGCCGAGGGAGCTGGTGTACAGCTTCCGGGTCATGTGGCCAGCATGACTAAGCCGCTTTTGGCGAACCAGAGCAGTGCACGGAAACGCCGTTTACCTTCCCGTTGGAGCAGTACCTGTTTACCTACTTGCACTTTGACGTGCTTTTGAACTGCTAGGTTGGCAGGAGCAGGGACCCCTTGCTTAAAAACCAAATCAGGATTTATTCAAGTTACTCAATAGTTTTCTTTAAAGCAGGTTCTGTTATATGAAGGCCACAATAACACAAAATAAGGATAGCCAAGTTGCCTTACTTCTATAGCATTTCATGAGAAATGAGACACAGAATTGGCAAACTGATGCAAAATATTTATTCCAAGTTAGTTATCTTTTGTTGCAGTAGTTTTCCCCCTCATACAGACTCAATGTGATAGTCACTTTTTTAAATCTGTAAATAATGTTATCAAAATAATCTTAATCTTTGAAGTCCCACAAAAATTTATATTTTACAATCCACCCTGAATATCAAGGTTGCAAGAACACAAACAATTCCTATATCCAAATATTTTACAGCTGTACCCCCAAAAAAGGAAAAAACCCCAAACACGCCTGGTTAAGTGATGAAGCTCCCCGAGCCGCCAAAAAACAAAATAAAAAAGTTCCATGTTATTAGCATTAATTTAACACAATTAGAACTTCCATAGCCATTTTGTCATTGACAATGATTGTTTTAGCACATTATTGCCGCACAGCATTTTGCTATGTGGACGGCAGTATGAGAAGCATGTGGCTGCCCAACTCAGTCCCTTACATCCTGCTGCTGATGAGACAAACTATGCCTTGCACCAGAAGGCCATGAGTCACCCATCTGCATGGACTGTTCTCTATGAAGCATAGAAGGGCAAAACCAAAAATAAGCCAATAGCTTTCTTCTTTGGGATATAATTCTTTCCCTTGTGCATGAAGTTTTCAACAATAAAAAGAAACTGAACAGACTTGAGACAGAATAAACTCTGCTTCATTTGAACCCCAAACATTTATGTGCTGAACTACAAACTGAGTTTGCTGGGTTGTTTTGTACTGTGGGTTTTTTGTGCCTATTTTCAGGCATCATCGTCTGAAGTTTCACTGCTACTTGTTTCTGTATCCGACTCCTCAAACTCTGTCTTAAAAGTGCTTCTCCAGTGGGAGAATAGTTGACTGTTGCCACGGCCTTGAAGAAATCCATTCTTCCTAAAGCCGTTTCTTCTTAGCTGCAGGAAAGAAAGAAAAATGAATTCGTATTTGTTTCCCTTTTCCATTCAGAGCTCAAAGCAGAGTACACTCTAATACTATGTACATATAAAACAAAGTCTATATAGGCTTGTCAACATGCAAAAAAAACCTGAGTAGACGCTTTTGAAATCATAATCTCACAGGTTTTATGAAATAAAACTAAGAAACGACCAATGCTAAAAGACTGATAATAATACAGTGGTACCTCGGGTTAAGTACTTAATTGGTTCCGGAGGTCCATACTTAACCTGAAACTGTACTTAAACTGAAGCACCACTTTAGCTAATGGGGCCTCCCGCTGCTGGAGCATGATTTATGTTCTCACCCTGAAGCAAAGTTCTTGACCTGAAGCACTATTTCTGGGTTAGCGGAGTGTGTAACCTGAAGCGTATGTAACCCAAGGTAGTACTGTATTAAGCACAAAAGCTAAACATACCTGCTCTGACTTTATTTGGAACTCTTTGAGCTCATCCTCTGTGAGGGGAAGGCAATTCTCATCATTTTCAGGGTACTCTTGCCACCCCATTGCTTTCAATAACCTAGCAATTTAAAGGAGATGGGATGGGTCGAGAAAGAGAGGTTGGATTAACAATGGAAGAAAGACCCACCCCCACATAACAATGCATACAAAACTGACACGTTTTCTATACTCACCACTGATTTTTACATGAATTAGTTAAGTTCTATTTAACAAGCATTGTTAACAATGCTTGTTAAATAATGTTAAATAATTGTTAACAATTATTTAACAAGTATTCTTCAGCTGCAAAGGAACATGGGGTGACTTTATGAAGAAGGACCTAGGTAATGAAAGTAAATGATGTGGTTATGAGGGACTGGGGAATGAAAAAGGAATATGGCAGGAATCCTGAGGGTTAATGTGAGAAAGAACTGGACCAGTGATGGCTGGAGCTAGAAGCCAAGTGGATGGGGTTGCCCCCTTTTCCCTCTCAGGTTATAACTGAGTAGAATACACCTCTTGTATTCTTTATTCATTAGTAAGAAAATAACTATTCTTGAGGAATAGTTTTTCTGTGTATGTATGCCGACATGCATGTATTAGGTGCTTGTCAGCATGTCAAAATCTGAGGGGTGATTTGACTGAAAAATAGAAAGTCCTTTATAAGCAAAATAATTGTGTCGTCTGCCTCTTCCAGAGCAAATGGGAGAAAATGTCTCTTCCCCAACTCACTCTACCTTGTGGCAGCAACATCACTGCCAACAGGGACTCTGTGACAAATGATGGCAAATACACCTTGCTCCCTACTCCTGTTATGAATCATAGAACTGTAGAGTTGGAAGCTATCCCAAGGGTTATCCAGTCCAACTCCCTGCCATGCAGGAATCACAACTAAAGCATCCCTAACAGATAAGGAGCCATTACTCCTATGCCTGCTCTGAGGGAGCAGCACTGCAGCATCAGAGGTTGAGCAATTACTGGGCTGAGGTTTATGCAGGCCTGATCTAGCCGTGACATTAAGTATCTACTGTTGTGCTCAAACAGCTGGGGTAGCGTCAGAAGACTTAATGATTTATTCCACAAAAACATTCTGGTCTTATGTGTGATAGATAGCTGTTAGGGAGTTACCCTTGCCATCACCTTTGAAATAATATGCCTCTGTGCAAAGACCCTCCCAGTATATGAGCACCCACTGCAGGATAGCAAAATGGCACACTACACTGCAAGAACAGCATGATCAAACAATAGAAGCAAAAACTGACAATATCTTGTGGTTGGTGATAGAACTTTAAGAAGTTTCAGGTTCTACTTTTACTTCTGACTCTTATTCCACTAATTTATCTACAGTGCTGGTAGAAAAAGATTTTCCTTAGCAGTCTGTCTTCCCTCTCACCTGTGTTCTGCTTCTAATGAGTGAGAAAGGTTCTCCCCTTCTTCTAAAGGCAGAGAAAGACCATTCTGGTGACAATTCTCTTCCCAGTTTTCCTTTGGTTCTGGTGTGCTGCCATCCTCCATCTGGCAAGGGAGAAAAAAATAAGTCAGATTGCCTGGTGAAGGCTGCTGAGCTATGATATACAAGGCCTACCTAGGCCTTTAGATCATGGCATCAAACAACCACTCTTGTACTGCTATCTATCCAATCAAAACCACACTTGCTATGAAATAAGCCCAGCAAGACTTCAAACATGCACAAATTGCTCTGCAAGGAGTTTACTTTTGGAAGAATAATCAATATATACCCAGCCTTCCTGACCATAATTAATACTAACAAATTACATTGTAAAAATATTCTTTTTTTCAAGATCCCTCTAACTAGAAGCTGTAGTTTCTAGAATGTCCAGCAAAGTAAAAACACATGTGCAACAGGGTGCTATGTGTGCAATTTTCGAGCCTTGATGAATCCTACAATCAGGATTGTGAATGGGTTCCCAACAAATAACTTAAGCATGTATTCTGCACACATTGGATCTGGTCCCACAGACATCTGACAAAATGCTTAGTTATAACCTTATTGTAACCAATAAGGTCTTTTGCTTCAGTACTCTTTAATACCTCTATCACCCTTTATTTCCCCAAAGTAAAGAGAGTAAAAGTAAAAGCTTTCAATTACCTTAATGTGCTAGTCCAGCACAATTATTTGGGGAGTGGGGGAATGAAAATGTCTATACTGTTTTGTGTTATGCACTTTACATTTCTAAAAATTAAATACAGCTTTGTTTTATTTGTTGAAAAAACTAATTTATATAGATTAAAAATGAATTTCTGCAGGGGTTATTCGCTAAATGGATATACTGTGCATGAAGAGGACACATATTTTGTTTATGCGAAAACTCACTCCTTTAACTATCATTTACCACCTATCTGCACAAGTCAAAGAACAGAACCAAAATTCAAATTCCCATAAAAAGTAGGTGATTACCAGACAAGTCAAGCACTTAAAATAGTTGGAAAATACCAGCTCTGCCATACATTTAAAACAGCATTTCATTTCACACTCAAAAATCCCTATCGTTTTAATACTCTAGAAAGAAAAATCGGAGCTACACCCTTACATCCTCCAATTTGTTGCTCTCATGGCGCTCTGGCAACTCCCCATTCCGGTCATCCTTCAAGGCCTTCAAGAACTCACTCTTCTTATCTGTGGTGCGGCGCATCAGCTTTGTCAAGCGAGAGGAGTTTATTTCAATGGGAGGGGTGATGCTGGAAGGACTCTGTAGAGAGAATAAAAGTGCTGCAAATCTTCCAGAGTTTACTTTTTACCAGAGGGATCCTGTCCTCCCTACCTCATTTCTATTTGTGTCATTAAAGCTGGGTGATCATAAGTGTATGTTCACTGATGTTCAAATACTTTCAAATCCAGTTTTTTAATTCAACCTTTCAAGCTTACCTCTTTGGAAGAGGTGAGAACAGAGCCACTGGCCAGTACAGCAGGTTTGGTTACAGACACTGGACTTGTAAAAGCAGAATCACGGCTGGAGGAGAGTGAGCCTGGTTTATGTTCACTTCTGTTAGCTTTCCATTGGCTTGGCTACCATGAGAAGAGAACAAATACAGTAACATTAGGGAGCAAGAAACTGCATAAAAGCAACATCAATAATTAATCTAGTAACTTAATTTTTTATCTTGCTTAAAACTAGACAGTCACCTTGATTACTATTTATATTTTTTTCGGCAGGCTGAAAAAACTGGCACCAGCCCCATCACAGATCCAGGAAAAGGAAAGGAAAGTGGTCGGAGTAATGTATAAAGTTTCCCATCCCCATTTCTACTTGTGACGGGCTTTGGCAGGCCTTGCTTATTCCTACAAAGAGGTGAGAAGGTGCAACAGTGGGCAATTAGAATTCCCCTGAATGTGTGCAAATAGAGGGGGCTGCATTTATCCTACAAGACACATGTTGTGCATGGTGATTATATGGTAACACCCTGTGTAAAACATTTAAACTGGAGACGAAGCACTAAGAGTTGAAGACAGGGAATGCAAAAGTAGAAGCCAGGAACAGCTGGGGAGAAACCATGCAGAACTGGAGTAACGAGGGAACCTGGCACGTGTCCCTAAGTCACAAGTAAATAGAGATTGTTGAGAGCTTAATACCAAATGTTCCTGTGTCTACTGGTTGTCATAATGCAGCCCTTCTCAGCAAAGGAGAGAGGGCACACCCTCACATTGGGGAGCGGGAAGAAAAGAGAAAAGGAGGGAAGTGCATATAGAACACCAACTCAAGATAACCAGTTGTTGTTGTTTTTTTTAAAAAAAACCTTAACCTTCAACATGAACCCTTTATTTCCATTTACATTGTAATAGTATTTTATAGGTTTAGTACAGCACAATTTAATATTTCCTTTAGGTTAGTCAACAGAATGTTAAAACTTCTCCTGCAGTGGTACCTTTACCTTTTATCTGAGTGAACCTATGCATACCTTGGAAGGGGGTGTTGCAGGCTTGGGAACCAGATTTTTGTAGACACTTGGGACAATGGTAGTTGCCTTGTTGCCATTTGAAAGCTGAGGCCCTGGTGACGTAAATGCAGCTGAGAAGGCAGCAGCAGGATCTTCTTTTGAAACCTTTTTGATGACCAGCATCTTGGTAGGTTGCTTGGCACTAGGAGGGTTTTCTAGTAAAAGGGGTGGGGAAGAGAAACACACCAAATTTTCATTAAAAATGCAGTTCATCCCTAAATCAAATGGGAATGGATGGTTTTATAGACACTACTTGTTACAGGAAGGCAGAAACATAGTCCTCAAGAGTTACAAGTTCACTCTTTTCTCAGCCCAGTTATTTTAGCACATGCTCAAACAGGCAATATTTGGTGACAGCTCATCATATAGGACAGGATCTGAGAAGGGCTAGTCTGGAAATGTAGTTAACAAATAGATTTATTTTAGGTTTTCAACCAAGATGGATATTCAGTTCAAATAAAGCCCAATTCTAAAGGACAACACTTTATATAATTGCAATCTGATGAAACAAGTTATATTCACTATTCTTCCATTAGAGTCTTTGGAGGGAACAAACCTGGACCAGTAGGAATTATCAGTTGTGCATATTGTTACAAGCTCATCTTTATGCCCAACATAGTTTAGATGAGCACTAAGATGCAAGTAGCTATGCTTAGCTTAGGCCTCTCACAAAGTCTTGACTTTCAATTAGTATGTTCCATTCTGGCTACATGTCTGTAACCAGTGGTACGCATAGGGCCTAACAATCTTTGGACTACTTTGGATGTTACATGGCTGAACATTGGTACAGTAGATGTGTGATTAATGGTTAGTAGATAACATGGGCTGCTTTGGGCATTAAAAAGGAACCATAACTCATTGAATCAAGTCCTTCCTTTAGTATGTGGCTTCTTAAGGCTCAGGGCTCAAGCACCAATCTCTTGCTTGAGCCATGGGTCTGGTGGTTTGGATGAGGGATGGGAAACACAGCACTTTCCACATTGCTGGAAAGAATTGGAGAAGTGCTCTAGATACTGAATGGTCAAAATTTAAATGTCTAGGATGCTGAATGTCAAATATGATGGGGGTGGGGGGAGAAGAGAAGAGAACACAGACATTTCTTGGTGAGACCCAAGGACTCTACAACTCTACCACTAAATATCCAAGGCATCTTTGAAAATACTAAGATTCAGCTCAATCTGCTTCAGAATTCTTGGGATTGAAAATGGAAAGACAATTTATATCTATTTCTAAGAAGATGGCTGTTCCATGATGCCTCAATACCTACCCCAAACACCAGATGGCGTCCCAACTGGTTTACTCTGGCTGTTCTGTTTTCCAGCTTCTGGATTCAATGATGGCTAGAAAAAAAAGAAAAACATATGTCTTACTATGATACAAAATTTTATTAACTCCATTTTCAAGTTACTTAGCTAGGACTAAGTTTTAAAAACTTAATAATTGTATTTAAATTCAACATTATTCTCTCACAATTTATATACCAACATCTTGACAATGTTCCTTTGCTGTTGTACTTAATTACTCTGCAAACCAGTGTGAGCAAATAGCAAGTTTATTAAAGAACTAGGTTGAAGATACAAATAGGTTTAAGTGAAGCAGATGTACTGCATGAAAAGAAGATTTAATTTTTTATATAGTCTAAACATGGAATAAACAGTATGTCTGATCAGCATCTAGCCTTAGGGAAAGCTTTGAGTTGGAAGGAGGAAGAAACTAAAATGATACTGCTTGCCCAACTGGCACGTGGTAGGAACTTCCCATTTATATCCAAAGAAAGGAGTTTTCCTTTGAACATGTAAGTGGATACATCTCTGGGGGCAGAGCCTTCACACATTATGCAGTTTGGGGAAACACAGAGATGCATGAAAGCATAGAAGAAATTAGTGCTTGTGAAAAATCAGCAGGAAACCTTGTTGAAAACACAATACTGTACACTTACAAAGTCTTCCTCCTCAAATTGCAGTTTCTCCTTTTCTTCCTTTTCCTCCCTCGTCTCAGCAGGTGGCTTTTCCTGAAAGGCTGAACCCTTTCGGGAGTGGAAATTGCCATTCCAGTGGCGATGGGATCCAGTTCCTCCTCCTCCTCTTTGATTCATGCCATCATGGCCTCGTGAAGAACCATACCAGCCAGGCTGATTGCCAGCTAGCCCAACATGAACTCCTTTAGAAGCACCAGAGTCCACAGAATCATGACGGTGCAGGGAAGGCTGATGCCAGCAGTCTGCATGAGAGGAAGATTGTTGTATGAATAAAAATAGTCAGTACCTAAAATATCTGCCATAGTACAGATCTCTAATGAAGCCAGCGTGCAGCAACAATGCACTTTGTCAGGGGTTGGGAACCTCTGGTGCAGCAGCCAATTTGGACCTACAATGCACCCCAGCTACTTCTGGCAAATCACACCTATCTATTCCCCTCCCCCCAATGCCATATGCAGCTATTGAAGTGGCTTCAAAGGAACAACTGGAAGCAAGCTCATCATTGTTCCCTTGCTGAAGCAGGGCACACTCTAATCATCCATCAGTTGATTTTTATGGAAACAACTGCTCAAAAGGAGGGAAAATTCTTCACTTTAGCAGGGCACTCAGTGCAAACACCATAGCAATCCTAGAGCAAACCTCTTTGAAGGCATACTGGGAGTGCTCTTTCATAGAGGCACATCACCTCATTGTGATATTGGGTGATTGACAGGTGGGAGACCCTACCCAAATTTGGCCTGCAAAGTGTAGGGCAGAAGCAGATTTGGCCCACCTGGGGGAAAAGTCCCCCATCCATGCTCTATGTCAGTTCAGAATATCACCTTTACTACTCCAACCAGATCTTGGGATTACAGCCTTTATTGTGAAGCCCAAGTGAACAATATACCCTAACCATTCTCCGTTACAAGCAATGACATTATAGTCTTCTATCACAGCTGTCTTCTTGACGTTTGCTTAAGTATGCCAACAGACTCCTAGCACATCATGAAAAATCAGAATACCACCTACTTTTTATAAGGTGGGGTGCTCACAGTTTACTCTCTCATAGGAAACAATTGTTACAAAGCCCTAGGTAAGTTGAAAACCTCCACACTTTTATCTCAGACAATCAGGTTTTTCAAGCATTTAAATGTTTGCAGCATCTAACTGAGTAATAAAACCTAAGACCAGTGTGTACAAGTTCTAGTATGAGCCTTTTTATATACCTCCTGCAGTTCTGAGGGGACCATTATTAAAAAAGCCATCAGAAGAGTTGTGGCGTCTCCGGCTTACTCCAAAGCGGCCCTCTCCCCGAGGAAGATGCTCTCCGTGCTTCTCAAGAGTGGTTCCAGGGGCCTATTAAGGAAAAAAAATAATCAAAACATGCAAAGGCTCTGGAATTATGAGCTCCGCATGAGTTTTCAGGAGTTTATCAACAGATTGTTTCCTACTTTGTTCAAAAGTGATATTCCAGTGACCACCAGAACCAACCAACAAAGCTATATTTAGTATATATGTACCAGCTTCAGCCACACGTTTGCAATTGTGTAGAATCTGTTCCTTCCTTGACTCCTTTTAAATACACTGTGACAGCAAGTTGTCTTGCTATTATTTCAGGGTAACAGACTGATCAACTGTCAAACAGTTTAGGACCCATATTGGAAAATGGCATTTAGATTCTTCATTTATAAGAAGCCACTGAAAGTGCACATTGAGTGCATTATAATAATTCTATGCATTATGATAATCCAATCTGGATATTGTCGTTAATTATTGCTACCAGGTCTGTCCTAACCAGGAGCGGGAACTGCTGGTGCACCTATCAAAACTAGCAAAAAGCACTTCTGGCTATAGCTGCTACTGGGCACACAGGAGCAATGCCACACCCCCATGCTGCACATTTGAATCTTAATGGTAAATACAACCCTATCCAAATTATATATACAGTGGTACCTCTAGATACGAACGGGATCCGTTCCGGAGCCTCGTTCGTATCTAGAAGTAAACGTAACTAGCGACAGCACGTCTGTGCATGCCGCTTTTCGCCACTTCTGCGCATGCACGTGATGTCATTTTGAGCGTCTGCGCATGCGCAAGCGGCCGGAAGTAACGCGCTCCGTTACTTCCGGGTTGCCGAGGAGCGCAACTCGACCACGCTCAACTCGAAGCGTCTTCAACCCGAGGTATGACTGTATACTCTTACAAGGGGCTCCCAGTAGTCTGGCTTCCAGGACAACACCAGCTTAGCTTCAGTCATATTGTAGCATTTGTTGTTCCCAGAACATCCACTTTGTCTCTCAGGGCACATACTTTGCCCACATATTAATTAACAATTTTGTGTGTTACTGTAATGGTAAATGTTTATATTTTCTCTGTGCATGACTTTGAGAGACTGGCTGTTCCAAACCAGGGGTAGAGAACCTTTTTCAACCCGAGGTCTACATTCCCTGGGAACCTTCCAGGGGATGCATGCCAGTGGTGGGTGGGGCCAGAGGCAAAAGTGCATGGACCAATTAATGTAACTAGAATAGGCTACATTGCAGCCACACAAAGCGCAAGAGTTTACACCAACCCTTCCCAATGAAGCAAAAAACAGTTTGAAGAGGGCACTGGTTACATTTAAGTTTTGCAGCTTTTTCCATGTCATGACAACACATCATTAGTGACAAATTGTCCAAAAATGCAATTTGTATGTTAGTTTTGTTAATGCAAGCATTAGTTTGACAAATGGGCTATCAATTCTGGTAGCGATGTCCTACCATTTTATTGTTGATGCACTTTTAATGCAGGCTCAATATGGCCAATATAATTTAACTGTTTTACAAAGCCATGTATGCATTTCATAATCAAATAGGCAACCTGGCCATAACTTGTCTAAATGTTATTGAAGAGTTTGATCCAAGATTCAGTCGTTTACCTTAGCAGACTGTGGTGTAGAGAAGTTAAGCCAGGCAGGAACAAAGTCATGCTGCGCCATTTAGGTCCAGTGTCTCTCCTTCAATAAAGCGAGGCATCAAACCTCATGGCCAGGATCTAAGACAAGATGAACAACACACATCCACTGTCAGCCCTTCCCACAGCAAAGACAACACAGCAAAGACAGGACTAGGCCAGCCCCTAACAGCTTGGACAGCAACTCAGTATCTTTCCAAGAGCTAATTGAAGGATATACAACTTGACATAGATCCATTCTGAACTACTGTAGTTCAATGGCTCCTGTTGATTTCCATCCTCCATGCTCAATTCAAACCAATAAAACTAGAAACTGAGCTCCATCAACCTCTATAGTTTCTGCTGGGAACTAGAAAAAGTTGATGAAGAATTCAGTATTAATTTCCCCTCCAGCTTATTAGTATTTCACTCAGGTCTCCCTCTGGACACTATAAATCACAGGTAGGCAAACTAAGGCCCGGGGGCTGGATCCGGCCCAATCGCCTTCTAAATCCGGCCCGCGGACGGTCCAGGAATCAGCATATTTTTACATGAGTAGAATGTGTGCTTTTATTTAAAATGGGTTATTCGTGGGGCATAGGAATTCATCCCCCCCCCAAAAAATATAGTCTGGCCCCCCACAAAGTTTGAGGGACAGTGGACTGGCCCCCTGCTGAAAAAGTTTGCTGACCCCTGCTATAAATCTTTCACAATAAGCATGTTTGAACGGTATCATGGCTTTTCCATGAGCACATAACAAGAAATCCACAGTCAACATCCCATTTCCCATTTTGTCTGAACTGGGAAACTCTTTAAACTTCTGCAGTTATCTAAAGGACTGTCACGTGGAAGATGGAGCAAGCTTGTTTTCTCCTGTCCCAGAGGCTAGGACCCAAACCAAAGAATTCAAGTTACAAGAAAGGTGATACTGACTAAACATCAGGAAGAACTTTCTGACAGTAGGGCTGTTCAACAGTGGAAAAGACTCTCTTGTAAGGTGGTGCATTCTCCTTCATTGGAGGTTTTTAAGCAGAGGTTGGATGGTCTTCTGTCATGCTTTACTTAAGATTCCTGCACTGCAGGGGGTTGAACTTTATGACTCTTGGGCCCCTTCCAAATTATGATTCTATGCTTCTAGACACCACCTGAAGGCAACCTCAAGCCATGGCTTCAAATACCAGTTCCAAAGCTACTAAACAGGATATTATTTTTAACTAAAGACTTCCCTGTTCTTTGCCACCTCATGCAAAGACAGGAAAGGAGCAGCTGCATGTGGGTGCACAAGACTTCTTATTTCTTCTTATTAAATCAAGATATGATCATTTGAACATACCTGTTGTGAAATATCACAAACAGAGATGGAAATGAAGGCGCAAAGGTTGTGTATTTTCATATAGCAGTAAACAAAAGAAGTCCCACAATGACTTACCTAGTCCGGCCTCTGCAGTCCACCACTCTCACTTTTAGCACTTCTCTTGGTTCTCCAGATTTCTTCCTTCTCCAGGGTGCACCTATGCCAGCTTTGCGGCAAGGGTGAGTCCCAAAGGAAGCACGAGAAGCCGCACTTCGTGCCGACTGCACCCCTCACCCCTCTAGCTGCTCATCTTAATTGCTCTCTGCACTTATATGAGAAAAAAAAAACCTAAAAGGGAGTGTGCATTTTTGAAAAGCCACAACTACATTCACCTCATTAATTTTGCTGTTGTTGTTACAATGCTATGCAACTCAGCTTTTACATTACAACAGTACTTATCAGATATGCACAGCATTCAGAAAGACACCATGATTAATGGTGAACTCCACAAATCCACTCTGTTCATCTTCTGCAACAACTTGATTTGGAATGGGGGCGGGGAGGTGGGTGGCAGGACCATGAAGGATCCTGCAAATTCTGAAAATGTGTGTTAAAACGTATATTTGTAGAAGTTCTAAAATGCAAGACTCATCCTCACCACTTTTATAGTTGCTTAAAAAGTTGTTAGCATTCTTAAAACTGCATCTTGAAAGGATTTTCACATAATGTAACTTAAATTTCCTTGCTGAGGAACTAAAAGCAACTTGATGAAGAGGTAAGATTCACAATGATTTCTGTCCTATTGTTGCTATGAATGCATTCAATTAAAGCTAAAAGTAAGGGGCTAAGCCAGAAAATAATCTCTCCCTGAACTAATTTAGTTGAGCTGTTGCTTTAAAAAAGAGAAAGTTGGTGTATTATAATGAATTTGGGTGACGATCTTCTGAAAAGTGTAGAATTCACGAAGTATTCTCTGAAAGAAAGACAGTATTACCTATCAGTAAATGAAGCAAAAAGGATCTAAAAGCTCAATAATATATGTTTTCCATGTCTTCTTCAGTTTCTACTGAAATCATGAAGCAAGCCAGTTTTTAAGTTACCTGTGATTATTTTCAATCAACACCCTATTTCAGCATTTTTAACTTGAAAGTTATCCTATTTGTACCCCATCCATCCATGTATTACCTTATTTTGTCTTCATAAAATAGCTTCATGAAGTAGGTTAGGCTGAGAGACTTTACCACCCACAGTGGCTGGGGCAACCCAGTCAGATAGGCGGGGTACAAATTATTATCATTATTATTATTATTACCACCATCAAAGTTACCTTGTGAGCTTCATGAATAAGTATTTGAACTCCAACACTCCACACATACCTACTTTGCAGGTGCCGCCATGTTCAAACACAGGTCTGCCAACATGCACTACCAACAGAGGATACAAATAACACTCTCTAATTGCAAATTCACTGAATACCGACAAAAGCCCCCCAAAAGGGCCAGAAAGAAACAAAAGGAAAGTTGTCTGCCTGCTCAGAGGGAACCTTGATGCTTGCAGATATATAAAAAAACACTTTACAAGGCGGCAAAACCCCCAAAGTCAACCAAACGAGGACTGAGCACAGTCAATACTATGCAATGCTGAATATGTAAATGTAGCTAAGAAAAACTCTTATGAAAGGTTTAGATTTTATTACCTACCAAACAACCCTCACTAATACAGTGTCTATAATTAATCAACCCTAACAACTACTAAGCTATGACTTATTTGAAATTGGACACACACACCGCAGAACACTAGCACATCACTAAGGATGCTATGCATTTTAGAATTTAAAAATTCCACGTTCCATTGATTTATCACCATGGCAGAAATTATAGGCCTAGAATCACGAAAGGTAAATTATGGAAGGTTTCCTACTGGTCAAAAAGAAACCCCAGAACAGCAGCATTTAAGGAATTCTGCATAGCATTCATTTCTTTAAGTCCTGAATTTCTCTTTGATACATACTTCCTGTAAAGTTATATTTGACTGGAGAACTGGGCCCAGGCTAACAAAATGAACTTCAATAGGGACAAATCTAAGGTTCTGCACTTAGGCAGGAAGAACCAGATGCACAAATATAGGATGGGGGACACCTGGACTACTAGTAGTAACTGTGAAAAGGATCTAGGGGTCTTGGTGGACCACAAGCTTAACATGAGTCAACAGCTAACACTATTCTAGGCTGCATCAACAAGTACAGTGTCCAAGTGAAGTAATAGTACCATTCTATTCTGCCTTGGTCAGACCACACCTGGAATACTGTGTCCAAATTCTGGGCACCACAATTTAAGAAGGAAGTTGACAAGCTGGAACATGTGCAGAGGGCAACCAAGATGATTAAGGATCTGGAAACTAAGGCTTACAAGGAGCGCTTGAAGGAGCTGGGTATGTTTAGCCTGGAAAAGAGGATAGGAGATCTGATAGCCATCCTCAAATATCTTAAAGACTGTCACATGGAAGAGGGAACATGCTTGTTTTCTCCCTCTCTGGAGGGTAGGACTTGAACCAATGCCTTCAAGTTGTCAGGAAATTCCGACTAAACATTTGGAAAAATCTTTCTGATAGTAAGAGCTATTCGGCAGTGGAACAGACTCCCACAAGAGGTAGTGGACTCTCCTTCCTTGGAGGTTTTTAAGCAGAAGTTGAATGGCCACCTGTCATGGGTGCTTTAGCTGAGATTCCTGCATTGCAGGGGTTAGACTAGATGACCCTTGCATCCCTTCCAACTCTAAGATTCTATGATCTCATAAAGCTCAATGTGGAGCTATAATCATGGCAAAGAAGTTTATATTCTCTAGTCCAGCCTTTTCCAGCCTGATACTCTCACGACATTTTGGTCTACAATTGCCATCATCCCTAATCATTAGCTATGCTAGCTGGAGCTGTAGTTGGGGGTGGAGGGGGCTCCAAGTCAGGGAAAGCTGCTCTACCCTGATTCAAAAAGTTCTATGTCAAGATTGGTACATTATTTTTAAAAGAATTACCGATTTAATATACTGGCCCCATAATTACTATGCTGGGAATGGGAAATCTCTGGTTCTCCAGATTTTACTGAACTACAACTCCCATCAGTGCAGCCAGCATGGCCAGGAACTGTGGTCCTCTAGCAACACCTGCTCATGCAAGTCCCCAGTGAAGTGATAATGTTTCTTTTCCTTTTTGGGGCAAGGAGGGAGGTTAATGATCCATTCACAACCTGGAAATTGAACTCCATATCTCCCAGATGAGAATTCAACATTATTTGGCAAGAGACATTAACACACACACAAAAGCCTTCTCAAGATTCAACTCAAACCAGAAATGCTGATTTCTTGGAACATATCCTGATGCCCTAAGTTGAATAGATTCCAATTTAACATTTCTGACTTATTAAAGTAAACAAAACTAAAAAGATAGGTTAGTTTCACCTAATGAAGTATCTCAAAAAATAATAATAATAAAGAAGATGAACCCTGCTGAATGAGACCAAAGGTTCATCTACACACAATTCTGCTCCCAAGAGTATTTGAACTTAAATAGATGATGGGGTTAGAGGGAATCAAAACACTAAATGTGATTTAAATGTTATATCCAAACAAATGCAAAGCTTTTCAGATTTTTATTACAATACTTATATTTTTGGCATGACAACACACTGTAGTTCACACATCACACTGCATACTTAATGTTTTATTGTGAACATGTTTTGCTGGGCTGTTGTGTTCTCTCTGCTAGCACAAGTAGAAACAAAGCATAATTCACAAACCATAGTCTGTTTGGAAGTGAAATAAATAATAATTCCCAATTCAGATGCAATACTAAGCCAGGGATCATAGTTTGCTTCCACTGTGCCCTAGAAGGGAAATGGTAACAGCCCAGAAAGCTATGCTCACAGTAAATCATTAAGTATACCATTAAGTATGCCATTTACCAAGGCAAGAACATAAGGCCAGCAGCACTTCCCTTATACCAGGCATCCCCAGACTTGGCCCTGCAGCTGTTTGGGGACTACAACTCCCATCATCCCTAGCTAACAGAACCAGTGGTCAAGGATTATGGGAATTGTAGTCTCAAAACAGCTGAAGGGCCAAGTTTGGGGATGCCTGCCTTATACAGTTTAAATTTTAATTAAAAAATGCACTGAAAATGTAACTTGATTTTAGCATACTCAAAAGCCTGTGGATGGAACTCAGTTATATTTTACTCACAGTAGACCTGTTGGGCTAAGTAGTTCTGCTAGCTAGCAGGAGCCAACACAAGGGTTTCTGCTAGTACAATGAGGCTTACCCACTCTCATCCACCTGCACCACCCTCACAATCATTCAATCATGCAAGCAGAGATGCCCATTACTCTGCATTTAGAATAACTAGTCACAGTTGCTATATTACCTCAGCATCAGAGGCAGAATGCCTCTAAAAACCAGTTGGGTGGATCACAAGTGGGAGTGCATCATAGCACTCCCTGTTGGCCACTTTGAGAACACAAAGCTGGATTAGATAGACCCCTGGTCTGATCCGACAGGGCTCCTCTTATGGTTTAAATGTGCTGTGTAGAGCAAAGCATCTGGTGTCAAGACTAGGACCCAGCTGAAAGCCCGGATTGGAATGTTGGATTTGGTATGCAAGGAGTGGGTGAGCTAAAAGATGCAGCAAACTTTTTAATTGTTTGAAAAAAATACAGAACCCTTTTCTAGATTCTGATTAGTCATCTTCTCCTGATCTATGTTACACATAAGCATCTCCCCCACCTCTTTTTCCTATACTGAGTGTAGCTTAAGTGGCGCAAGATAAGGTTTTATCCCAACTTCAACTTTTCCTTCAGAAGTGAGGATCCTTTGAAGGAGAACAAAGACAAGTAGAATGTATACCATGTATCTTTAGATTCGATTATACCATACTTTTTTCTTGCTTCCATTCCTAAAGTTAGGTTGTTTTTGTCCTATTGTTCAATTATTGTGTTTCTGGGTGTGTACTTGTATTTTAGTTGTTCAAAAATGTCAGTATTATTAATAGAAAAGCACATTGCAGGGCTGTGGCATCTATCACTACAGCTCTCCAGCAGAAACAGATGCATGGTGTCAGCTGGGTGCTCATCCATGGATAACTAGTATTTACGCTTCTAGCAAGTAACAATTGAGAATGAATGGCGTAATATACTTGTCTAAACTAAAAATGAAAGTTAATACACAGTATAATTCAGGAATTTAACATTACAACTCTTGGGAGGAAAAGTTATTCACTTAACTCAAATACTAAAATTATTTTCGTTTCAGCAAAGTTGTAACTGGGTTCTATTTTGGGATAAAAGTTCCAAGCTATTGCTCAGCTTACTAGAGGTTTACCTAAGAAGCAAAGCAGAGAAGGGTTGAATTAACACAATGCAGTTACATGTAAATCTGCAAATACCTGTGTATTTATTAAAGACCTAACAGATGTTACCATAGACACTGAATAACCAATAGAATTGAGAACAAAAAAAGTGTAATCTCCATAGAAGAGCCCTTACTTGTAATGTTTTTAGTACTGTTCCTTTCTAAAGAGTTTTAAAATGGCTATTTGCATGTCTGGCGGCTTTGCAATTTATATCTAGTGAAACACTATGAAATCATGTCCCCTTCAAAAACATAAACATATATAATATTGCAAGTTTGTGTGCCACATCCATATTATAGTGGTCAAAATCTTGTATGTAAATGTTTAAATCAAAGGAACCTACTGTCCCAGCGAGCCTCTCAACAATCTGATGGATAACAATTCATCCATCTCATTACCTCCCTTACTTCAATGCTTCAAAGGTTTGTCAAACCACAACTTCACAGGAAACTGTGACTTAAGTGCAACTAATAAACCAATATGGCAAACAGCTGAGTGTGCAGAAGAGCCTAGTTTACTCTAGAAAACTGCATGTTTTATGCATTCAGCTTTCTAATCACTGATGCATACAGTTACAGCTCAATGTTTGTTAGGTATAGGTACGGTATACACAAATTACTGAGTGATTCACATGGGATTTACTATCTAACCTTAAACAGAAATCTGCAAAAAAACCCAGTCCAGATTCCATTAATTCTACCCAATCATGATTAGTTACTATGTTCTCATTTAAAAACATAGTTCATCTTACTTCTTCCGAAACCTAATTTGCTCCATACATCTCTTGATTGCATAACTTCCAACGCCATGTGTAGTAGTTCTTTGCTAGTTGGTGCTACATTGCATTTTCCCATATAAATGCATTTTGAGCAATGGAATTCTGTATTGGAAGACACTGGTAGGCAAAAACACTTGGATGGCTGTTCAGCCACATACTAAGACTTACTGGCCCATAGGTCATAAGCAGCACTAGCATCTGGACCCTCAGAACTTGAAGGATTGAACTTATTCCCACACCAAAGAAGACATCTTCATATATTAACAATTTTGAATTTGATCTTTCAGTTTAGTATGGCAGAATGTATTTATGATGAACCAGTATAATCAACTAACACTGCTTCAGTCTAAAAACTAGTCTATTTTCAAGCACAGAAAAAAGGAGCAAAAGCAGTTTGGCCCAACTCATGTAGAACAGAGTACAAACATTTCACACCACATCTTTTCACCTTCTACAAAAGCGAACAACAGCCCTTACTTCCATCCTTAGGATGACAAAATTCAAACTGGTATGGTCAACCCTGATCAATAAAAATTTCAAAAAGTATGTGATTAATATAACCTGTAGAGCAGAGGCAGTGACTGAAGGCCAAACTAAATGTTAGGAGGGGAATATAGGATTCATCAGATCATTATGCGATTGTTCGCCTAATGAGTGATTTTCTAGGAACGCATTATGTTCAGATAATGGGATCTGCATGTATTACTTCTGAGAAAGCTTCAAATCAAGTAACTGTCATGTTAAATCTGAAATTTGAAGCCATGTACTGGAGATGGTTCTTCCACCTTCATTTCCTTCCACTGAAACCTTGAATATGGTTGATTAGATGGAAGAAGGAGATTTGGCGGGATGTTCTTAGGCGGTTCAGACAACTGCTGCAGTGCTTATGATTTACACCAGTGGTTTTCAGATTTTTATTTTATGGGAACTCATTCTGCACCAACTTATCTGCTGAGGAACTCCTGTGTCCTATAAAGGGTTATGGGGCTTTTGACACCCAGCTCTGTCAATTCCTGATGAAGCATTGCTGTCTTGGTACTTGGCAGAGAACCAATAAATTGTAACTAGATGGAAGTGCTGTTGGTGGGCGGTTCATCTGCCCAGGAAGGTGCTGTTCAACCAGTTCTGAAAAGGATTTCACTCTCCCTGAAGGATCAGGTGTGCATCCTGTGGGTGCTTATGGATTCAACTTTGCCATTTCAACGTGTGATTGCTTCAGTGGCATGTAGTGCATTTTATCAGCTATGCCTGATATGCTGACTGCAACCTTTTCTTGACAAGAGACAGCTTGGCCATGGCTGGTTAATTTCTAGACTGGAATAATGCAATGAGCTTTTCAAGGGGTTGTTTTTGAAGACATTTTGGAAACTGCAGTTTAGACTATTGCAGCTAGACTGCCAACAAGAATGCTATGCAATCATATCTTGCTTGTGTTATTGGTATTGGTATTAACCTTTTAAATGGGAGTGAGAAAGGTCTCAGCCAAAGGGCTGCAGAAGGGGCCAGGTACAAGAGTGGACAGAATATCAAATACAAGTCTTACCTTCCAGTGTTTGAAACAGATTTGAAAGCTAGGAGCTAAATGGCACCTTAAACCTAGGTTATGGGTGCAACAACGGAATGCTTTTTAAGTAACAAAAATACAAAGCTGAAAATGAGTGAACTGCAGCTAAAATATTATGTTCATTTTTCACATGGTCTAGTCCTTCCCTTGCCCACCCCCCTAATATTCTTAAGAGGGTCTCTTCAGTCTTCAGAGAGTAGCTGGAAGCGGGGAGTCAGAAAAGGTCCTTCCTTCCTTCCACTGCAATTTTAATCTGAAATCTTAGGCGTAGTACTGCACCCAGAGCTCAGAAACTGCTCACACTAATAAAATTTCCTGTCGCACAATGCGCCTAAAACAATGGGAGTTTCGAACACTGTTACCTTCGTACAGTAGGCTACATTGTGGCCAAAAATATATTTCCATTCACGCAAGAGGGTGTATTTCTATATACAAACCGCAGGTGCCCCTGGAAAGTGTGTAGTGTATACGGTATCTCCACACATGTGGGTTTACACACACACACACACACACACACACACACACACACACAATGTCCATCAAAACAACAAGTATTTCACTAGTAGCTTAATATGTCCCACATTAATCTACTAAAGCTTTTGTGAAACCGTTGAAAATCAGAACTACAGGTTAACATACGAAGAATTTACCCTTTGTACACTGAAACAAGATAGGCATCACTACTGATATCATTGTGAAGTGGGCCATTACTAGACTATTATTATTTTTGCCGTCCATAACGCCACACATATAAGCCGTGGCTCAACTGAAATTTGATCACTGAGTTGCTTCATCCAAGTCAACATATTGGTTGCTGAACCCATATTAATTTGTGCATACTTTATACATGGGTGATGTTCAGAGGATAATCTTGGCTTAGTAAATCAAGACTTACACAAGTTTCAGGCACTCACATGCAACCATTTCACCTCTTCCTTTGCACAAATGAGCAAACCAGGAAGCTGCAGCCGACAGCTTCTTGATGCATTCACACTTGGAACTAGTTAATGCAGTGACCACCTTAATACCATGGTTTCATAATGTGGTTTGTTTGAAAGCCATAACTATGGCTCCTGGTCTGGATGCAGCTTCCTGGCTGCTTTACTCTGGTGAAGGAAGGAGTGAAATGGCTATGTGTGGATGCTGACTCTTGTTTGTATCTCAGATTAATACAGATGTTTATCAACATCAAATGGTGATGACCATCACAACACATATTTATCCATAAACAAAGTCTAAGGTGACCAGTTGCACTGCCACACTATTTAAAACTTCCCAAGCTTTAAAATGTTCTGGGTTGTATCCGAAAACATCACTGCACAAGTGGAATGGCTTTCATTCATGTACTTCTCCCCCCTCCATGCACCCCACCTCCCCAACCCACTACCTCAGATTTGGGGGTCATGGGGAGGAGACATACCACTGCAGGAGCAGAAGTCATTCCATTTATCCAATGGTTGCTGGATTCAACCCATAATAGGCTGCAAGTAAGCTCCAATTTTGGTATGGGCAAGTTTAAATGCCTGTACAAATACATAGCTATTTTGGAGATGAAATTATTTGGGTATAAACACCATACATTGTTAAATAAGTGGTCTTGAGTCTCCCCCTTTTAAAACAAATAATGTATTATATTTCTAAAATGAAAGCAGTCTTGTTTCAATATATTCTTTAAAAAGTCATGTCAGACAAATTGAAGACAAGTCAGCCATTTTACACACCTAACCATTTTTTTTGTAATTCAGTTACACCTGAACCTGAATTACTACTTTCCATATTTCCACACACACAGCTGTAAAATATCTGTGTACACTCCAGAAATTAAGCCAAGGAAAGATCTGCATTAATTGTCCGTAGCATCTATTACATACTTTTAAAATCTTTTTTTTTAAGTGTGCTATGAGTGAATCCCGTGTTTGATTAAATACATAGTGGAATTCACCCTTCACAAAGTTTCTCTTTATTATCTAGAACAGAATTTTCTTTCCACCATGAATCAAACATATTACAGTCTTTCAAAAAGAAAGCTTAGATTTTAAGACCATCACAATTTAATTTTTTTGCATTTCTTCTTCTGACTTAATACGGTACTTGAAACTATGTTACAAGGTCATATTTATACCATTTTACAAAAAATGTGATAGGCCCCATATGCACAATAGACATGTCTATTTCAGAAATCTTTCTCCTTTTTTAAATAGAGCTTGTTCTATTTATGTTCTAGATACAGGATGGCAGTTTATGCTTTGGTTTAGGACTGCCATTGGGGAAAACAAGGCTGTTGTGCCTTTGACATTAGTACCTCCACAGCTGATTTCCCATGGTAAACATGAGGTTGCTCAGGGGCAGAAAATGTATCTTCACTTTCTCTAATTTTGTGCCATGCCATTCCCCCATGGCTGCCATATTGTAACTGGCATCATCAGCATTCTTTCAACATTCAAAATGGTCCAAAAACATTGGCGACCTCTGATATATGGTTATGCTACAAGTGCCGGAGCTTAACATTATTAATGACAAATTAGTAACATGCTGCAGCCTACTGTAGGAGACTTGTTAGGAGCCAGGAAAAGAATAAAAAATAGGCATCAGTCTCATCACCTTTTTGAAGAAATGTGTGCCCTAGAAATGCATTACATTGGTCTCAATCTAGCTTGACTTTACTATATATTACTCAACTATTTTTACAACTAAAGGAGTAGGGAAAGGGGAAGTGGAGAGGTGGGAAGTATCAAAACCTCTTATCTTTCAAAGTACAGTGTTCTTTCTAAAATACAGAGGTTGCAGCAAAAGAGCGAACTAACATATTTCTTTCACAATAGTCATTCCTTCCCCCTTAACAGTTGTCCATAAGTCAGTAAAGGCTACCAAATACTATGCAAATCAACTGGTGAGGCAATACTAGCTTCTCTTTCAGTACTTGCTTTGAATGCAACACAGCAAACAACAAAATTATAGAAACTTAAATGGAAACCTATCCTCTTTGGGAATTATATTCCAGTTCTGTTGTTTCTTCTAATACTAAATGTTTTTGCACTGCTACTCTTGTGTACAGAAATATTGACAATTTGTTACTAGGGCAAAGTTTCTGGTGCAAGGAAATCCTCCAGAATGGTGAGGCTTACACTCTTCTCTTAATTTACAGAGGCAGAAAAACTAGCAAGCACCAGAATGCCTAAGTGATAAACGAGTTTCTGTATAAGCTTCACTATGTACAAAGCACTTGAGTTTAACTCAGGTATCTAAAACAAAACTGTGCAATAAACCACATGTTAGCTCAGAAGTTCCACTACACTTAATGCAGCTTGAAGTTAGTGTGAATGCAGACTATTAACTGGGTGGACATATTTTGAAGAGCATTTAGCATAATGATGTTAATATTTTGCAGGATTTAAGAAAATTTCTAATCTTATTTCCATTTCTCATTACAGTAGGGTATATGACAACAGCAGCAGAAATTTGACAACACAACTCAAAATCTAATTAAAAAATCCCCACCCACAGTCGTATCTGTCTACTACTATTAGCAGAAGTGTTAATGTAGCATTCAGTACGTGGACTGTAGGGTTAAAATACACTTATACTTGTTGTATAGAAAGGGAGAATTGCAAATGGTAAATCGACTAAAAAGTATTAGCTGACATACAAATAATCCCAAACCCACTAATCTCTTTGAGATACATCTAAAAAAGAACAACATGTGACTCATGCAAAAGTGTGTACAAGTTTATATAAATGAAGTACCTATCAAAATGATTGCAAAATTCTATTATCCTTTCATAATATACTTAGTTCTCATCCTTACCCTGACAATGATCACCCAAGACAGGGGTGCAGAGATTGGGGATTTAATGGAAGATCTATGTGATTTTCAGGAGGTTGGCGATTTCTATCAATTGCTTAATAATAGCAAGATGCACAAATCAGATTGCTGAAATGAAGAAAATAGGGTGGCATAGAGCAACAAGGAGTGGATATGTGTGTGGAAGAACTGTCAGCTCAGTTCTGGTCTGGTACTAAAAACAAATTCTTGGGCTCAGAATTCTTTAATTTTAAGTATGCCTTTTGCACCCAACTCTGGTTGATGGATCTTGGGGGTTCCAGAAAAAAACAAAAGTAGATCCTTTAAGTCTGGTCTCTTCCCCCACCCCTAAGAAAACACTGGTCACTGGAACTCTTTTTCTATTGCATCTAAAAGTCAAACTAATTACTAAAGTATTGATAGATCTCTAGATGCAAATTCTTACTGTTAAGGTTATCGGGCTGAAGTACTACTTTAGTACATTCTCTTTAAAAGTTAAGAATTGTTCAGTTTCCTTCAGACTATCTTCTACATAGAAGGCATATAGACAAATTGTCCTATTTCCCAAGAAATGTTGGTGCAGAACAGGCAAAGCAACTATCCTTTTAAGACACACAACAACTTCCACATTTGCACTAGATTCTATTTAACATTTATATTTTAACTCAGCCACCCAAATTTTAAAGGAAAATGTTTTTACACCCACACACACACACAAATAATTTCAAGCAGTATCTAGAGTAATATAGCCACCAGGAAAGACACAAGAAGTGCACATTCCATTCAAGCATTAAAAAAATCTACCAGTAACTGCCAGAATCTGACACTCTACTCCTTACCTTGAGTCATATGCAGCAAAGAAGTATTACACAAGTATAATACTGTATGCCTTCCTTCTGCCTTAATATTCAAAATACTCTATTTGTACCTCCCTACAAACACACCCACAAGTCAACTCCCTCCTTCTCAGCCTGCTCAGCAAGAACAACAATGCTAGATTTAACAAGGCAGTCTGCATGGAAGGCAAGATATAATTATCCATTCCTGACACTTGTATATTTGTTCCTGAACACAGAGTCGCTGTTGTTGTTTGGGGCGGGTGTGTGTGAAAAAGAAAACGAAAACAGTTCCATAGGGAAACTACGTCAAGCCAAGCATTCTTACTTAAATATTCCTAGTTTTGACCCACCACACTTGGCTGTCTCGAGTTGTCCAACAAGCTGTCTACAAGTTGTCCAACAAGCCAGCATTTGCCCCCTTTCCACTAAAGAATAACTCCTCGCACTTTATAAAATCCTGTGCCCTACTCGACAGCCCGCCCCCTACCTTAGCCTAGTCTCACAACTGCTTTGATCAGCTTCTCCCTCCCTTCCTATACCCACGCTGGAACCCCAAATCCATTTCACCCCCATGCCAACAAATAACAAAACAAAAAACCCTCTCCCACCTGCCCTGAAAATCACATGCCACCGACTGCCTGTCCTGGCCACTCCGCACCTCCTGCTCAACTTTGCACTCCAGAGGCCTACCGTAGCCTCCTCCTTCCGCTATTCACTCTTTACTCCAGCTGATCCTTCCTCGCACACCTCCAGTCTCCACCCCGCCCCCCAATTGCTCGCGCAGACACCTCCAAGCAGGTCCCCCCATTACCCTCTGCTTAGCTATCGCCGCCCCCCGCCGCCCCTTGCCAAGCACCTCTCCGCGATGCCCCTTGTCCCGAGCGCTTCCGCAAACCAACAACTGCCCCGAGCAACTCTCCCGGCCGCCAAGCGACCCCGCAGGGCCTCCGCCGCCCCCTCGGCTCTTTCCTGCAACAGAACCTCCACTTGTTTATGCTCCCGCCCCCTCGCCTGCTCTGGGCTTCCCCCTGCCCGCTCCCTACCTTACTCTCTCCCCAAAGGCCGCTGGCTGCCGCTCAGCGCCGCCTCAAGTCCAGCTCCTCTTCCCTTCTCTCCACACAAGGCCGTGCTTACGGGACCAGGCCCCACTCGCCCCCTCCCGCCTCACTCTCTGTGTCGCTTGAGTTCCCCACACCGAACCATAACAAAGCTCTGCCCAAAATGGCTGCCCGGCCCAGCCCGCCCGGGGGCCGGAGGGGGCGGGGCTACTCACGCGTGCGAAGAGGGGGGGGAAGAGGGGGAAACACACCCACCTGGGCCCAGCCCGTGCCAAAAGACCGGGGCGCACGCGCACTCGCTTTCCGCCGCTCGTGCTCTGGCTCGTCCGAGCCAGGCGAAGTAGTCTTTCGCGTGCCGCCCACCAAAGAGGCTGCTCAGGGCTCTCGCGCGCCTTCCATTTCTGCTCTGCGCATGCGTGAGCGTGTGTCCTCCTGGTTGTGTTATCGGAGGCTGCAGGCAAACCAGCCTTTCACAGCTACTTCCGTGATGCTGTGCGCTTTCCTCGCACGCTAACGTCCTGCAACCCGAATATATTATGGACTTCACTTCTTCCTCGTTCGCCCTTATCCCCAGCCATGGCTCTGAAGTCTCTTCATTCTTAAAGCGCCAGGCACTCATTTATTCTCCCAAAGAATTTAAGCCGGTGGAACAAGCAGGCTTTCTGCTACCGAGAAACGCGCAGGCCTGCCTAATATTGCTGATAGGAATTAAAAGAAAAAGCTTTCCGAAACATTTGTATGTCTGTAGTTTTCTCTTTATCAGCGACTGCGAGCCCAGTGGTGCAAACAGCCCCACCACAGGCTACTTAAATTTTAATAATTATTCTCAGGAATTCATTAGCAACTTTATCTAACCAGACTTCTACATTTGTGTGCATAAACCAGCCTAAAGAAATGTAGCCAAAGCAATTTATGCATTCTTCTACAGCAAAATCTAGGTAACTGGGCCAAGCAAACTACCGTATTTTTCGCTCTATAACACAGCACCCGACCATAACACGCACGTAGTTTTTAGAGGAGGAAAATCCGTAGGCATGCCACCCGTAGGCATTTCCTCCATAACACGCACAGACATTTCCCCTTTCTAGGAGGAAAAAAGTGAGTGTTGTGGTGCAAAAAATACGGTAATTTGCAGTGACAGACTCCAGAAAGGCTGCAGTCTTCTGATTCCACCATGCTCTCACTGATTAAAGTGGGTCAACTATAGAGTAAATAATTAGGTATTGTCATGTAAACCTTTATGTAAACCTTACATGACAATAGCTAACTATCAAGAAGTAAAAGAGACAAACCAGTCGTGCCCTCCAAAACAGATTTAGGATTAGAATAAATAGCATTACAGCAAATAATTTTGAACGAGGAAAGAAAAAAAGACATAAACTTTGCCTAATCTTTGTTTGCAAATGCAGAAAACCGAAATTGCAAAAACAGCAGCAGCTGCCAGATCCGGTGCTTTATACTCCTTTATGTTGACACAATGCTGACTACATGCGGTTGGCTTTCTTTTGCCATAGAGACAGGCAAAAGATGCTAGCTCTTTGGTTACTCCTGTACATTTCTCCCTGTTATTCTGATTCCTGGTGTGTTGTGCAGAGCTAATTAATTTCAGTGGTGTACAATCCATAAAGCTATGAAACATGGGGTGGGAAAATTAGGTTACTGAAAGTAAAGGAGAAATTAATGGGGGAAAGAACTAATATATTATGGCTGCCTGATTAATACAAATATTATTATACATACAGTCACAAACCATAAAGATCAAATGAAGCTAAAAAGAGTGTAATGTGAGATATGCTGTGAAACATGAATTTACAGTATGTGTAGAAGTTAATATAATGTTGCCCCTGCCCCCCAAAAAATGTTCAGCACTTTCTACAGTACTTTCAGCACTCAAAAGTATCTTTCATGGACAGAAATAGCTGTATAATGTAACTGTTCCCTTCAAATGCGGAATCTCCCTTCCTCTCTTTCACACTTCCTTATTCATTGCAAGGCAGGATGAGACAGCAGCAACAAGACTCAGCATGAAGAGCAAACCAGAGAATTAGCATAGCAGAAATGATATATAACTTAATTAATATCATTTTGATATCTACTGTATCTTATTTATGGTATATACAGTGTATATGAATTGATACATAACAACTTGTGTGTAAAAATATCAAGTAGGTACGTAAGAAGAGCTGTTCAGGTTGAGACTCAAGGCCAATCTAATCCAGCAATATTTTCCCACACTGGCTAACCAGATGTCAGTGGGAAACTAATCTGTGTCACAAATTTTAGCTGATCTTCTATTATTGTGACTTTGAGTATGTTCTGTAAATATTTGACCTCCTTGACCAAGGTTGGGGAACCACAAGCCTATTCGCAGGCTCTGGGACCTCCCTGTCAGGCCACCTCATTACCACTGACTGCCTTTTTAATAGCCTATTTGCAGGGGGTGGGGGATAAGTGTGTATGCTGTGCACATGTGTGCTGTGTACTGTGGGCAGTGCTTTTTTCTGGGGGAGGAAACAAAGGGGTACATATACCCCTAAACATTTTGTGAATCTTTGTACTTTTGTCCATTTACTGTATTTATTTTTCCCCGATTTGAACTATAGAATGGTAATTTTATTGAGTCCAAATGAGAGCACCCCTAAACATTTTTTTTAAAGCACTGGCTGTAGGTAATGAAAAATTAATCAGTGTGACTCTTACCTCTCAGCCTTCTGCCTATTTCTAGTCCCCTTATCTCAAACATTTCCAGAATTTGGAAGGGACTCAGGCATACAGCCTACCATCACCAGCCTCAACTCACAAGGGTACTGTGGTCACCATTTATAGTCAGTTTAATAACACCAGCTATGCCTGAGCATCACTTGGGGTTAACTTCTGGAATGCCTTCCTTCCCATTGGCTTAATGACCACCTGCTCTGACTTATAGGAGACAGTAGTTAAAGAGTATTTAGAATGTTTAGCTCCTTGGTGTAACTGGAGCATGCATAGACTCATGTCTGTGTAAGCAGATCAGATTAGTATTTATCTTTGAGTAACAGGCTGCAGTTCTTACAGCTGCGAAAAGACTGTGCGATTGCCACCTACTAAGTGGAGAATTCCCTGGGAATATTTTTCAGACCTATCTTTTATAAAGATAAAGGTAAAGGGACCCCTGACCATTAGGTCCAGTCGTGACTGACTCTGGGGTTGCGCGCTCATCTTGCTCTATAGGCCGAGGGAGCCGACATTTGTCCGCAGACAGCTTCCGGGTCATGTGGCCAGCATGACTAAGCCGCTTCTGGTGAACCAGTGCAGTGCACGGAAACGCTGTTTACCTTCCCACTGGAGTGGTCCCTATTTATCCACTTGCACTTTGACGTGCTTTCGAACTGCTAGGTTGGCAGGAGCAGGGACCGAGCAACGGGAGTTCACCCCGTCGCGGGGATTCGAACCGCCGACCTTCTGATTGGCAAGTCCTAGGCTCTGTGGTTTAACCCACAGCGCCACCCGCATCCCCTACCTTTTATATGTGTCCTTAAATTCTATTTGTTCTATGCGTTAACTTAAGGTTAACAGATTTTTGTCAATGAATCTGGGGACACTTTTCAACTTCAAATCCGGGGACTGTCCCTGAGAAACAGGGACATATTGTAACCTTATGTTAACCTCAAATATTTGGAGCCCAGCCCTAAGCAGAGTCAGGGAGTGCCACCAAAGACTTCTACATAGGAGCAATCTGCCACTTTCCATTCCCAAAATGTTTGCAGAGTTCTGCCCAAGTACATTGCAATTCTCAGGGAAGACATGCCTTGAGCAGATGGAGGTGCCAGTTAAATTAAGAAGGGAAGACTGGATCTTCATCTTGTCAGGTTTTGAGGTGCTCCAACACATAACAAGTTCGGCCTTGAGATAAGGAGTTGGAATGTTCAGTTTACTGGCTCATGGCCAGGAATGTGCAGGTGTCTGGTATAGTTTGTGTAAATGGAACTTGCCCTTGTAGGGATTATTTACGTTTCTTTGAAAGCTAGAGGGAGTAGTTATGGTTATACTGTGGGAACTCTGGTGAAAGGATGGTTATTTTGAGGACTGTAGAGATGTAGTTGGATGTGGATTATTTTTCTTATGGAGAAGTTGAGTTGGGATCTAGCTCATGGGTAGGCAAACTAAGGCCGGAGGGCCGAATCCGGCCCAGTCGTCTTCCAAATCCGGCCTGCAGACGATCCGGGAATCAGCGTGTTTTTACATGAGTAGAATGTGTCCTTTTATTTAAAATGCATCTCTGGGTAATTTTTGGGGTCTGCCTGGTGTTTTTACATGAGTAGAATGTGTGCTTTTATTTAAAATGCATCTCTGGGTTATTTGTGGGGCATAGGAATTCAGTCATATATTTTTTCCCAAAATACAGTCCGGCCCTCCACAAGGTCTGACCCCTGATCTAGCTAGTACTGTACGAGGATTTATGGGAAAGTGTAGGAAAGTGCAATAATGCTGTTGCCTGTAGATGGCGGCAATAGGGCCTTTCATTTTGGCCTTGCAACGCCATTAAACGCGAGGAGGAGGATCCGTTCGTGCGTTGTTTCTTTTAGTACGCAAGGGCGGCAGTTTCGCCTCTGTTCCAAGCCGAGAGACTAAGCGCGACGCACGCGCACCCGGCGGAATTAAAGCAGGGGACAGGAAACGCCCCTTCTCCAGGCGGAGTGTGGATTGAGTTTAGGTTACTGTGAAGAGTGGCTGATTTTGGAGCAAAGCTAGGAAAACGCGAATTGCGCTGGGAAGGCAGAGTCAGTTTCCGCACCCGGGACAATTTTACCAAGCACGTTTTTGTAACGAAACAAAACAAATCCAAAGGCTTTGGATTGTGGGAAAGCTTTCTGTAAGAATCTACAAAGGCTGCGAGTCGCGTTTACTGTGTCTGCCGCTTAGAGGTGAAAGTTAATGAGCAACTAGGTTGATACTACAGCCCAAAGTGCCCACCGGGAGCCCCTTGCAACGCCCTCGATTTCCCCCTGCTACTAAAGGGTGAGGCTCTATGGGTTTGTGACAGGCGCGGGTGAGGCTCTATGGGTTTGTGACAGGGTTGTATTAACTAATGAGAGGTTGCAATAACTTTGTATTGCCTCCGGCATTGCCTTTACCTTGGAGCAACTTGGGTGGGAGGGAAATGGGCACGTGCAACTATATCGTATCTTATCTGTTTTGTTTTAAATGTTGTTGCTTGTCTGACTTATATCCAGTGCAGCACTAAGCAAGCAGCACATCAGCGCAAGATTCCTGCTTGTACAATGGGATTCCCCCTGCATGCCCCTTTATTTGTTCTGGGGTTTCCCAAACCCTTCAGGGCAGATTTGGGCAAGGTTGAGGCAGATGCAGGGGAAAGAAAGGGAGAGAGATTTCCATTCACACTGATGGGATGTTCACTCAGCACTGCACTGGATACAAGCCAGTGTTAGCTTCTGTGCCACTTTAATCTTGCTTTAATAGGTCTGTGGCGCTATCCACTGTTGCTGACATCTTCCACCAACATACACAACCAAGGTCCAGCAAATCCCAAACATAACTGGGGAGCAAACTGCTGCAGGGCTTGCAAGCCCACAGTACCATGTGGTTCCCATTACTGGCTTGGTATGGCTGGAAATGATTTCATATGTTCACACTTCAAACAGCAGCTTTGACTGCTGGACTGTCTGGGACTTGACCTCCCAAATGTCTGGGATATTCTGAATTTAATCCACCAGTTCTAGTGCTGGATGAAAATTGAATCAGCATAGCATGCCACAACAATGTGGTGGATTGCACCCTTATCCATGTATCAGCTAATTTAAAATGAGGCTGCATTTTAAATTGCATTTTAACCTGTATTTTAAATTGTGTTTTTTTAAACATTTTTCTCCCCCCCCCCTTTCCCCCTGTTATGTTTTTACTGTGATTTTATTGGTGTTAGCCGCCCTGAGCCTGGCTCTGGCCGGGGAGGGCGGGGTATAAATAAAAATTATTATTATTATTATTATTATGAATCCCTATCTTTCAGAATCCCTGAAAATGTTTCACCTTCTACAGCGATGTTGTTTCCAAGTTCCTTCCAAGGTAAAAGTTTCCAAAACAGTTGCATCTTTGTTTGCTTTTAAGTCCTGTCTATATATTGAAACACTCATTGCTCATTGAAGTGAAAGAAGGCTGCCTTAATATATGTCTGTGGGAATAAATGTTACTTTGCAGCCTTTTAGAGGTGCAAAATTTAAAGAATATACAAGTCTTGCCTAGATGAGTTTCTCATATGTTAGTTCGATTTAACTAGAGATACTGGGTAGTGCTCAGCTAAGTTTTACTCAGAGTCGACCCACTGAAACTAATGAACATGATTAAGTCAATTACTTTAAATGGATTTGTTCTGAGTAAAACTTAGCTGAATCCCTCCCAATATGCATAAGTGGTGGTGGGGAACCCTACTCCCTTGGACAAATGGATAAAAAAATGGAAATATAAATCGCTGTTCATTGCTAACCCTTAGCTGTGGCAGAGGCCCCAATTAAGAACTGAAGCAAAAACAATGAAAAGTCTAATGGCACCTTAAAGACTAAATACATTTTTAATGATACAAGCTTTTATGGACTATGGTCCACTTTATTAGATGCATGAAGCATCCTTCTGAAAAGTATCAAGTACTGTAGGTGGTTCTTTAAGCTACCGCAAGGCTGAGTAATGTCTTTTTGCATTTGTAATTGCAGATGATGTATCTTCAAAGACTTCTGCAACCTGGAAGGAGTAAGGTAGTTGGCTCTCCTGTCCCTTTGGCTGTGCTGCCAAAATCACATCTGCTTAGGCAGGCATCTGCCAGCATAACCAAGGCACAGGGTTTCCATTCTTCCTGCTGCAGCTGGAAGAAGAAACAACCTCCGGAACCTGAACCGCGACAGCTGGATTTGTTGCGATATGACATGCCCTCCCTCAAGGACTCTCCAAAGCCTGCTCTGTATTTGGGCATTGCAGGATTAATTCCCTTTGTTTCAGTGCCATTGTTAATGGCTATCCAGAAGGTCTCCTACCCAGAGTTGGTGTTTGCTCAGATTGCATATGGTGCATCTATACTATCTTTCCTAGGAGGGATCAGATGGGGATTTGCTTTGCCAGAAGGCAGTCCTGCCAGTCCTGATTGGATTAATCTGGCAAACAGTGTTGTTCCTTCACTACTTGCCTGGTTTACTTTGCTTTTCAAAGATGACCTCACTCAAGCTGGACTCATGCTTATAATAGGGTTAGGGATAGCCTTGCATTATGATCTTAGTCTTCTTCCCACCTATCCCAAATGGTTTAAAGCCATGAGGGCAGTCCTGACTATAGTAGCCACAGTTTCTCTGATTACCACACTATGTCTTGCAAACATGTATCCAGAGAAACGACTAAGTCGTGATGCAAGTGAAACGAAAGTATTGAAATAAACAACAAAAAATGCATTGGCCTGTCCAATGAGAGGGGACCTCTCTCCTTAACCATTTTCATAATCTGTTTTACATGTTTTCCCCTCTGAAGACTACTGTGAGGGAATGAGAAAAAGTTGGTTGACTTCTCTGCTTATGAACTTATGGCTGAATTTATGGACTGAAAGAAGAACAAGCTCCATGGAATGGTGGATACTGAAGACCTAAGATGAATTTGCTAATTACAATTTAGTAGAGATGTATAATGTATCTGCTCTAATGTGCAAAGATGAGTTAGGGCATCTTCCATGGGTAGGTGGCTGAACCACTGCTGTGGAGCACATCTTTCTTCCTGTACAAGAAAATTACTTCTTTGAATGTTATACCAGAGATAAGACTTGTGGAGACTTCTTGATAATGTGGAATGTTCTGATACACACTGAATATTGAAAGAACACCACAAATGGCCAGTTTCGCTGAGAAACATCAATAGCCATCAAATTCTTGTGGTTTTAAATACTTCTAGGACGCTCAGCTAGAAGGTGTACTAACTGCATTGCTTTTTCCACAGGCTGTTCAACTGCCATCCATCCACTGCTTTTTAAGCTACAAGTTGTATGCTGCTGTTTCTTTATATAGGCTAATTCTTAGTGAGTAAATTTTTTTCCCCTTTCACAATTTTTTTAAACTGCTGTGGGTGAATTATTACTAGCCATAGGCAATTATGTTATTTGATTAATGCTACAGTTGATAAATGGCAGTAAATCTCTTGTTTTAATGGAACTTGCTTTCTGCTAAATCCTGATCAGTGGGCTGCTAACGCGGAAGCCTGCAATAGCAACCACTAGCTGGTAGTAAGTGTTCAGCCTCTGTGCAAATGTATTGGGATGGATGTTCAGTAAACAGCCAGTCTGGAAGCCCCCCATATTTAGTACTATATAAATGGGACTTCTAGTTAAGGATGGTTAGACTGTGATAAAAGTACACACAAGTCCTGCTTTCCAACACAGTGCATTCCCAGGAAATTGTTAGGCGAGGGTTTGCGCAACAAGCTGGTTTTTATTATTTCCTACGGGAATGTTTCTAATCTGTGATTTGTCCAAACTCCCTTCCTGGTTTCTGCCCCAAACTGCTGTAGCCAGCCAGCAAAAGTCAAACAAAGGAAAAAATGATTTGTCTGATTTCTCCTGGTCCAATTTGTCCAATTTCTCCTTAGAAATAGGTAGGGAAGTAGACAAACAATGGCTTTTGGATATCTGAATCAGCTGTTTATATAACAAGGTTTGGGTATAGTTCTTTGGGTTCTGATAACTCAGATTTTGGATAATTAGTGTCCCAATAGCGGGACCTGCATATATTTTATTTATTTGTTTATTTATTAGATTTATATGCCACCCTTCATCATAAGATCTCAGGGCAATTCACAGGATAAAATACAAGGTAAAAATTGATGTAAATATTTAAAACAAAACAACAAAACAATCCCTCCTTCCCACAAACACATTTAAAAGGCTATAGAATATTAATCAACCAAAAGCCTGGTTGAAGAGTTAGGTTTTGTCTGGCGTCTAAAGATGAAGGTGCCAGGTGAAGCTCTGTAGGGAGAGCATTCTACAAATGGGAAGCTACTGCGGAAAAGGCTTGTTCTTGTGTTGCCACCCTCCAAACCCCATGTGGGGCACACAGAGAAAGGTCTCAGATGAACGCGGAGTCTGGGACAGTACAGTCGAACCTCTACTTACCACCGCCTCTTACGATTGTTCCAAGTCGCAACCGCGGCAAACCTGGAAGTAACCAGTGGGTTTGCTGCTGTTTGTGCATGCGCAGGAGCAACAATAGCTATTTGCACATGTGCAGAAGTGGGCAATCGCCTGCGCACAACGGCGCCTCTCCCAGCAACCTGTTTCAACTTCTGGATGGACCTCCGGAACAGATTATGGTCGCAAATAGAGGTTCCACTGTATATGGGAAGCAGTCCTTCATGTATTTTGTGGTCCTCAGCCATTTAAGGCTTTATAGGTTAAAACCAGCACTCTGAATTGGGGCCAGAAGCTAATTGACAGCCAAAGCAGTTGGGCTAGGATCTGTGTAATATACCCCAGTGGCCGCCTGGCAGCCAAATTCTGCACCAGCTGAAGCTTCCAACCCGTCTTTAGAGGCAGCCCTATCAGGCATTGCAGTAATCTAACACAGAGGTTACCAAAGTATAGACAACAGAAGTTAGGGGCGCAGATAGGGGTGCAGCTGAGCCACCAGCCAAAGCTGATGGAAGGCACTCTGTGCCATCAAGGCCGCTTGAGCCTCAAGCAACAGCAAAGGATCCAGGAGTACCTGCAAGCTATGTACCTGCTCCTTCAGAGGGAATGTAACCCCATCCTCTCAGCCATTTGGTCTAAGTTGCCTCAGTCTTCTTTGGATTGAGCTTCAGTTTGTCGGCTGTCATCCAGTGCATTACTGGGGCAAGACATCAGTCCAGCACATCCAGTGCCTCACTTGCAGATGCAAAGGAGAAGTAGCGTTGTGTGTCATAAGGCAGGGAACTGTTTTTCACTGACATGGTAATAGTACTCAGCCATAAATAGTGATGCTTCTTCACAGATGTAACTGTGTATGGGGTAAGGTGCTACAAAGTTGGAAAAGGCATTTATGATATAACAAATGAACTGGTAGGCTACCATCTGATGTTAGATCATTTTGCTACTGCCATTTCCCTCTCTCATCCAATTTCTTTATTGTGCTTGTTTTTATTACTTGTAACTACTTGCTTTACCATGGAAGCACAGGGCATGATGTGGATCCTTTGGAAGTGACACGGGGCAGCCTGTAAGGAAATGTGAAGACAGATTTGTTTTTGGTTTTTAATATTCCAGTTGTCTCCTGTCTTAAACAGTCCTACATAGCTAAGTATGCATATGTGGAACAAAAGCCCAAAGCCAAGGGCAGATTATTAATACCCAACATGAGCCAGGGAATGGAATATTCTTATCTGTAAGCTGTCTTGAGTCCCATCAGGGAAAGAGGTGGCATATGTATGTATGTATGTATAAATAAATAAATAAATAAGAGTGAGATGTAAACTACTTTCATTTTGTAAGCAAGTTTGACTTACTCCTAAAGGCAATGAACATCTAAAACAAAAGTCCCAAACAAGTATGTAAATAATAGCTCCATCATTTTGTTGCATTTCTCCAACGAAACTAATTTAGGCTATGGAAAGCCAATGTCTGCTCATAAATAAATAATGTAATGGATTTTCATGAGAATAAAACTATTGCTTAGGATCCCCGTTAAGAAGTAATGTGGTTAGGACAATTTCAACCTTCTCCACTTCAAATACAGCAAGTCCAACTGCGTTCTGATTGTGTCTTGGCATGTGACGAACAGCAGACGGTTTCCCAAGTGTCAAGGGCAGCAATCAACCATCAACAAACTGGCAGAATCACCCATGAAATTTATGTTCTACGTGGAGAAGCATACGGTTTCAGGAGAGCCTGTGAACAGAAGTCTCTTGGCCAAACTGTCACCATTCCGAGAACGCTTGAAAATCCACTCCCCAATCGTAGTTGTTTTTAAGTGTTCTGTTCTTCAGAGCACCGCCACACCTCCCTCACAGCGGCTGGTGATCATATTAGCAATTTCAGTCCAAGTATCCAAATGCGGATTATAAACTTCCACAGAATCTGATGTTACTGGGGCAGATGAATCATAACTGGCAGTCCTTCCTCCAATGGCGTAAAGGAGGCCATTCACAGCTACAACACATACTCCAGCTCTTGGGACCTTCATTGAAGCAACTTCTACCCATTTCTCCTAATGAATGAAACAAATAATTAAAAAAATGTTTTCTATGTAGTATGTTCCTCTCCAGAGATGTGCTTTAAATCTACAGTTAGCAGGTGTAAATAAACTGTAGGAAGGTCTGTGTTAAACTGACCATTCACCGTATTCTTAGTAGTGGAATTCCAATTCACCATCATCATGATTTTATTTATTGATATACTGCCCTATACCAGGCATCCCCAAACTCGGCCTTCCAGCTGTTTTGGGACTACAACTCCCATCATCCCATCATCATGTTTAGCCTGGAGAAGAGGAGGTTAAGGGGTGATATGATAGCCATGTTCAAATATATAAAAGGATGTCACATAGAGGAGGGAGAAAGGTTGTTTTCTGCTGCTCCAGAGAAGCGGACACGGAGCAATGGATCCAAACTACAAGAAAGAAGATTCCACCTAAACATTAGGAAGAACTTCCTGACAGTAAGAGCTGTTCGACAGTGGAATTTGCTGCCAAGGAGTGTGGTGGAGTCTCCTTCTTTGGAGGTCTTTAAGCAGAGGCTTGACAACCATATGTCAGGAGTGCTCTGATGGTGTTTCCTGCTTGGCAGGGGGTTGGACTCGATGGCCCTTGTGGTCTCTTCCAACTCTATGATTCTATGATTCTATCCCTAGCTAACAGGGCCAGTGGTCAGGAATGATGGGAATTGTAGTCCCAAAACAGGTAGAGGGGCTGAGTTTGGGGGTGCCTGCCCTATACCCATGGGTTTACTACTACTTTTTACTATTATTGCTGTTGCATTTCTTTTCTATCCTTCCCTCCAAATGAGCCTAAGTACAGAGCCAGGGGGTGGCAATTATTCAAATTAATTCTGAGTAAAAACGAGATGGGGGGGGCGGGAAAGGAATATTTGCACATTCAAAAGCAAGTGTATCATGGTGTCACAACAGGAAAACAGAAGGACTGTAACCCCCATTAGTTACTACTTGGCATAGTGGCATGAGATTTTATAGTTACTAGCCTACTTATTACCTGGGAAGTAGGACCCTCCAGCAGCAGGTGAAAGTTTCTGCTGTGGGAGGAGCTCTACTTCCGCCTCTCTCCCTGCTTAGTATGTTTATCTATTTAAACACACACACCCCCGGAAGCAATCTGGTTTTCTCAGACTTAAAATATTGCTCTGGACACTTTGCACAGATGAGTGGCTTCATGGCTGCCACAAGAACCAGTCAATTAATACGCTACCTAGTTGGCTTCTTATGAAAACAGTGAAAACTGGATATTCCTGAACGTCATTCAGATGAGAAGTCTAAGTATAGGCCAACATCAGGTTCATTGCTTTAACTATGTGCATCTGAACATAACCTTACACACACACACACGACTTCAGCTGCATTGGGGGACTGGTGAACACATTACTGATAACTTCATTTCTTTGTACCTATCAATGAGACAAACTACTGCAAACCAACATAAACAACGAATACACCTTGGAATCTGATTTGTGGGAACTGAAACCTACCTCTTCAAAGGAGTATTTCTCAACACTTGGAAGAGCATCTTCAGACTCATTTAATCCTCCAATAGCATAGATACAGTCATTCAGAGCAGCCACACCCAGATATGCCCTTCTGGTGCCCATTTCAGGGAGTGCAGACCAGCGCTTAGATATTGGATCATAGGCATCGACAGAACACAGTTCTATTCCTTCATTACTGATGCCCCCAACAATATAAATTAAACCTGGAAATGCAAGGAATTTCTATTATACCTATGCCACACCAGCACTGTTGGTATTCAAGGATTTCTAGAAAACATGCACTCTGGACTGTAATCTGCAGCCTAGTAATTCCCAAGAATTTCAATGGTCTTCCTTATTAGGACTGTTCTTGAATGAGTGGGTTGTGGATTGCAGTTTGAAGTTGCTTTCTAAACTATCAGCTCTTTTGCACAATGCAACAAAATTGTTGCACATAGTTTGCTCAATGCCCTTCAAGATAACACACCACTTGTTAGGTTATCAATTTTTCCAAATGCTCACCTCAATTCTATGCATGCCTACTCAGAAGTAAGTTAAATTCAAATGGGACTTGAGGTAAGTGTGTATACCACAAGCAGCCTTCCATGTCTCTCTACCTGGCCCCTAGAACATTCCACAAGCCTTGAAGTATCCTGGAACCAATTTAAGGGCCTTGTAAATTAATACAAGAACCATGAACATGACCTGATAGCCTATGGGCTAGCTAGTGCAAGCTTTTGAGCACCTGAGTTACGTGCTGCCGATAGTCTGTCCCCATCCGCAATCTAGCTGCAAGGTTTACCACAAGTTGGAGTGCCAAACCGGCCCAAGGGTAGTCTGTGACAGTATTATCAATAAGCAACAATTATTCAAATACAGTGGTACCTCTGGATACGAACGGGATCCGTTCCGGATCCCCGTTTGCATCCTGAAGTGAACGCAGGTCTCGATTCGCCGCTTCCACGCATGCACGTGACGTCATTTTGACCGTCTGCGCATGCGCAAGCGGCGAAACCTGGACGTAACGGGTTCCGTTACTTCCGGGTCACCGCAGAGCGCAACCTGAAAGAGCTCAACCTGAAGCATATTTAACCCGAGGTATGACTGTGTCCAAGTCCACTCACCTTGCATTTCACAGCACCCAAAATTGTAGCGCGGCACAGCCATGCTGCCCACCACTTCCCAGCTATTCTCTTCAGGATCAAAACGTTCAATCGAGGTGCCAATCTCTGCTCCAACCCAGCCTCCTGAAAACCAGAGTACGTTTGAAGGCAAGGAATAGAAAACATTGTTAATATTTCTATCTCCTTGAAGCAGCTACAATGGCAGCTGAGCCAAATAGGCTCTCTAATGTAAAGGTGGCTAGGGCTGATGAAGTTGGAACCCAACATCTGGGTACATATATGTATCTACAAAGCCTACAGGCTGTCCGGGGCTGTATTACTGAAGCCTGATTTTCTGCAGCAGTGAACTATTTTGGACCATAAGCTCCCTCTGTGTGGTGACAGTAACTGGGGGCAACTTCTGCTGCATGAGTTATCTCACTATCTCTGTTAGCAGCAGCTAGCGTTGAACCCTCCCAAATGCGGAAGGGGCTGAGCCAGCATGGGATCCATTGGATCCTGAGCCAACCCTGCTGCTATCACATGATAACAATTTGCCCAATGCAGGCATCTTCACTGAGCCAAGATTTATTCTTGCACATTTTCCCTTGTCCCCTCAGGGCTTTTTTTCTGCATTTCTACTTTCCAGGGCTATAGATGTAGCACTGGCTGCACCACCCCATCAAGCCCTGCTGCTGCAAGCCAGAGGACAGGATTGCAGCTTAATTGATCTGCAAACTGTCTGGAGACTCCAACAGGACAGCAAGCAAGTTGTAGGCAAGGCAGCTCTCAGCTACGTCACCAACAAATATTCCAGGCTTTGGGATCTTCAAGAATTTACTGAAGGAAAACGTTTGCGTTTGGCTACTGAAAAACCTAGCAGTTCGAAAGCACGAAGTGTAAGTAGATAAATAGGTACCACTCCGGCGGGAAGGTAAACGGCGTTTCCGTGCGCTGCTCTGGTTTACCAGAAGCGGCTTAGTCATGCTGGCCACATGACCCGGCAGCTGTACGCCAGCTCCCTTGGCCAATAAAGCGAGATGAGCGCCGCAACCCCAGAGTCGGTCACGACTGGACCTAATGGTCAGGGGTCCCTTTACCTTTTTACTGAAAAAAGGATACTTTACCAGAGAAGCTACTAGTTAGTTGCTACCATACACGTTTGGGAGTTATTCCTATTTTCTACAGTATACAACACTAATGAAACTCTGCCCCTAGCTTAAGGAGGTAATGGATTCTGTAGAGTCAAAGGACTTGCCAAAAGCATAGATGGTACCATAACAAGCACACACTCCAAGTCCACAGCGAGGATGGTTCATAGATGCTACAGCTGCCCACTGTTTAGTAATAGGATCGTAACGTTCGGTACAATCAAATATCATAGAGTCTTTTTCACCTTAGAAGAGAGACGAGAACATAGAGAAGTTAAAACATCTTTTGTATGCTATCTCTTCAATATATCGATCAACTAATAGCAGAATAGTTCATCCATTGAGCATCTTAGCATAGTTGCAAGATGCAATGCTTCATTTCTGAAGCCAAAGTTCTTCTCCTTCCCCCAATGCCCAATTTCTAAATAAGTTCTCTGATGCACAGGTTCCACCAGTCAAAACTGGTATGACTTTATCTCCAAAATACAAGTTATCCGGCATAAAGGAAAATGTAAATCATATCATCTTCTTTAAGTAATATGCAATAATTACATTTCTGTAAAATTCTAACTACCGAAAGGTTTGAGGGGTTAAATGGCAAAAGGAAGAAAAGCATGCAGCAGGAACAGCAATGGCAGGATGTTAATTAATAGGACAGTGAGTATCCTGCAAGCACGGGATGGAATGCTTCAACAGTTAACAGTATTTACAAAACTTTTCATTTCACACAGCAGAAGTCTGTATACTACAGGTGCACTTAGAGTTTTCACTTTTGGCAGGAACTTTACCACATCCTTAACAAGTATAACTAAGATAAGGCACAGCTCCACTTTTGGATGCAATGCCTCCTATGAGTGCCTGGTGTTCCAGTTTATAAATGAAAACACTTTGCATGCAGAAGATTCCTGGTTCAAATCTCTGGTACCTCCTGTTGAAATGATGAGGTAGCAGGTGATGTGAAAGACCTCTCTCCACCTGAAAGTCTGGAGAACTAGTCTGACTTAGTATGTAAGGCAGCTCCCTACATTTCCTTAAACCTCCAAAAAACAGCTGCCATTGAATGACCACAAGCAATTGTATTTTTAGTAGTAGTGGCTGTAGAACAGGAAAGAAGATCATTTGAAGCATCTACGTTTATTTGGCAACACAGAAAGTTCTGGTAGGTTTCATAGTTGTTTATATGCATATATAAATAAAACAGGGACCATTTAATGCAAAACTATGGTTTAGTGCTATGTGGATCAGAATAAAGGAGCTGAGAACCAGCTCACACACTCAGCACCCTCCACCCCAATGCAGTAAGGAGATGTCCTTCTGCTAAGTTTAATTTAACTTTTACAGAATCCTTAGTGTAATGTCTGAATCAGGGATCCTGATTTAAAACAAACTTAAGATTTGTAATATGCTAATTCCAAACCACAGTTACAAAACCAGATAATTAGAATTTGTTTTAAGCCAGGACCTAAACTCCATGGGAGAAGCACTCAAGCTTGATGCATCACTCAAGCTCATCCATATAGCACTGAACCATGGTTTGTGTGTGTACTACGCAAGTCTGAGAGATGATAATACAAAAATATGTAGGCTTCAGGAAGGTGAAAGCAAATGTGATCAAAGTTTTTTCTTCCTCTTCCTCCTGCCACCCTGAAAGAAGTAAAGGGGCTCACTCAGCCTCCTCCAGAAAAAAGAGATCTTCAGTGGTGGAAGGTACAATGGGACACTGAGAAAAGTCATTGATCATTTTACTTTGATAACCCTATATGTGAGTGGAACTACATCTGTGTGTTTGACTACATGCCTATGAATGTCTGCAATATGTTAGCAAGACAATGAATGGGTTTATGTCTGCATGGTGCAAGGACTGGAGAAGTCTGGGGAAATGGATTGTACCAGAGTCCCCAAACCCCGGGAATCCCAAACGGCAAGGCCCGGATATTCTCCCTGTCAAACTCAGGACATCATTGTAAAGTTTTGTATACTGTGGCTTTAGAATGCTACATCTTGTCTCTGGGCGAGTTCCTTCCACTAAGTGAATAATAAGAAAGACCTGTGGCAAGTACTAAAGAACAGCCTATCCCCCACCCCCAGAAATGGAATTCTTTGCCCTTACCTCCAATAGCATAGATCATTCCTCCGACTACTGCAACTCCCAGCCCATTTCGAGCCTGGTGCAAAGAAGACACAGTAGTCCAGTACTGACTGAAAGTGTCAAAACGCTCCACACAACTGAGAGCTCTGCTGTCACTCCAACGGCCTCCCTGCAAGCGAGTATATCCACCTATTCAAAAAACAGAGATGGCAGGCACCATTAGCAGCTCCACAGGCTCTTCTCGGGCAGCGTTTCTCCAGCAGTTCAGGTTCTGAAGAGACATGAAATGCTCATGAGGAGACAGGATTCCTACCTACTGCATACAGGTACTTCCTGGCTTTCCTCCTGGGACGCGCCTTTGCTGCCTGCAGGAAACTGCTAACCTTGCTCTCCTTTGGAGATTTACACACTTCGCAGTATTCTTTTAACAGGGTTTGAAGGGCCACCCGAAGGCTGAAATCAGGAACCCCTTGAGAAGACAAAAGCGTGGGACAATCAGTGATAGTCAATCTACAGATAAACCAGGTGGATGTGTAGTTTTTAGCAATTACATTGCTATTGATTTATTGCAGGACTTGGAAACTTCAGGTCGGGGGCCAAATGCAGTCCTGCCTGCCTGACCCTTGGGACTCTCCCCAGACCATCTATTCTTCCCCAGACACACCCCTCACTGCCCTTGAATCACACTCTCTTTAGGTGCTTTTGAGTGGCTAGAATGTGTCTTTGAACTCTGATAATGACTCATGCTTACCTGGATGGAAGACAGAGAGATGTTTAAGTGTGTGTGTAGAAACGGTAAAATTGAAATTCCTTGCTCTACCAACTTTTTCCTCCAGCTCCATCTATCACTGGTATGTGGACCCCAGAAAGGAATGTGGCAATGTGGCCCTTGGGCAGAAAAATGTTTCCCGCTACTGATTTATTGGATTTGCAGTTTGCCCCCAGCCAAAGAGCTCAGCATAGGTCACAGCACATTTTTTTAAAAATCAATAACCTCATATACTAAAATACATCATTTTCCTCCTGTTTCCTTAACCCCAACCATTAAGAGCCAATATAGGTACAGCAAAATGCCTCGTAGCCCTGCTGGGAAATATCCAGGCTCAGATTTTGTTCAATCTATAGGGCAGAAAGAAGTTCCCCAGACTCCTAATGCTGTCTACATTAATGGTTCTCATTAACAGCCTTTGTGAATACAAGCCAGTCCAGATTAAAAAGTATAAAGGCTCTATGTTGAACTACAGTCTTCACCCTTTCCTTTGATACATAAACCACTTCTTCACCTAGAAGTATGGACACCTGAAGTTAGGCACATACTCATCCGCACACCATCCTGCAGAAGTTTTCAGCCTTACCCCTCACACTGACCAAACTGTGAAATGCCACCATGTTCTGCCTCATGTTGCAGGTCTTTTTAATGGATCTTAAACCAGAGCCTAGGGCTTGCTGATCAGAAGGTCGGCATTTCGAATCCCCGTGACAGGGTGAGCTCCCATTGCTCGGTCCCTGCTCCTGCCAACCTAGCAGTTCGAAAGCACGTCAAAAAGTGCAAGTAGATAAATAGGTACCACTCCGGCAGGAAGGTAAACGGCATTTCCGTGTGCTGCTCTGGTTCACCAGAAGCAGCTTAGTCATGCTGGCCACATGACCCAGAAGCTGTACTCCGGCTCCCTCGGCCAGTAAAGCGAGATGAGCGCTGCAACCCCAGAGTCATCTGCGACTGGACCTAACGGTCAGGGGTCTCTTTACCTTACCCAGTATTACCAACAGCTGCAAACTTCCAAAATGATTTTCAGCTTTATCACAGGCCCCAATCTGGCAGGTGCTATATGTAATAGTGATTCCAGGCCTAAATGCTAATGAGAGGTTTTGGAGCTCTGCTGGGATGCCAGTGTTTCTAGTTGTTAGGGCTTCACAAAATTAGTCCAAAGAGCCCACAATGGGTCATTGAGTGATGTGAAAAGATATACAGATTTAGATACAGAGTTGTAGTACAGACACACACTACCCTACTCTGAGTTACCTTCTATGTATTTCAAGAGTCTTTGTGGGGGTAACAGCGGAAATCGAACTGTATCCAGTATTTCCACCACGTGTTTCTTTCTTCTCCCCAGGTCCTTCAGAATCCATTGCATTGCAGCTATGAAAACCTGGTACTCATCTTCTATGCTCAGTTCCTCACTTCGCAAGATCTTAATGAGCTGGTCCTTTGTCAGAGCCAGGAATTCCTCTCCGTCCTGGATGTCCAGGAAATGGGCATGGATATAATTCTCTGTGAATTCTAGCAGATCGTGACAGGCAATTTGCTCGGAGAACTGGAAGAGTCCAATGCAGTTTGAAGGATCAATCTGCCCCTTCAGAAATTCACAGCAAAGGTCTACAACTTCTGTGAGTTGGAACATGTCTGCTGCCACAATCAACTCCTGGACATTACTTTCACCAATGCTGACTATGCCTAAACGAACAACAGATAACTATTTCAGCTGGTACGAAATCTTGCCAATACAATAGCATACAATTTGACCACAAATTTGTGAATGTCCCTTGAATGATACTACTGGAGTACATTATTGCCACGTTATTAATATCTTAGGGGGAGTATCATCAGCCATTAAAATAATTAACTGATCAGGAAACGTTACAGCACAGGCACCCTTTTTAGCAAACCAAATAGCACAGATTGAATGTTTTCCCCCACCCCACTAAACGGATGATAAAACAGCTAATGCTATGGTAATTAGCTGGCTCTGTTCATAAAGAATTGCAAATATGTCTCAATTATAACTTCAGACTGGGAACATAAACATTGACAAGACTAAATGTTCCTCCTTAACCCTCCCCAAATCCCAGCACATAGTCAGCATGACAGAGAAAACTAGATTAGAAGCCCTCTACCTCACATTTTATTTTTTCATGCAGAGTGAACTTTTCTTATGGATGAACATTCAGTCAAGGGAGCTCCTCATATGAACTCGGAAGTGTTACAATTCAGACCAATGAAGACCATGTGACATAATTTGGGGGATGCCTGTGATGTAGTCAGTGACAAGTTATAAAACAGTACATACATTTGATTCACAAGCTCCAAGATACTATGACATTGTCAAGAAGCATAACAAGGTCTTAAAAATGTTTTAGAAATGGAGTCTACCTGTGTAAATAAAGTCCAGCAGGATCTGAAAGATGTCAGCCTCCACACCTAGGATCCGTACAACATCCTTTGAAGACTCTTTCATCCCTCCTGCAAACAGAGCTGCAAAATAAGGACTGCTTGCAGCCAAGACAAGCCGGTGGACTTTAAATACTTCTTCACCAACCTGGAGCTGCACATCACAGAAGTGCTGCCCACATCTCATCTTGTTGATCTGGGCCAGTATAAGACGAGCATGCCTATCTGCCAAGAAGGGGAATTCGCTGGTGTTGGAACAAGGCACACAAGCCATGGCAGGATCACAGAGAAATTGAGTGAGTGATGCCCATCATCCCCCAATGACGATCTAGGAAGGACAAGAAACCCTTTGAAAATTAAATATCTAATGACAGGGTTAGTAATGAACCTAATTTTGAGTGACAATAACATTTTCCCCTTTAATAAACTAAGGACGCTTCCAGGTCTGATCAGCCCGGATTTCAGTTTTGGTCCCCACAGGTAATAAATCCTGTTGATTTCAATCAGATTTATTTCCAAATAAGCCTGTTTAGGGGTGCAACCCTAATTTAATTTCACCAAAAGGAACATGACAGGCACAACACAAACAACTGTATCTGTTGAGGTACAGTACTAAGAAGGCCTGAGAATGAAATCTCTATTCATTTTACCTGCATCACTCCAGGAAAATAGATTGGGACCTTGTCACATCCTCAGCACGACAATCAGAACAGGAATACGGAATTAGGAAAAGAAGAAGCGGTCTGGGTGGCATTACTGAAACGGACGCTCGGTAAGGGAGCACAATATTAATGGAATTGGCACTTTGCACACGCTCAGAGACAAGCTTCTGTTTCTATGTCCCTATGCTTAACTACAGTTCGAATTAAGCTAATCGGCACTCAGGTCTAAAACAAGGGAAGGCTGATGCAGCGCGAGAACTTAATAAATCTATTGCATCCAATACTTAAAATTAACAGTCGGGGCGGGGACTGTGAGCTATCAAAACACGGGATTGCCTCGCCTGTTCATTTGCGCGCAACGGACTCTAGACACTACAGTACCTTCTTCTTTTTTTCCACTCAGCCATTCATGGTCCTTCCCCGATTTCCCAACAACTTTTGCGTCCGCCCGCCCCGCCCCCCCCCCCTCCCGGCCTTTCCGGCACCTGAGAAAGCTGGGAAGCAGCGCCCATTCAACGCTCTCCGGGACGGGAGGTACCACTGCGCATGTCTCGGGGAGCCGGAGAAGGAGAGGAGAAGGAAGGCGACTCTTGGCGCTTGCGCATTATAGACTGTGAAGGCCTTTGCCCGTAATAGAAGGAGAGGGTCGAAGAGAGAATGCGCGGGAGAGAACGCTGCGCGCGCGAAAGAGAGACACCCATTCGTTAGCGAGGCAGGATGAGCCTCTCAGAGCAGGCAGGATGGAGCAAAGCCGGGCTCGCTGCTGCCGCTGCCCGCCGTTCAGCCGCAGGAATTTGGGCGGAGGGGCGGCCTCCCTACTGGCTGGGACCGGGAAAGCTGAGTGACAGCCATCAAATCAGGCGCAGCAGATCGAGGCGCAAGAGAAGCGGGGTTTTTTATGGTCGTGGTGCTGAAAGTCATAGGGTAGGGTTACTCTGCCCTCCCCAAGTCCAAGATATCCCATAATAGCAGAACAGTAGCGTGGGCGGGGAGAGGGGGGCGATTGCCCGCGGCGCACACTTCTGAGGGGCGCAACCAGGTGCCCCCCATGACACCATCATTTAGGACTCCTGAGTGGCAGTCCCATGCCTCGCCCACTCAGCTTCAGAGCAGAGTTCTGCCTCATTTTGTCAACCCCTTTCTCTATCTTAAAATGAGAGCTCTTTTTGGACACCAAAGAATCCCCGTGTTTCTCAAGGGATGTTAGCTTTGCCCCCACCCCCTTTATTTTTGGCCTTCCCATTCTCCTAGCATTTGGTATGCATTTTTCCTGTGGTATGCTTGCCTGAGAACAATGCACACACCAAGATATTTTCTGCATATACTGCACCGCAAGTGGCAATCCTTATTTTTCTTCATTGTGGAATTGGTGCTGCTTGTGCACATGCTCACACATTTTTCTCATGTTCCACATGTCACCATCATAATGCCAGCCCATACTACTATTTTTTTTTTTTTACATTTAGTCTGGATTTCCACTTGCAGAAAATTCAGGAAGTAAAAATATATGATATATCTGCAGTTACTAATGGTGCGAAAGTTCAGTGGTTTTGGGGGTGTATGTGGATGATTTGTCATGCTTTCACCTCACCTGATTCCTGTGGCTAACTATGCACCTTGACTGGAGTGAGTGAGCATTGTTTGCTGTTACACCTGGCAGTAATACTACTTCAATCATGATACACCAGACCTACTGCCAAGCAATCTGGTCACTTCAGGAGTCATGATGCTGAAGAGAAGAAACATTTGCATTTTTAAAATGAAAAATGAGATAAATTTGTATACTGTATAATTTAACCTATTTAGAAGACAGGGCTTGCAGGAAAATGGCAGCTCTTGTAAGCCTTAAGCCACTTAAGATTCCTACGATTTTACATCAATCTTGCAAACACTTCAAACACCTTATTGGCCAAACAAGCCTTTGTATCTTTTCAAAAGAACACCACTTGGCGCCAAAACTTATCTGAGATCCTGGTTAGATACACCCTACCGGAGTTTAATATCCTTAAACTGTGGAGCCCGGACAAAGTCCGGAAATGGATCCTGGAGAGAGACGCTTTGTTAGATATCACAAAAATACAGATCCTAGGGTCCTCCCACTGGTTTCCCCGACTGAAAGCAGTCAAAATCTGCGCCAATTATTTGGCGAATATCATTAATCCCACTCTTCGGAGAGCCTTTACTATGGCCCGTTTTCAAACCATTCCTACGGCCTATCTGTCAGGCAGATATGCAAAAATCCCAGTAGAGCAGCGTATATGTCCTTGTTATATGAGAACCAAAGAGGATCTCATACATTACATGTTGTATTGTCCCATCTATTCGGCTTTCAGGGATGCGATGTTACAAACTATTCCCAAATCAATAGTCAACTCTGAGGACCAAGTAAAGTTTTTACTGGTGGACGCTGATCCACGGATTTCTCACGTGGTAGCGGTCTTTGTGGTGAAGGCTATGAAAACTAGGGTATGGTTCCTGGATGAAACGGTGAGGTCCCTCCCATTGTTCTCCTAACCTGTTGTTGTATCTTCTTCCCTGAATGGTGGGGTTTATTGGGTAGTTTCCTTGCTGGGACAGCATGGCATGAATTTTAGCTTACTTTTATAATTTTATTGTTTATCTTTTAATAATGTTTTATGGTATTTTGTGTAAAGGCATGGACCTCACAAATTTAATAAACTTGTACTTGTACTTGTAAGCCTTACAAGTGTTAAGAGAGGGTAAAGTTCCCTTATAATGGCTTCAACTTCGTACTTGAAATAATGTTGCACCACTGTTTCTATAGTTGGCCTCTGTCCTAACTAGCAAATACAAACATTATCATATGCAGAAATGCACTCTTAAATACTGAAATACTATTAGATTAAGATTTATTTTTTCACATGTCACCACAGATGTTCATATCACTTGGACAGTGCTGTTTAATAGAGAGATCAGGAACTTGTGGCTCTCCAGATTTTGTTGGACAACAGTTCCCATAATATCTTACCATTGGCCATGCTGGCTGGGGCTAGGTGGGGTCCAAAATCACCTGGAGGGCCACAGATTCCCCCGCCCCTGGTTTAAAGTAAGTGGTTTAACCAGTTTTGAAATGCACAAGATCATGCTCCTTTGAAATGCACATGGATCAGTTGCAATAGAGTCTGATTGCAACTGTTTGAAACTTGACTCTCAAGGTTTTGATAACCTAACACCTCGTTTACAGTTCCTGGGGTCTGATAATGGAGACCACAAATCATCCCAGTAGGAGGGAATCCTTAACATTTATCCAAGTAATACAACAGGAGGTGGATGCTTCCAGCAGGGGGCACAACTGTAACATGTTTTAAATACAGTGATTAATATAGGAGGAGGGTTAACAATTGTGGAAGTGGCCCGTAATGATATTTGCTTCCATTATTAAGGTTTTGTAGCTAATCTACTAAAAAAAACCTATTCCAATTATTTAGCTTTGTAGCATAATGGGTCAGAATACCGGGAACAATGTCACAGCAGAATAGAAGGGGTGGGGACTCTTCTGTTTAGTTCCTACTAGTATGAGGTTCATAAAACAGGATTTATAAAATTGGTCAGTGCAAAAACATACCAGGTGAATGACAGGCTGCACCTAATGCAGTTTTTTGCTCCAGATTTACATGCTGATACCAGAAACACTTTTACTATTCATTTATAACAATTTTTGCTTAACAATTCCTGCCTTTAAATCCTTTGTATTCCCTCTTCTGAAAATTTTACTTATTGGAATGTTCAATATTTCTCTCACTAATTTTCTCAAAGGGACATAGGCAACTCTTAAAGCATACAATGGTTTTCCAGTGACATACAATGGTTTTCCAGTGACATCATTTGTTTAGAATTTGAGTCACCAGTAAAAAGATTTGCTGATGTACTGAGGTTTCCAGATTGCCTCTCTGAAATTAAAGTTCTCAAAAGTTGCAGACTATACAGAAAACGTAGCTCCATGTTTTACATTTTGAAGTTTTCTGGGCAGGGGTGACCAGTTTCTTTGTTGTTGGGAGCTATTGTCACACACAAGTGTATTTTGCCACACACACTGACTTCATCACATGTTATCAAGCAATAAGAGGGGTTTGCAGTTGCAGGCTCATGGCTGGGGCACCCCATACAAGGAGAGATGTAGTATTACAATGTGGATACTTTCTTTGTTAGAATGTTTTAAGAACAACTTTAGTTTCGATCAGAAAACTTTTTACCATACCTTTATTTGGCAGGATTGCCAGAAGATAAATAAATTGATTTGGGAACCAAGTGGCCTATGACTTGGTTAATAGCCATCCCTGATAAAATTATTAAAGACTGAAAGAACAGTGAGTGTTTCTGATTTGTGCAGCAATGTTACATAGGCTGCATCTACTAAAATTATATCTTTTACAGAAGGAGTGGGGAACCTGTAGCCCTCCAGATGTTGTTGGTCTACAACTCCCACCATTCCTGATCTTTGGCTATGCAGGTTGGAGTCGATGAGAGTTGGAGTCTAGCAGCATCTGGAAGCTGCAGATTCCCTATCCCCGTTATAGAGAATCTGGGGTGGGGCATTACTGTCAGGACAAGAACAGTGAAATGGGATATGTCTCACCCAACGCTAAAACTGCACATGGGAGCATAATTGTACAACAAAACTACAGAGGGAAAGGAGGCACCACGTGCAGCTTTTCCAGCTCCTGTAGGACTGTGACATAAAAGCTGTGCCTGCCAGAGCCCCTACAAAATCTTCCTCCTATGTTATAGGAGTTTTACATTTGATATGTATAGCTGAGAACAGTGTTGTTTAAACTCTTAAGCCTGGATACAATCCACTGAGGCAGCTTGTTTTTATGAGTAAACATCCCAAGCGCTGCTTGTAAAACCTCAGTGTTACATTATGCTAGTTACAGTACATTTCATTTCCCCCTTGGGGACAATCACCTTCTTGAGAAGGAAAATGGCTTAACAAGGAAATTAACTCTAGAGTCTGTGTAATTAATTGATCACAGCTGTGTTGAGTGAGAGGAGACTCAAAAGCTTAATTTGCCAAGGATTCAATGTGTCCGTTCCAGAGTTGGGGTAAACCAGGGACACAGCAAGGCTCAGGAGTTAAAGGGTGTGGTCCCCCACTGCAAGAGCTGCAGAGGAGTGAAAGAAAAAAATATGTACACACACATATTTATCTTCTCAGGATTCACGCTGCTTGTAACTGTAGTAACTGTTTAGTCAGCACACACAAAAAGGAGAGGAAACTGTACTGATTCGTTGGGAAAACAATCAAAATCCACAATTGAGCAATGCCTTCACTGGGACCAGCTTTAGTGTCACAAAATAGCTAGCAAGATTTGACAGAAGTTTTGTCAATGTTTCCCTCAGAACAAAAATATTTTCTCCAATAGTTAAGAGTCAGTTATTTCATTATGGCCATCAGTTGAAGCTACTAAACCCGGTTCCACATACCTGTAGTTCTAAGTATTGCCTGTAACGTGTAAGATGACCTTATGAGAAATGGTTGAGGGAACTGAGCATGTTTAGCCTGGTCCAGAGGAGACTGAGAGGAGATATGATAGTCATCTTCAAATATCTAAAGGGTTCCAGTTACAGATAGGTAGCCGTGTTGGTCTGCCATAGTTAAAATAAAAAAATTCCTTCCAGTGGCACCTTAAAGACCAACTAAGTTAGTTCTTGGTATGAGCTTTTGTGTGCATGCACACTTCTTCAGATACACGGTGTGTGTCTGAAGAAGTGTGCATGCACACGAAAGCTCATACCAAGAACTAACTTAGTTGGTCTTTAAGGTGCTACTGGAAGGATTTTTTTTATTTTATCTAAAGGGTATCATGGAGGATGGAGAAGACTTGTTTTCTCCTGCTTCAGAGACTAGGACCTGGACCAATTGATTCAAGTTACAAGAAAGGAGATTCCAACTAAACACCAGGAAGAACTTTGTGACAGTAAGAGCTGTTTGCCTGTGGGAAAAGACTGCTACCAGAGGTTGTGGGCTCTCCTTCACTGGAGGTTTTTAAGCAGCGGTTGGATGGCCACCTGTCATGTATGATCTAGTTAAGATTCCTGCATTGCAGGGGGGTGGACTAGATAGGGTCCCTTCCAACTCTACAATTCTTTAAATCTATGGCAAGAGGGCCCACCAGAGGACACTGGCCAGGGCCTTCTCAAACCTGGAGCAAGCACTGGCTACTGCTAGGGCATTCTTTGCCCACTCTGGTCCCTCCTAACAGTAGCAGGCTCCTGTATAGTATCCTGAGTTCTATTGACTCTCATATCAATAACTGAAAATCCTGGGGATGATCAGGTAGATCCCAATATTAATTCTGGAGCAGGAAGATTTTTAGAAGACACCCAGCAGGTTCTAAAATTGTCCATGGTCAAAGCTAGAGAGACCCGATATCCTTTTTCACAAATATTAATAGAGGTGCATGTAATACTGGGCTTCTCATATTGCCTTTTGGAAGGGTACTGTTACCTAAGGTTTTTGACTTATCTCATGCTTAGTAAAGTCTTCAATTGCTCTTCTATTTTCTTGTTTTTATCTAAGGAACTAGAGGGCCATCATTACTTCATCCATTCCACCCCTTGCAGACCTAAGAGCAGCCATTATGGTAATGTTGAATTCCACACTCATTTTTTTCTGGTTTTCTCCCTCCCTCCCTTCTGTATCCTTATCCTTATTATTATTATTTACAATTATTTTCACTGCTTATGTCCTTCTATTGTGAAAGATGACAATATAACGTTTTTTAAACTATGTTAGTCAGAGGTCATGTTTTGTAATTTGTTAATAGTGCTGGGAATTTAGCTCTTGGGGGGTCATCATCATCAACAACACCCAACAAACTGCAGTTCCCAGGGGTCTTTGGGATAAATGTATGGTGTGGGTTTGACTTCAGTTGTTGCTAAGTATCTAATCAATGAAGGCAAGCAGAACTCCAGAGTTCAAATCAAGTGACATATGCCAAAGGTAACAGGCAGGAATTGTTAAAACTGCTGATATCTCCAGCCTGGAGCTTTATCCCACTTCCTTTTGTAGGGCTGCTAGGAGGCTGAGACCAGATTAGTGAAGAGTGCAGTTAGGTCTGGTTGCTATGGAAACCCGCTCAGTACGGATACAGCTAAACAGAGCTGGAAGTGGATTCTGAAAGAACCTAATAAAACAATTCTGCAATTCATTAGGATTTGCAGGTGCACTGCTTCCTTGTTCACTTGTGTATTCATTAACTGGCTTTGTAATTCTATTATGCACTGTGTAAGTAAATGAGTGAAGGGATTAAGCCAGCAGCTGATTTATGTTGCCTTTCAGCATGATGTAACTTTGTATCCCGATGTTGTTGGACTTAAGCTTCCATATCCCCAGCCAGCTTAACCAATGGTCAGGGATGATGGGAGTTAGAAGTCCAACAACATCTGTGGACCCTAGGCTGAAGAACACTGATTAAGTGGCCTACTCTCCCAAATGGAGAGAGCAGGACGAACTGAAATAATCACACTAGAGTCAGCACCCAACTAGCTACAGCAGTGGCTTCAGCAACTATCTACAACAGTCAACATGGTGCCCTCCAAATGTTGTTGGACCACAACTTTTATCACCCCAGGCAGCTTGGGCAATAGTCAGTAATGATGGGAGTTGTAGTCCAGCAACATCTAGACAATTCAAAGTGTTATCACAAATGAAGCCCTAAATCAGTGTTTCCCAAACGTTTTTGGGCAACGGCACACCTGTTTACCGGAAAAAAATCTCGCGGCACACCACCATTAAAGCCCCGCCCCGTGACGTCAGCGCGCAGCGACACGCCGGGAGGGACGCACAAAAGTGAAAGTTTTTTCCCTTCCCCTTGCCGGGGTGGGAGGAGGCAGCAGAGCGAGGGACTGAGGGACGGCGGCAGCTGAGGCGGCGGCGGCTGTTGTGGTGGTGGCGGCGATAGCGGGCGGAGGAGGAGCCGTCGCCGGGAGTTGCTGCTGCTGCTGTTGCTGCTGCTGCCCGGACATGCCGGCCTCCTCCTCCTCCGCTGTCTCGCGCTCCTCCCTTTTGCGCGCGCTGCCCCGCCGCTCGGCACCACCACCGCGGAGCCGCCCCCGGCTCGACGCGGATCCTCGCTGCCGCCGCCTCTCGCCGCCCGACTCGCCCGCCTCCCTCCCACGGCACACCAGCCGGTGTCTCACGGCACACTAGTGTGCCGCGGAACACCGGTTGGGAAACACTGCCCTAAATGACTCAGGCCCAGGATGCCTATGGACTGCTGCCCTCCCATGCCATTTTGCCCGCACTCTGAGATCTGGTGAAAAGGCCCCTTTGTGGATCCTGACATTGACTGGTGATGTACAACAGGGTCTTTTCTGTGCCAGCCCCCTGTGATGGAATTCTCTCCTGTGGAGGTTTGTTTGACTCCCTCTCCTTTTAGCTTCTGCCACCAAGTGAAGACCATTTTCTTGAGGTAGGCTTTCGGTTAGCCATGGCATTTTTAATGGTGGTTGATGCTTTCATTATCTGCCACACTGTTTACTTTTCAGGCTTTTAATTTTTTTAAGCTATTTTAATTATCCAGTCACTTTATTGTATTTTTGTGTGTGTGGCTGATGGCCACTCTGAGTATCGTTTTAATAGTGGAAAGGTGCAACATGCATCACTTTAAAACCTAAAGAAACCCTGGCACTTAGAATGTCTCCACACCTTCGTCTTTCGGCTCCTTCAGCTTCTTTATTTTGTCCAACTTGAGGCGGCAGAACTGCTCTTCATCACTTCTGCTGCTACTGCTACTATTACCGGTGGCCCTCTCCTCCAAGAGCTTAACGACCTTGCTATCCATCTCATCCATTTGCAGGCACAGGCAGGGGGAGTCACTTACCTTCAGTGAATCTCCCCACATGCTCTCGCACATGTCTGTCCCATTGCCATACATCTAGGAGTCAGAGAAACAAAACTGACTAAATTTACAACATCCAATGCAATAGACACAAAATGAAATGGCTCTTGATGACACACGAGCTTTGCAAAATTGGGCCACATGTTCCTCCTGCTCTAGATCTTTCTACTACGGCATGCTTGGAAAAGCTTGGTCCAAGATTAACAACAGCCCATGTAGGTCACATAGCACTCGCCCTCCACTGCTCCTTTCTGCCATTTGTACAAATGGGGGGGGGGGGAGCAGCTGATTGCTTTACTGTATGAGCTAAAAGCAATGGAAATAAAAAGACAAATCCTCTTCCCTCAGTGTGCTGTCCAGCTCTATTCCTTTCGGATCTTAGTCACTTTTATTTTCAGCTGTGAGCCAACTCAAACAGAAATCTCAATTTTTTTTGCTTCCACAAGAACATAGGAAGCTGGCTTATACAGTGTTTCCATCTTGCCCATTTTTTAAACCTGCTCTCTAGGCCAGGGGTCAACAAACTTTTTCAGGAGGGGGCCGGTCCACTATCCCTCAGACCTTGTCAGGGGCCGGACTATATTTTGAAAAAAAATAATGAACAAATTCCTATGCCCCACAAATAACCCAGAGATGCGTTTTAAATAAAAACACACATTCTACTCATGTAAAAACACCAGGCAGGCCACACAAATAACCCAGAGATGCATTTTAAATAAAAGGACACATTCTACTCATGTAAAAACATGCTGATTCCGATTTTGAAGGCGATTAGGCTGGATTTGGCCCCTGGGCCTTAGTTTGCCTACCCATGCTCTAGGCTCTCAGAGGTTTTTCCTATCACTAGTTAGCCTGATCCTTTTAACCAGGAACTGAAGTATGGACATTTTTGCATGCGAAGCATGGTCGCATCCACACCATACATTTAAAGCACACTTTAAATAAAGAATCGTGGGAACTGTAGTTTACCCGTCACATAATTTTGATTCTCACCACCCTTAAACTACAATTCCCAAGATTCTTTGGGGGAAGCCATGTTCTTTAAGTGTATGGTGTGGATGTCACCCAAGTCATCTCCAGCTGAGATACACGGCCCCTTTCCGTCTTGCCAAATGTTAATCTTTACTACTCTACTACTGTGCACAAGTTCTACTAAAGGACATTGGAATACCGGTGGGGTTTGAGTAGGTGAGTTTTTTCTTGTTGAAGGAACATCTACTAGACTAGATCCCTGGTGTTAAATGCAGAGCTATATGTAGCCTTCTGGCTCCTTCACATAGGTGCACTGTTTGTGGATCATTATGATACACTACCTCGTGGTAGGGGATGCACGCGTTCTTACAGTGGTTTTCTCCTTTTTCATCAATTGCCCAGTCTGTCAGCCAGTTGCTAACACAAGTGAAGTCATTTTTACAAGCTTCATACCTGCAAGGTAAAGAAAGCATAGATGACTGATTTATGTGCCATCTCTCATAAATCAACACAGAGGAAGGTGTGTAGGCTGGGCTGATAGCATTTGCTTCCATTCCATTAGCTCAAAGCTGTTGCATCACACTGTTGACTCATGCTAAGCTTGTGGTTTACTAAGACCCCTAGATTGTTTTCACATGTACCACTGGAAAGCCAGGTGTCCCCCATCTTATATCTGTGCATCTGGTTCTTCCTGCCTAAGTGTAAAACCTTGTGTAGTCACTTGTGAGAGCCAGTGTGGTGTAGTGGTTAAGAGCAGTAGTCTCATAATCTGGGGTACCGGGTTCGCGTCTCCGCTCCTCCACATGCAGCTGCTGGGTGACCTTGGGCTAGTCACACTTCTCTGAAGTCTCTCAGCCCCACTCACCTCACAGAGTGTTTGTTGTGGGGGAGGAAGGGAAAGGAGAATGTTAGCCGCTTTGAGACTCCTTAAAGGGAGTGAAAGGCGGGATATCAAATCCAAACTCCTCCTCTTCTTCTTTTTGTATGGTGAACGTGAATGTGGAAAATTTGTAAATGTGAAAATTATAAACAAAATATAGAACATTGTATTTGTTCCTATTGAAATTCATTTTGTTAGTTTGGGCCCAGTTCTCCAATCTGTTAAGGTCAGTAACAGGGTCCTACACACCTCACACACACAATCCCTCTCCTTTCCACCTCTCCTTTCCAGCTCAGTAAATGCCAGCTGATCTAACAGTAGAAGTGAATGAGCCTGTATTCCTCACAGCGTTGTGGCATCCCACTTTAGTGCAACCTTATCCCCTTAAAAAAAGATTATAAAGATGATAGTGGAGTCTCCTTCCTTGGAGGTTTTTAAGCAGAGGTTGGATGGCCATCTGTCATGGATCCTTTAGCTGAGATTCCTGCATTGCAGGGGGTTGGACTAGATGACCCTTGGGTCCCTTCCAACTCTAAGATTCTATGATTCTATGTGACTGTTGTGCTAAAAGTTCAGTTGTTTCCACTAAAACGGCATCAATAGGAAGTATGTGAAAGTAGTGACATCACCAAGAAGCAAATTTAAGTCTGTGCATTGCCAGAGTAGCCAAGCACTGCATAAATGTTGGATTAAAAAACACCTAGAACATTTGTGATCTGAAAAGTAACGTTTGGGTGGTAGGGAAGCTATGGGCCACGCAAAACTCATAACAGATGCTGTGTGATCCTTAGTGTTTTGATGGTGTGAACTGCCCTGAATGCAAGATCACATATGACCATCCTGATACCCACAAGAGCACAAATCACCTTGAATACAGACTAAAATTCCTGTCTGCAGGGGCCCTCAGTAACAGGAGACCAGTTCCTTTGACCTTGTTTTCAGCTAGAAAATGCTTAAAGAATAACATGTTTGCATAAACTGGACTTTGAAGCATGATTTCTTGTTTGGCAAGAGATTGTATCTAAATTTTAACAGAATTAGCACAGTTCTTTCTTATGTACTCAGCATATTACAGTGCTACCTCGGGTTAAGAACTTAATTCGTTCTGGAGGTCCGTTCTTAACCTGAAACTGTTCTGAACCTGATGTACCACTTTAGCTAATGGGACCTCCCGCTGCTGCTGCGCCGCGATTTCTGTTCTCATCCTGAAGCAAAGTTCTTAACCCGAGGTACTATTTCTGGGTTAGCGGAGTCTGTACCCTGAAGAGTCTTTAACCCGAGGTACCACTGTATTAGTTTACAAATACCAGGTCAATAAGTTCGTATTTGGCTTTAGTCACACCATTTATATGAATGCAATCTGTGCTTAAAAATAAAGGCGTGATATGAACACACTTTTAAAATTCTGTGTCTTTATAGCATGTTTTTTTCAAAAGCTGACACTGTATGATGGTTATGTTGCCATGGAAATTAATGAAAAAATATGTTTGAGTCATAATAACACTAGCAACTTTGGCTCCCCTCCTCCTTTCATCTTTTGCCAGCCTTTTTAGTCTGTATCTTGTAGAAGTTTGCCTTCGCAAAACTCAAGCAACCCCCCCCCAAACTTCTGACTGGGATCAAAGAGTCCATTTTGTATAATCACATTAATATTATAAATAAGAAGCATGCCTTAGTTTAAATATGGTTAGCGGAAAGATTAGTTCCTGTCAGTAAGGTAATAGTTTTAAAATTAATATTGTTTAAAGAGGTTAATTACAAATTAATCTTAAAGAACTACAAATTAAAAGGGGACGACGACATAAAACCACCTTAGATCATGGTTTGCTAGAAGAATCTATTGTTTAAAATGCTATAAAGGCATCTCTTCAGTTTATTATTTCTGTCTGGTCATGAAAATATATAAATATAATAGAAACTCCAAGAACTGCAGGCTCCTATGAGCATCTCAGTTGACTCTTCTGGGCATTTTTTTGCAGATGTAGTAAGATCTTGAAATTAAGATTAGCTCCTAAAGGTAACGTTTTCATTTCTTACAGGTGTAAAAATCTGCCTATAAGCAGTGCCTGCGATAATGTGCTAATGCCAGGGTGAACGTTCATCTTCTCAAAGCAGGTTTGCTATTTAGATGTGACTTGTGTGATGACTTTGAAATTTACACTGCAGCTTTAAAGCAAAGATGGGGAAGCTGTGGGCCTCCAGAAGTTGTTGAACTCCAGCTCCCATCAGCCTAGCCAGCAAGGGCAGATGTGGTTGGACTCCAGCTTCCCCACCTTTTCTCTAAAGCCACTGAGAAAGCAACAAAATAAGTTGCCACACTTATTTCTTCTTTGGCCTCTCTGTCTGTGTCTCCACTGCTTGCTGCATGGCCTGCTCATGGGAGTTGGCGGTGGGCAGAGTAGGTGAAAGGACTAACAAAGGAAAGGACAAAAGAAGTCTCTATTGCTTCTCCGTGTTGCAGCCTGGCAATATTGCTTGCGACATGTGTGTCATTGCTGAATTTTGTATTGCCTAAAGTTCTGCTTTTCAAGGCTATGTACTGTCAACACAAGTAGGGATGATATAACTCCTGTTCTGATTAATATTCTAGCTCAGTTTTTTTAAAGGACATTTCAACAATTACAGACAAAGGGAGAGAAGGCAGCATGTCCCTGATCCTTTTCTCAAGTGGGAACAGCATCAGAGACTAATCGCCTGCTCCCTTCCACAGCCCTCACCATAGGTAATATAATGACTTGTCTTTCATTTCCAGCTCAGAGCGACAGGATAGTGAATTAGCAGCACACTTTCTCTTTCCCCAGTGCTTCTTTGAAGGCTTGGGCAGGGCAGGATATGCACACAGCTGTCTCTTCCTTCTGCAGCTCCTTCCCCTTCTCAAGAGCTCTCAAGAGCATTGGCTTTCCAGGATGGTTATTTTGCAGCTGTGATCATCAGATCCAACAGGGAACTACTTTAATTACTGTACAGGAGGGGGATATGTCACAAGCACAGCTTCTCCTTTCATTCTAGCACTATGACAGGAAAAGCTCTGTTTAATCTCTGCCTGGTCAAACTATTGAAAAGTCTGGAGGCCCACCTTGTACTGGATCTGACAAACTTACTTCCATGCTGCCAACGAATGATAAAATAGTCACTAGATTGCAGCCCACTAGAATGCATTCACACTCATAAGTTAGTCCCATTTATTTCAGTTGGATTTACTTCCAAATAAGAGTGTAGAAAAGTAGAGACTTTTATCAATTACTTGGTTTGCCTTTTTTTTAAAGTGCTTTATGATGACCCAGCTTTAAAGTATATTGAGGGCTGGAGAAAAGGATATCTGAAGAAAAACCATATGGTGTACAGTGTCAAAGAAATGAAATAACAACACAAAAGCAATGTACTTTCCCAAAGTATGATTCACCAGAGAGATCTGTTTTCATTTAAAACAAATCCTTATGTCAGTGCTGAGAATTATTAAATGTGTCAAGTTCACCATTTCCTCTGTAATTGTCCAAGGACTCTTTGGCAGGTGGGTTGGAAAGGGAAGCTACCCCTAAGGGCTCTCCAAAGTCCACATATATACTGAAAAATGAGCTTTTGGTGCAGGAAATTCCAAGCCATTAGAAAGAAAGAGGAAAGCTTGAAGTAAGATTCCTTATGTCCCGTAAAGTCAAGTTCTTGTTTCTTCTGAACACTGTGAAAATTACCCTTTACAACAAAGGTACAGAGGATTTTGAAATAAGGATCTCTGTAGGATGTGCGGAATGGGGATATCCTTAGCAGCCATGCAGTATGTTAAACAGATTCTACTGTCTATATAACAAAAGAGTTCTGCAGATTCCGCCTTGGGTATACAGGAGAAGTAGAAACATTGTTCAAAGCTTTGCCAGCATATAGCTTGAAGCAGACTCATTTGTGGGTCAATAACTTGAGCACCCTAGGTCAAATCCAGCAGTTTGAAGACTGCTACTTGGTCCCCCAGTTGTCAACCTAGAGTTTAAAGTGTTGTGGATAAGTGGTATCTGGGGTGCCAGAGCAGTGTTAGAAGTGCTGCTCATTATTCCTCACTCTCTTTTCAAAGTGTTCCTCAGTGAATTAGATGGTGGCCAGAGATAGGTGCAATATATTGTCCATAGTGTGAGGAACTACTAATATTTTAGCATTTGGGAACAAGTCTGCTCAAATGAACACCACCCCCAGAGAGCAGACATCAATCCAGAAAGCTGCATCTAAGGTCTTGAACATTCCCCGTGGGATCTGTAACTCTGTTATTTGAACAGAAGTCTATCAGCAACCTCTGCTTCTTGTCAAGAAACAGAAGTTCAAATCTCCACTGTACATGTGGAGCTTGTTGTGTGGTTCTCTAGATTATTGCAAGATGTTCAGGGATTTTGTCATCAGTTATACAGAGCTGAAGTGTTGTAGAATAAAGTTGTCCATCAGTAGAACTGGCATGTGTGTTGTATTGTTTGCCTTTATCTTAAAATAAGGGGCATGTTGTAAAACAGGCACAGGGATGTAACGGGGTGGTGGGAATGTCAGGGTTGTGTTCAAAATAGCGCTAAGGCGAATGCTCTGTCAGTGCAAGGTTTTGTGCATACCCGATTCAAGGTGTTAGTACTAGCATACAAAGCCCTAAATATCTTGGGACCCAAGAATCAAGAGTGCCTGCTTCAATATCAACCACACTGAGGTGTGTCTGTCACCCTAATTGTTAACTGTCAAGAGGAATTTTATAACTTCCCTGTTTACCTGGGCATTTTATGGCTGAAAGATACTGTTTTATTAAAATGAGAAGCATAACCCCCAACTTACCAGTCATCACAGAAGTTTTGGCACATGGGAACAGACACAATAGCAGCTGCGTAGTGGGGATGTGCCCAATGTGCAATATATGGTGAACACCTGTAAAAGCATTCTATCTTCTTCAAATAGCTCTGACATCTGTTGCATGAGAAAAAACCATTGTTATTACATGAAAAACAACTAGCATTGCATATGTGGCTGCCTCTATGCTCTGAGAGATCAGCCTGCATTTTTCTTTATTGGAATGCAACACTTTAGGCTAGGCTAGGGTACCAAGGCAAAATTATTTATTATTTTTATTATTCATTTCATTTCTATACCACTTTATAGTTTAAAGAAAAAATCTCAAAGCGGTTTACAATAAAATTAGAGTTCTGCCGTTCAGTCCCTTGCACTCACATATTTCAAGACCTGCATGTATTTATGGTATACAATACACAGGAGAATAATGTGCCATTACTTTATCCTAACACCTTTGACTTCCTCCACTTAAATGGTCAGACACTCTGTAATAGAACTTATTTGGTTATGGAACACATACTATCCACAGACATCTGTTCCACTTCTATGGCGATTCTGCCATTGTGCCTTATCAGGCAAGTGTTATTTGCAACAGTCTTGCAGTGTTTAGTGTTCCTACTTAGGGTTTCAGCCAGCCAGCTTTGTCCTTTCCCAGGATACTCTATTCTATTTCATCTTCCCCCCTCAGTTTTCCAACCTCCATCCCAAACAATAGTTGGTCAACATTCCTAAGAGCTATTGAACTTTTGCAAACTTCAGGGATCCCCAAGCCTCTAAATATTTCCCTCTAGTGCATGGATAGTAACATTTTGCCTACACAAGGGTCCACATTTGAAGAATAGGTTTTACTCAAAATACCGTATTTTTCGCCCTATAGGACGCACTTTTCCCCCTCCAAAAATGAAGGGAAATGTGTGTGTGTCCTATGGGGCGAATGCAGGCTTTCGCTGAAGCCTGGAGAGCGAGAGGGGTCGGTGCGCACCGACCCCTCTCACTCTCCAGGCTTCAGGAAGCTCTCCGCAAGCAGTGGGAGAGCTGCGCGACTTCGCTCAGCACCCCCAGGCTTCGGGCTTCGCGCAGCTGTCGGCAAGCAGTGGGAGTGCTGCGCGAAGTCGTGCAGCTCTCCCACCGCTTTGCGGAGAGCTGCCTGTTCTGGGGGCTGGGGTCGGGGGAAGCTCGGGCTTCCCCCGCCCCAGCCCCGCGCCTGGGAAACCCCCCCTTATTTCCCCCCCCAAAAAACTAGGTGTGTCCTATGGGCCGGTGCGCCCTATGGGACGGAAAATACGGTAGGCTCACTTAATTAATGACCTAACTTAGTCATACTTATTAGTTTTAATAGATTTGTTCTGATTAAAATTTAGTTGAATGCCACTCTGAGTTTGATAGGATGATGGGGGTAGTTGTGAACAATGTACTCTACGAAAATAAATAGGTTTTATGCAAAAATGCTTTTTATTCTGCAGTGAGCCTCTACTTTTATGTATTGTTTTAAATTTTAAAATGCATACAATAAACTCTTCCCCTGTGTATGATGTTAGGATATTTCCGTTCCACCTTAAAAGGGAGCAGGCTTTGTAAGTCACAGAGTCTGCGCATGTCCTGTTCACAGGATGTTTATGTTTGCTATTCCTTTCGATTTCTCAGTCGGTCGGAGTCACTGACTCAGAACGGTCATGTTTTCCTTTGTTCTGTTCAACGCTAAATAAAGTCTGTAGAATATGCTCTTCTGCGGTGCAAGCTTTCTGGCTGTGTTTTTCTGCTGAAAGAGGGTGCACCAGCCTAGGAATGCAGCCAATCTATTTCTAAGGCTTTGTGCCCCTAATTGCTGGATCTGCGTGACTACGGGAGGCCGATGGATCGTCCGGCAGCCGGCTTGGGGGCCATGATGGACGTTATCTCCCTGGCAGTATCCCAACATATACCTGCTGTGCACTGATAATAATACAATATATTAAAGTCAATGAAATGTAAGTGCTCAGTCTAAAAAGAGGGGATGCTTCTGGCATATAGAAGTAGGGTTTCCAACTTTTTTCCTGCAATGGCTCCTGTTTTCAACAGTTCAACTGCACTTTCATGAAACGCATAACTGAACCCAATGCATTTCTGTATGCAATGCTACTGTTAAAGGTACTCAAGCCATACCCCAAAAAAGGGTCGCAGCCTTATACTGTGCTTTTCACAAAGTTGTGCTTCATTCAAGAACCCTTGAATGAAGGAAAAAAATTGAATGCACTTGGAGAAAAAGAACAAGGGTAAGTCACTTACAATTTACTGTTATTGCCACATCGATTCCAATAGGTGGTATTTACTTTAATCACTGGTGAATCAGCTAGTTCCTTTGTAATGTCTTCAGAGCAACAAGAGGCTGTGGGGAATTAAAAACAAACATATCTCATTCTGAAGGTTTACTTTGTAACATAATCACAACTTTGAAGACATAGAATTTTGTTAAGTCCCCACAGTGGACCCTTAGTTTAAAATGGGAAGTGAGTTCCATCATTATTTTTCATGTGCTTTTGTAAAATGAAAAACATGCTACTAAAAACATGTTTTAAAACCAAAAGAATACTGGGAAGTTAAAATTTACAAAGGAAATATCTAAATTAAATACTTCAAACTCAAATTTGATATTGGAAATGATAATTTAACATTATACAGATTTAAAATTATACAGTAATGCAGATTTATTTCCATACAAAAGAATGTGAGCTTCATACCTTCAGTGCACTTATCATCTCTATACTGTATTAAAAAAAAGACTTGGGGGAACCCTTTGGAAATCATGATCATAAGCTGAAATGGTTGATACTGACAAATTCACAAGCAGCATGTCTAAAGACAGTTCTTACCCCACTCCACCCAGCGCATGCCCCATTTAGAAGCAAAACCCTGATGCATAAAGCTCAGGCATAAACAGGATATCACACATTGTTAATTACAACAACCTAACATCATTCCTGGAGCAAGTGATAATAAGATTTCACATGTGGGCCAAAACACACACATTCACTAAGATCCAATGGATGCAAATAACCAATTGGGCAGCTGACTTTTCTTGTGCCATTGGATATTTTGGTTATATTTTGATATATCAATATAAAAACTCAACTTCAATAAATTATTCAGGGTATCAAATTAATATGGGTGGCATCAGAGCTGGTTAGTTAATGTAAAGGCTAACTTAAATGGTTTGCAAATATTTCACAGGTTTCACAGGACTTACATTTGGAATATAGGGTGCATTCGTGCAAGTTATTCTCCTGGCTGGGTCTGTGCTTGTGAGCTGCTCCTTCCAGACATTGCCTCTTTCCACTGATTGACACTGCCGAGATAGCGAAGAACAGGAGCACTGAAAACCTTAGCATATTCTCGTTGCCGTTGTCCTGTATGGAAATAGTACATTATGGTCAAAGAATTTGGGGGCGGTGGGGAGCAAGCTCCATTAAATTTTCAGAAATAAATGTAGGGCATAACACACCTCTTTTGCTTCTTTCGTCTCTGAGATAGGCTGGAACACAAAATGCTGCTGCTCTTTCTTTCCTCTCTCTATATATGCATTGCCCGTCAGCAGTAACCCATAGTTTGTTTGCCAAGAAAAGTTCCCTGACCCTTTGCAAAGCTAACAGACTTATCTCAGGGTCAGTTGCAGCAAAGACATAATAACTTAGTTTAGGCATAGTTTAGGATCCTGTCTCCAACAATAGTCTGTCAGAAGACTCTAGAACAGACTGCACAATGTGACCCAATGCTGCTCAGGGAAGATAAATTGAAGTTTAAGGTTCAGAAGCAGCTAGACCATATTGTACCACACATTAACCTAAGAAGTTAGAGCAGGGCCTTTATAGGGCCTAGTTAATTTTTGGCATGTCTGGTCAAGGGCTATGAGATTAATTGGGTAAGTTGGAAGTCAATGAGTGCCATTATTTTTTGTCATTTTGTATAGGCTTCATCGTATGATTTTTTTTGGGTTTCATTGTTTGATTTAAGTGATGTTTATTCATCACTTCTGCTGGTTTGAGCATGTGGAAAAACAGCATAAACATATTTTAAGTCAGTTTTTTGCCTTGACAGATGCTTAAGAACACACACCCCTTTTTTAAACATGTGGATGCTAAAAGCTTGATTTTGCAGTCCTAGCCAGACAGCAAAACCAGGAGATTTATCAAGCCAATGGTAGTCTGCTCTTGACTCAAGTTATGCAGGCCTGTTATGGGAAGCTGTCTGATATTGAATCAGACGACTGGTACATCCAAATCATCTGGAGTGACTGGCAGTAGCTTTCCAGGATTCCAGATGGTGAATCTTTCCCAGCCCCCCCCCCCCCCGCCACCATCCTGGATATTATTATTAACTGTATTAATAATTATCACTACCTGTCAATAACATTTGACCATTGCACTGCTCATTTTAGTTTTAAAAAAGTCTGCTTGAATTTAAGTTCCAGCTTTTCCAAAAGGTAAAGCTGCCCAAGATTCTAAGAGCTTGCAAATGTTTGCCCTGGAAACCCATTCCAAACGTTAGAATTAGAGTAGAGTCCAATTTCCTCACTGTGCCCTGACCAACTACAAGTTAAGATGACTTTAAAAACCAGGTCAAGCTGCTAATATTTGACAGGGAAGCACTGCTTCCTAATATCTGAGGGATGGTTTTGCTTAGCTTTTAAGTTTTAGTATATATATGTGTGTCATTCCAGAAAAAAACCCCAAATCCAAGACACTTTGAGCTACACAAGAGCAAAACATGGTGTCCAAATAATTTAAACAGAAGGCGATTATGCAAGCACACAATATAAGATTTCATATCTGCTCTTCGTTTTGCCCCATGCTTGGGGAGAACAGCCTGATTCAAAAGGATGGCAAATCTGGAAGAGCATGAAGAGGCACTGAGTCCGATCCTGAAGCTTCTAAAGGAGCCAAGGCTTGGTTATAGTACTTAAGCTTGAGTTCCTGACAATCCTATTGCTCCACCAGGAGGTCTGAGAATAACAATGAAAGAAACTTTGGTAGTATCTACCTTCCGGCAGCAATTTGTACCTTGATGCTACAAACTGTGAAAATCACTGCAATTTTTATTAGATTTTCATTTAAATATAGCTACATTACAGTACAGGGAAAAGAAGGGAGTTTCACTTCCCTCCTAGAAACTCAGTTTTTATTTTACTCCAGTTATGTATGGCCATATCATGCCATTGATGCTTTAGTTGAGATTTCTGCATTGCAGGGGGTTGAACTAGATGGTCCAACTCCACAATTCTATGAGTATGTTTACTTGGTACTAGTAAGCCACGCTGAAGGTTCAATTGGGCTTATTTCCTATTTAAAGTTACAAATTGCATTGTTTGAGTGGCCAGAGTGGGCAGTGATATGTTGTTGTTTAGTTGTTTAGTCGTGTCCGACTCTTTGTGACCCCATGGACCAGAGCACGCCAGGCCCTCCTGTTTTCCACTGCCTCCCACAGTTTGGTCAGGCTCATGTTTGTAGCTTCGAGAACACTGTCCAACCATCTCATCCTCTGCCGTCCCCTTCTCCTTGTTCCCTCCATCTTTCCCAACATCAGGGTCTTTTCCAGGGAGTCTTCTCTTCTCATGAGGTGGCCAAAGTATTGGAGCCTCAACTTCACGATCTGTCCTTCCAGTGAGCGCTCAGGGCTGATTTCCTTAAGAATGGATACGTTTGATCTTCTTGCAGTCCATGGGACTCTCAAGAGTCTCCTCCAGCACCATAATTCAAAAGCATCAATTCTTCGGCAATCAGCCTTCTTGATGGTCCAGCTCTCACTTCCATACAGTAATAATAATAATAATAATTTATTATTTATACCCCGCCCATCTGGCTGGGCCTCCCCAGCCACTCTGGGCGGCTTCCATAAAACCAAAAATACAGTAAAATCACACGTTAAAAACTTCCCTGAACAGGGCTGCCTTAAGATATGGAACAGTGATATGGAACCAAGTAAAGCTGCTGCAATCTGTTCTGAATCTAGAGTGCTTTACATTTTCATATAACATTTAAAAATGTACTTAAAGAGTCTAGGGAATGGAGTCTTTCTGGATGTACCTTTGTGACAGATTGGCACCAGTGCTCAATAGCCAAAAGCCAGCTGTTGTATCAGAAACAGGCAACATGTCATCTTAATAAAGCAGCATAAACACTGATAGCACTCTGTGTATAGCTGCTGAAGTCACAAATATCAGTTTGGAAATGTTAATAGGCTGCCCATCATTATTTCCATAATTTATAACCAGTAAAGTAATCCAGATTAGAATTGGATTTAAGACCAATTAGCTACCACCATTTAGCCAGGCACATGGGGGCACCCCTCTTTAGCAGGGCTGCCCTACTGGGGAAGGCAAGTTGAGCTGGGCAAAGGTGATGGATGAAGACACGGGATCATTCTGCACCATTACGGAGCCGCACACAGAAAAGGCTTCTGCGCCGCCTTGCACTTATACAGCACTGCTCCACGTACCCCATCATGCATTGCGCGCCGCCCCCGCCCCTCGCCTTCCAAGCTGTTCCGCGACGCGTCTTCCCTCGCCTTTCCGTCTCCCCGCCCCCTGCCGTGTGGCTCCTCCCACCTCGCGCCGAACTTCGCTTCTTCGTCTCCGACGCGCCGCCGGCCCCTTAGAACGCCTTCGCGCGCCGGTGGCCCCACCTCTCGCGATACGTGGCTGAGGGGGCGGGATTGCCGCAGTGCCCGGCGTGCTTGCCTCTGGCAGGAGAGTGGGGATGTCCGCGCGGGAGGCAGGTTGCGCTGCCTGAGGTGCTTCCCAGCGCCAACCCCGCCGCCCCCCTCTGCAGCCATGGCCGGCTGCTTAGGCTGCGAGCCCCCGCGCTGAGGAAGTGCCGCCGCCGCCGCCCATCATGAGGAAGGGCCGCTCCCGGGGGGACAAAGCGGGGCCCTCGGCTCTTCAGGTCCCCAGGAGGATGGAGCAACCCGTCCGGGGCCCCGTAGACGCGGCGGGTCCTAGGAAGGAGGCGGAAGAAGCGGGTCGGGCTGGCGCAGCCTGCAGGGAACCGCCCGAGAAGGTACTGCGGTTGCAGTGTGTGCTTCTGTCTCCTGGTCTGTTTAAACTGGAGGTCCGCGAAAAGGGGAGTCCAGAGGCGTCTTTTGCGGTTTTGCTTTCGGAGGCATGTTCAGACAGCGGGGTTTGGGGGGGCGGGCAGGGAATGCTCACAGCCGTGGTACTTGGTCGCTGCAAGAGAATTGGGGAGAGGAGGGTCACGTTGTGGACGATGAGCGGTTCTGTGTAGTGGGAGGGTATGCTATTCTAGGCACAGCCTTCCAGAGGGTTGGGGGGAAGGGGTATTTCCTAAACTGTACTTTGGGCAGCGGGAGAGTCAGCGAAGATCGTCTATGCTACTGGTGTCGAGCAATCATTCCTGATGCTCCAGTAAAAAGTGAAAAGATCTCTTAAATCTTTATGGTCTTTGTTGCTTTGCCAGGCTAATATTACTCATATGGTAAAGGGATTCTGTCTTTGGTAGGCTGGACCTTCGGTTATTCCTTTGGATGGCCTACTTTCCATAAGTCTGTATTTGTGCCTATTTTCTTGATTGCATGTAGGTACCATTTTGGTCAAGGGGCAGCCAGGCATGTTCAATTCCATCCTGGTATCCTTCAGTTTGCTACTCTGCATCTTTTGTTGTAATAAGAATATGTGAGAATATGTGAACATGGGATGTTGCCTCTAGTAGTTAGAGATCTGGAGCTATCCTGAGGAAGTTTATATAATTCATTACTTTGCCAAATGTGATCTAATCACCTGTTGCTGTTAGTGGACTGGTGAGAAGGAGGGTGCAGACTGCATATAAATGGTCTTGTTATGGGGTAGGAGTTTCAATTAGATCTTTTAGCTATGTGCTTATATGTACAGCATATGCAGTCTATATGCTGCATTTTTACAGCATTGGCCCTGCCTGTCTATCATTTCTTCGGTATGGTCCAATGCCAAACACCACCAAATACTTTGTGGCAGACTGGCAGTTAGGCTAGTGTGTGAATCCAGCTATGGTTCATAGCTTATTCCTAATTAGTAACATCTGATGAGAGGCGGCATACAAAGGGGGCAATAGGGATTAGCATGGTAGCGACTGGACCTAACGTTCAGGGGTCCCTTTACCTTTACCTTAATCCCCCCATCAATATATATATATATATATATATATATATATATTCCAATATGTGGAGGACAACTTCATAAAGCAGAGAGTACTTGTGGAAGCTCCCTGTGTGTGCGCGCAGTAAAGCACTGGAAAGTTGGATTTTCAAAATGCTCAGGGGCTTTTAAGAGTACAGTGGTACCTCAGGTTATATACGCTTCAGGTTACAGACTCTGCTAACCCAGAAATATGACCTCAGGTTAAGAACTTTGCTTCAGGATGAGAACAGAAATTGTGCTCTGGTGGCACAGCGGCAGCAGGAGGCCCCATTAGCTAAAGTGGTGCTTCAGGTTAAGAACAGTTTCAGGTTAAGAACGGACCTCCGGAACGAATTAAGTTCTTTACCTGAGGTACCACTGTATACAGTACAGTGGTACCTCGGGTTACATACGCTTCAGGTTACAGACTCCGCTAACCCAGAAATAGTGCTTCAGGTTAAGAACTTTGCTTCAGGATGAAGCAATTCATCCTGAAATTGTGCTTTGGTGGCACGGCAGCAGCGGGAGGCCCCATTAGCTAAAGTGCTGCTTCAGGTTAAGAACAGTTTCAGGTTATGAACAGACCTCCAGAATGAATTAAGTATGTAACCAGAGGTACCACTGTACAAAAGATAGCCTGCTTCCCAAGGTTGCCCTCCAAGGTGATGAAGAGTGTTGAATGGTGATAAGGGAGGTGGGGATAGGACATCACCAATGCACCTTTTACATAATTTTCACATGATTTGTCTTTTTAGGTTGTCTACCACCTGGTGATATTTTATATGAAAGTGCATCCTGTAAATATTTAAATAAATAAATGTTAACTTCTCCCTAATTAACAATGTCTGAAGGCGAGTACTATCATGCCTTATCACTGAGCTGCCTACCCTGTTATAGGTGACTACTGCTGAATGTGTTAAAGAGTGGCTTAGAGACAACTGTAGTTAAGCAGTATATAAATTGCTTAGATAAAAATAAAAGAAACAAGGTCTCCTTTTTGGAAATGTCACTGGCTGTATACTTGCCAGTTTTTGAACTCAATTAATTAGCTATTTCATAGGGTTCTTTCATTTCCATAGCACAATGACTATTCCTTTCCTCTTAATGACTGTAGGGAAGATGATGTACAAAAATACAGAATGTTCATGTCTAAAGGTTTCAAGGACCACATCTTCCAGATGCACATTCCCAACATATTTGCTTATATGCACCTTCCCTTTGGGCATTATAGTAAGAAAATGATTGAAGTGTTGTGGAAGAGCAGGTCTGTCATTCCTGTAATTAATGGGCACCATCAGATTAATTTTGAAAAACTGCTTTTATCTGCTTTGTTTCTTGTATTTTTTATTGTTGTGTGATATTTTGCATTGAAGTATTGTATGATATTTGCAAATGTCTAGCAACCTATACATTTTCCAAATAAATAGCATCAGAAAATTTTTAGTAATTTCATTAAATCTGTTGCTCATTATCTGTTTTGGTAGATGGGTAGCTGTGCAAGCAGTGTGCAACTTGAGTATTAGTATGAGAGGAAGCAACTGGTACTGATATGAAAATGGAAAGGAGAGGTGGCAAAATATAAAAAATGAGAGAACGAAGCCCAAAATGTTAACAGCAGGGGAAAAACCTATCCTTTCTACAGCTTCTAGGGCCTCTGAAAAAACTCTGCCATGGTATAATGACTGACACAGTTGGATTAATTGGCAAAGAATCAGACTTCCTGATAGGTCCAGCTGGATTTTATAAGAGTGGTTTGGCTGGTGATACTCTCTTTTAAAAAATAGGAAACTATGTAGTTCAAACTATCTGTAGTTTTTTTTTGGTGAATACTAGCTCTCATGAAGTGCGGTAGATCTTTTTTCACATAGCCTGTATGCCTAATTAGTAAACCACAAGAGCTAGGGGAGTTAGATGAGAGCTAGATTTATGTTCTGTACCGCCCTGAGATCTATGGATAAAGGATGGTATACAATTTTAAATAACAACAACAATATAAATATAATAGATAATCTGCTACTTATATTTAAAATACATATAAACCCTTCTGGCCTGTTCTGAGATTAATAATAATATACTAAAAAGTTTGGAATATATATCTAAATTGTTGTATCAAAAAAGATAACCTGCACATCTTGCTTGCAGGAGTTGCATCTGGCCAAAGGGGGATAATAACATATGGAAGCATGAGTGCATTCATGTAACTTGCTTTCTATACAGCCCTGCTGGATCAGATCAAAGGTTATTCTAGTTCTGCTTCCTGTTTCTCACAGTGGCCAACCAGTTGTCTATGAGAAGCCCACAAGCAGGACATAAGGACTTTGAGTCCTTCCTGCTGTTCCCCAGGATCTGGTATCCAGAGACATGCTGCCTCTGGTCTTTGAGATAGCATATAGTCATCCATTGATTGGTACTGTGTGTTACCTTGTGTGAAGCCACCCTGAGAACTTTAAGAATTAGAAGTGGAAAGCAGGAAGCCTCTTATTTGGTGTATGTGATAAGACTACTTTTAAGTTAAGGTTTTGCAAAGTCACTTAACACTACAGCTGCACACAAAAGCAATAATCTGTGAAGAACAAGCAGCTGAAAGTCTTTCAGTAGCATTTGGCTTTAGGCAAGTTATCACTAATGGTGCATGTGGACATGTGCCCCTGTTGAATAGGACCATCTCCCCCACCCACCCTGCTCCGGTTGTAGTGTGGTAAATAAACCTGCAAATTAATTCCATACAAAACTGAGCAAAGGAATTAACTATTTTCTTAAGTAGATCAGTATTGAAGGAGAACAAATGGGCTTTGGAATGGTTAATATGGATAGAGTAACTGCAAAGTTCTTTTAGAAATTGGCTGATGAGCTGCACATTAATTGTACTGCTGCATATGATTGCAGAAACCACAGGGACCTAGTGATGCAGAAGCTGCCTTATACTGAGTCAGAACACTGGCCCATCTGGCTTAGTATTGTCTGCATGGACTAGCAGTGGCTCTCTAGGGCAGAGCTTTCCAAACTGTGTGTAGCGACACATTAGTGTGTCAGCTGCAGCATGTCGGTGTAATGTGCAAATGCTCCTCCCAGGGCTGGAAAGGGGTTAGTTTAACCTCCTGTTTGCTAGCAAAACTGAATTACTGTGTCACGAAATGATGCATGTCTAAAAAGTGTGTCATCAACATGAAAAGTTTGGAAAGCTCTCTAGCGGTTCAGACAGGCTTCTCTCTCAGCCCTACCTGGGACGTTCTGTATGTAAGGCACTCTAGTCCTTTCCCTAAGAAGTAGGGTTGAGTCCAAATGAGGGGGCCTTGCAAAGGGGCTCTGAGTTTTAGTGATATTTGGGGGCAGCACGAGGGAAGGGAATGTTACTTCATTTGCTGCAGATGTTTTTGGAGTGCTTCTTCATTCTGCAGTGAGATCCACCTCTTCTCTTGCCAAGAAAGGACATAGCTTGTGTTCTGTATGTCTTGGGGTGGGGGTCATTTCCCTTACAGCAGCTGCAGCAGCCATTTTAAATAAGGGGAATAGCAGTAATAAGCGGGGGCCAGCAAGATCTTCCTTTTCTTTTTGCAAGTGCTTTGCCAAGGCTAGGGAGGTTCCCAATTTCCCTTGTTCCCTCTTAGAGTATGCTGCTTTTTTGGAAAAAAAACCCCTCATGAAATGTCATTTCTAGCTTTGAAAAATGAAGCTCACAAAAATCCTGTTTAGTCCTAAATAGAAATGGCTGTGATGACATTTAATAGTTCTGGGTATTTTGTCATTTTGCATGCTAAGCGGAAAATGCCCTCTCTTCTCAAGCGAATCATAGGTTTGGCATGTTTTCATGTTTCTTCACAACCAAGAAGTCTAGAACGCAAGAATTTGAAATGAACTATTAGTTGGGGCTAGAAAATTGAAGGCTTAAGGGTTTTTGTGTGTGTGTAATACAATATACTAACATTCTTAAGCCATTTTCAGCATCTTAAATGTGCATACAGTACTGTTTTGCACTTTAAAGTTAATTTGAGTTGCATTAAATATAGAGCTACAGTTGTATTTGCAGAGTTTTACTTACCTGGTTCTTGAGGGGTTTTTATTTTTTGCCAGAAACTGTTGTCACAACCACACTAAAGTAAGTATTTCTGCTTAGGAAGGTTTTTAAAATGTTGTGTGTTATAACTTGACCAGAAAAAAGCATATATCAATAGGACCTATAATTTTGAGCCTCTGAAATTTCTCGTAAGGGTCTCTGCACTGGTACTGTTCACACTCTTGGATTTCACAACTGTGAAATGAATGGGTGTTATGCAACTCCAGTGGAGTATTGGGTTGGAAATGAGAATCTGATCTTGCAGCCCTTTAAGTGCTAGATTGAGGGTTATCAGTATGGAGCCAAGTGCTTCCCATTTGTGCTTTGTTCTAATTTTGGGGCAGTTAAAGATTGTTGGGGAATTTGACTAGTAAGGGTGTAGAATCAACTGGTGCTGTTCCATATGGCAAGTTCAGGATGCCATTTTAGTTTAGTCTTGCAAAGTAAAATAGTTAGGAGTGGTTGAGTCCTGCCTGTCAGATTCCTCTTCTGTGTTCTCACCTTTGCGACTAGCTCCTCTCTTCCTTGAAAAGGTGACTAAGGTTGCACCATCCAGGTCCCTGCTAGGATGTGGGACAGATGCACAGTGTCAGCTGACGTAATTATGAAATTTTGTTACAGTGATGTGCTTTCCTAAAGTGTAGTTCTTGTAACTGTTCTATCCTTAAAGAGCTACTTTGCAGCATTGCTCGCACAGCATAGACTGATAGTTTGCCCACTCAAATCCTCCGCTGGTACAATTGCTATCCGCTCCAGCCAAACAGATTGGGCGGCTGTAAGGCTGGCCCCCTTTCTTGTCTACTCCTGCTGTTATATTTTCAAAAGATCTACTCCGGGGGCCTGTTTTTACCAACTAGAGCCGGTGTAATTTAGTGGCTGTGAAACTCTGCTACAAATCAAGAGGCTCCTGGTTCAATTACCTTGCAAATTAAGGTAAACAGAAGTGGAAAATGTGCATGCACCTTACCTTTCTTTGCACAGTGATTGAGGAACCATGTATAACACACTGCACCTGGAACACTACTTATGGGGAAGTCAAAATTCCACCCTTATGGTTCCCTTGGGACTCCTTCAGAGATTTTACATTCCAGAAGCAGTTATCTCAGTAATAGCCAGAGAAGTGGGCTCTCTGGAAAGGAGTCAATCAAGGGAGATACTCTGCTGTTAATTTGCTTAGGGGGGAAATTGCACCTGGGGATACAAAAGCCTACCCCGCCAAGGGACACTTGGAGCAAGATGGTTCCCTTTGAATGGGTACTTTTGCCCCACAGCAGCAGTTTTCCTTTCTACCAGGATATCATTTAGGACCCTCCTGCCTGCTATCCCATCTCTACTTCCCAATGTGATGGCTGTGTGTGTGTCATGTAAGTTACTGTAGATAAAATACTACACCAGACTTTGATTTAACAGGTGGTATCCAGTTCACACATACTGTTAGTGCAAGGATTTTGCAATGAATCTACCCCAGGGGTGTCTAACTCAAATTCATTGGGGGCTGCATCAGCAGTTTGGTCACCCTCAAAGGGCCGGTTGTATCTGTAGGACTTACAGTACAGGAGAGAAGGGTTCAGGCAGCCGTTGGATCTGTCACATCACAGGATGGCATGCACTCAATATAAAAACAAGTGGAGGTTTCCTGAATGCATGTAAAGTGGAGGCTTCCTGTGTAGAACGGCCGGCGCCACTAGAGGGCAGACATTCTCTGGCTTGTAGGCTGCCGCGCATGCACTGAAGAGGCGGCTTTCTTGTGTAAAAAAACAACAACAAAAAAACCCCGAGAATAAAAGGCGAAGGCTGGCGGCCGGTGGCGGCTACACGGGCCACATGATGAGGTCTGGCGGGCCGGATTCGGCCCGCGGGCCTTGTGTTTGACACCCGTGATCTACCCTCTCCTCCCCCTGTGTGCACCCTGCATTCTCCCCAGATTTGTTCTGGAAGGGTGGGAAAATGCCTGGGGTGTGTGGGAGAAGGAGAGAATGCGTTGTTGTGCAATAAGAAATCCTTGCACTGATGCAACCTCTACAAAGCACTACTTTGGATACAACTTTATTTTTATTAAATTATCTGCCTCAGTGTATTCTTGTTTTAGCATGGCAAAAACTAAATAATACAGACAGAATATGTTATTAAAATGCACAGAATTACAACTCTCATTATGTGCTGTGGAGGAAGATTTGGAAGCATCTATATTCTAACATGTGCTTCAAAAGAGACTCTGTACCTTACAATTTTTTTTAATGGACAGATTGTGAACTTACAGGCAGTGGTGTATTTATGGTCTGTGTGCCCTTTGTTATGGCCCTATTTGTTTACCTAAATAAGTGTGACTATATCTGAAAATATGATGGAACTAAATATATAAGAGTGAGTTAATACCCCCCCAATTTTATTAACTTATATTATTGAACAGTATTTTTTATTTCTAATTAATTATATACATATTTAAAGGAACAAATGAAAATTCAAAGCTTTTGATAAAATATTCATAGATTTTAAATCCTCCTGAGATATAGTAGAAGCTAAACAATTATTTACTCTTCTAAGGGTGCACGCAATATTCTATTCTGTCTAGGAATGACTTATACTAAGTGGTTTAAATTGAGCAGGGGTAGACATAATTCAGAATTGTGAGCTTCAGAAATAAATGTCATCAGCATGCACAGAGTGTTTCTGCCTTCCCAAAGAGGTATCTCTGTTTACATTTAATAAGCAGATTTCACAGTTTAAGTCTGAAATATAAATTTATTGGGTTGTATTCAATGCTAGTCCTACTCAAAGTAGACCAGTTTAAATTGGTGAACATGACTGACTTAGGTCCATTGATTTAAATGAGTCTACTCTGAGTAGGAGTAGCATTGGATAGAACCCTCCATTGCTAGTCAGCCACATGATACATGGAATCACTGCCATTATTTTACCAAAATGGGAAGGAAACCCTCCAGAGGCAAGTGGCTGTAGCATTAACAGATATTAATCACTGTAATGTTATGAAATCCATTAGTGTCTTCTGTGTTCTACTTCACCACAACCTAGAGTCTAGGGTTTTACACAAAAAGAGTTACAAGGCACACTGCTCTCATTGTTGGCCACCAAATACGGTACTTGTTCCGGTATGTCATTGAAGAAAGCCTGCCTGCCTGCTTTTTCTCTTATCTTCCCTTCTCTTTTAGCATAATTATGCTATCAGTTTAATTCTATCAACTTTTAATGAGGGTGAATTGCTACAGGTCCTTGGTGTATACATACTGTAATAGATTTAGATTTCACTTGGAAAGTAGGTAGGCATTTTAGTGCCACTTTTACCTTCCTTTTCCTTTCTGAATATATTTGAAATGCCTAGTGCTCATGACAGTTGACATTGTCATATGGGGCATTTGATTGATGGAAGTTGTAATGTTTTTAGTATGGTGGCGGCAGGGGGGACATAGCTCATGTCAGTTGTTCTTATTTGGGATAAGAGTTAAGCTTGTTATGTCAAATTGATTTCCCTAGAGAAACGTGTGGCAGCCACTGGTGGTGGTATCAGAGAACATGTCTATATACAGTGGATTTAAAAGAGTCCATGATACTTATCTACTACACCTATAGGTATCTGCACTGGTGTCTGTTATCATCTAGGCTGCTTTCGGTTATGCAGTGTTCTATGCATGCCTTAGTTGCTTATTTGTCATGAAACCAGTCTACTACTTCGTGCTGTACAGCTGCAGTATTTGTAAGCGTGTGTGCTGTCCCTTTGGCTGAAATATGCTATATGATATGTTTTAAATGCTCTTTAACCTTTATTGTCCATTTATAATATGAATGGATGTTTACTGTTTTCTCTAAAATGGTAGGGTACTAACTGGATTTGTTTACTGCTTTTTATGAATCTATCTTAATGAATTTATGGCAAGAATATATTTATAGTATAATGTGACTGTCATTGTACCTTGCTTCTAATAAGGTTGCTGGTGTGAAATTAGCATGAAAATACCTTGGAATTCTAACTTTGTTTCCCTTAATGGGTTCTAGTTACAGTTTTTTGTTTTGTTTTCTAAATAGAGCAAGTAGAATATTTTGCTATTAGAAAGTAGATTGAAACCTTTCTTGTAGTAAACACAGGGAATTTGATGCAGACCATTCTCACCAGAGTGTTGCTCGGCCAATGATCCTGCTGGTGAAGAACACAAGGAGCTGGTTTTTGCAGATTCCTGTCCCAGTGGCCTTCAGGGCCACCTCACACGCTCTTCCAGAGTGTATGGGGGGCCCCATTGGAACAGTTTGGGAGCCTTCTCCACCAACAGGATTCCTCTGCTAGGTTAAAAGCCTGCCATGGATGGAAGAATCCTTTTCTGTATATAGAAGGTGAAGTCTGGATCCAACCCATGAAATTTTATGAATCTAGAGATTTCTTGAAAAGTCTTTGCAGATCATAGCTTGTCTGTGATTGATGAGGGAACAGTTTTTTAAAATTGTCTAATTGAGCAATAAATATGACATCTTTCAAATTAAGGAAATTTGGCCATAATTTGTCTTGCAATAATAACTTTAACATTTTATGGCTGCAGCCCTGAGCATTTTTATTAGGAAGTAAGTTGCACTGAACTTAGGACTTCTCCTTCAGGGTAAACAACCAAGATAAGTCTGAAGTTATATATCAAGAAGTTAGTGCATAAGTAATTTACCCATCAAAATTTATCCTGTTCTCTTTTGGCTTTTGTTTCAGAATCTTGCAGTGGAACCAATTTCTTTGCGCTGCAGGAAGCTTAGTAACCCTGATATAGCTGGTTCAGCTGGCAAAAGTAAGATCCATCGTCAACTGAGTCAAGATGACTGCAAGCTTCAGAGAGGTAGTTTGGCCAGCTCATTGTCAGGTAAAGTTTTGTGCGATTCATCAAATTGCTTAGAGGTTTCTTCACAGTTAAGCAAATTAATGGAACAGAGAAGTTCAAACTGTATATTTACTTGGGCAAGAATTTCTTTGTTTTGGTTGTGGCTAAAGATTGTTAAAAATGTATTATCTAAGGCTGTTGCATAAAAAGTATTTTTGATCGCTCTGTGTGAAAAGTATTGTATAATGAACTAATGAGCCACCAATTGAAGAAGGTTTTGCTTTGCTTTTTTCGTTAAAGGAAAGCAGTTGCTTCCTTTATCCACTAGTATGCACAGCGGAGTGGGCCAGGCAGCATGGCAGCCATCTGGAGAATCATCCAATTTGGTCCGCATGAGGAACCAGTCATTGGGACAGTCTGCTCCTTCACTTACAGCTGGATTGGTAAGTTTTGATGCACTTTACAATTTCATTAGCAAAGTTTTGTTTTTTGTTTTTGTTTTTAAGAGGATGACTTGCTTTTATATCTGTCACCATTTTGATTGTTCTTCTCATCTTTTCATTATCAAATTTATACTTGATTTATATACACCTTGTGTTGCCACCCATGGACTAGCCCCAAGAATCCCAAGAGTGGTCAGTCCGCTCTCAGCCATGAAGCTCATTGGTTGACCTTGGGCCAATCGCTGTCTCTTAGCCTAACATACTTCACAGAATTGCTGTGAAGTCAAAATGGGGGGGGGGGGGAACCATGTATGCCACCTTGAATTCCTGGATGTAACATGGAATATAAATTAAATCAATAAAATAAACTGCTTTTGTAGGATGGGGCTTGTAGGGATGAACAACCTCCATACCAGATTCAGATTACATTTTACAATCATTGTCCTTAGACACCCGTTGGATCTTGGAAGAATTGGTCTGGTCCTCACATTAAATCTGGATTAGGCTCTTGGGCAGTCCAGGATTTAAGAGGCCTATGCTTTTGTGCAAAGCGGTGGCAATAGTCTGGCCATTTTGCAGTGAATAATGCCCTCCCTGGCATTCCTCTTCCCACTTCTTTCTTTCTTTTTAATATACAACCTCTAAGTGCAGCTTACAACAATTAAAACTGTAAAATACAATAATATTTCAGATATAAAATATAAAGAAAATAGATATAAGTACAGCACATGAAACAGGAATCATTTTTAAAAGAAAATTATCCAGTAAAACACAAGCTTGTCCAAACAGTAAAATAAAAGCTTTGCCATAGGGTAAAACACTATAAGAGAGGGGGCAAAGAGAGGGGGCAAAGAGCTCCGCCATTTAGGTTACATACCAGATGTCTAAGAGCATGTCATTCACATGGATGTGTTCACAACATGAATGATATTTTTGTGATGGCTAGACTTCATGGAAAATTTAGGTTTGAGACAGCAATTAGACTGATTTGTGAGGCTAGTTTTGCCCTGCTGTGTAATATTATGTGCACCAGGTTTGCTTGCCTAATTCTGATAGAAACAATATTGGTGCTGCTGCAGACTCCGAAAGGATCTGTTTGGAACAGGTTTAATTTTGGTGGACCCACTAGCATGCTGGAAAATATATAATGTATTTAGGAGTTTGCTGACACTTATTTGTGCGCTCATGATGCATTCTGTTAAATAATGCATGTCTCACTGGTGGCTATTAAACTTAATGATAATAATTTTGGGAATTTAGGTATGATTTAGCCATTTAAGATAGGTAAATTGACAGTAACAGTATAAGGGGCTGTACTTCTTGGAACCCTGGATGGACTAGTGTTAAATAATTGGGGCTATAAGGAAGAATCAAACATTGCATGAACGGACTTCTGCTTTTGCAGTGAGTCTTCAAATCCTCTTGTATCCTAATTCTCTGGATCATATTTGGAGGGGGTGCAGTTGGAAGGGAAGTTCCATTGTGCTTGTGGAAGTTGTTTTGTGTGCACAATGATTTAGTGCTAAAAATGTATGCATAGCACAGGATACAATTCCGGCACGTTTAATGCTTTTGAAAACAGGTTGAGTTTAATTCTTATGAAAAATGTTGCGTACTCTCAGTTCTTTTAAAAACATTTTTGCCGTATATGCATTATTAAAAGACATTTTAAAGTATGAACATGGCAATTCACCACAAGTTGTCGATTATGCTATGGTGCCATCTACTGGGGGAGATTTGCCAATTTAAAGTCCAAAGACTAAAGAACATCAGAATGTTTGTCATAGAATGATTCTGAGGGTCATCTAATCCAACCCCCTGCAGTGCAGGAATGTCGGCTAGATCATACATGAGAGAGCCATGCAACCTCTGCTTAAAATCCTCCAAGGAAGGAGAGTCCACCACCTTTTGCGGGAGTCTTCTCCACTGTCAAACAGCTCTTCCTGTCAGAAAGAAAGAGGAAATGCAGTGGCGAAGGAGAGAAACATACTTTCACTTGCTAAGTTTATTTTAAAATTCCTCTTCTGTCCTTCTTAATGACTTGGGCTGATAAGCAGTTAAAAACTGGAATGCTTAGATAATATTAAATTGATTTTGGGTGGGCTGCCTGTTTTATTATTTCCTTATGTCTTCTAATATATAATTTGAGTACCTATGTGTTTTATTAGAACAGGCATCCCCAACCTTCGGCCCTCCAGATGTTTTGGACTACAATTCCAATAATCCCTGACCACTGGTCCTGTTAGCTAGGGATCATGGGAGTTGTAGGCCAAAACATCTGGAGGGCCGCAGTTTGGGGATGCCTGTATTAGAAGCTGCCTTGAATAGTCACAGTCTCACTGCAGCCCTGCCCACACAGCATCTCAGTCAGCAACAATGTCATTGGTGTTGTGGGAGAAGCAGTGTGGCACTAGCTGCTGCTGCTGAGTTGACCTTACTGTGAGGATGGTACAAAGGACAAAAGGAGGTCATGTATGTGCTGTATGAGGTTGTAGGTTACAGCCAGCATCTTGACTTAAGCCTGGAAAATAATAGGGAGGTGGCACAGCCTGTAGGGCATCGGTGGTGTGTGATCTCTCTATGATAAATTTTCACAAGGAGGGAAGCTGCTGCATTCTGCTCCAGCCGAAGCTTCCAGACAACTGAGGACAGTCCATGGTAGAACACATGATAGTAGCCTATCCTTGAGATTATGAAAGTGTGAATGACAGTCTAATTAAGTCTTGGTTGAATAGAAAGGATTCCATCACTTGCTTTGGGAGTCCCTTTCATTTTAATAAGGAATATTTTTCCTTCGTTGCAAATTATTTTTCCTGCCTTGTAAACTACCCTGTAGGCTTTTTGTTTTCTACTAAACTCTAACAAAGCAGCTGAGGGAAATAATGGTGTATCAGACCTAGTGTGCAGTCCACCACTGAACAGTGTTTGTCTTGGCCATGGTGGGGTGACTGTGGTCTGTACAAAATCCTCTGACTTGTTCGTTTTCCTTCTTTAATATTTCTCTTGCATGCTTTTTTCACATGAAACCCTTAACATAATAAAGACCCATTTATTTCTCACCTATTTGAAATTGCGAAATTGCACGCATTCCACTTAACCAATGCCCTTAAGCATTAGCTAAAACTGGCCACTTCACAAGCCAGGAACATGGCAACCACACAATTTGATTTTACGGTTTCCCTCACTCTTTTTTATAACATTTCAAAGCAAAAATGAAATCAAATTCCTTGGTTCCGGGAGGAAGAAACCTGTGTGAAAGGCAACATTTGTTCCCTTTGTATGTAATGGTGAGCTGTGGTAAGAAACAAACCTTGACTTACTGAGATCAAACAGCATTTGGTACATACTGCTCAAATCACACCTACCCTGCTTCTCCCATTTCCGAGTTAGGAGGAAACAAACCACAGCACTCGCTAAGTGTTACCTATGAACCACTGCTTGTGGCTTGTTTCTCTCATAACAAATCAGAAGCTAAAGCCAAGATTTTGAAATGGAGGAGATTTTCTGGTCATGTAAACATTGGCTTTGAGTTAGAGAGACGCTGGTTTTGATCACATAGTTGACAATCTGGGTTCGGCTTTCTTAAGTCACTAGGTTTTGAATGCAGCAAGACCTTTCATTAAAGAAAGTCACTTTCTCAGCATGGACAAACCTTGCAGCTTCTTCAATAGGTAATGTACAAGGTGATATTCCCCATTGCTTAATTTAAAATGAACTTGCTTTGAAAGTTTTAGGAAGTGATGGCTGTAACTACAAGCTCCCAAATACCTTCAGTTTCTCCTTCCACCCTCCACCCCGTTTCTCTTAAGAAGTGCCAACTAGTGGTGGCGGAGAATTCACCCTCAATTCCATAGGTGGTGCTTTATGACCTCGACCCAGATATCTTATTGACAGCTTTGTATGGTTATATGTTTGTTGAGAATCAGAGTAGGTCACCTGAATTACCAGGTGAAAATGCCTCTATTCTGTTGTACTTCTCTTCTGTTGAGATATAATACAGTGGAACCTCTACTCACGACCACAGTCCATTCCACAGGCCCGTCCTTATAGCGAAACAGGTCGCTGGGAGAGGCACCGTTGTGCTCAGGTGCAGGCGGTGATTGCCCGTTTCTGCGCAGGTGCGAACGGCGGCAAATCCGCCGGTTACTTCCGGGTTTGCCGTGGTCACAGCTTGAAAGCCAGTGTGGTGTAGTGGTTAAGAGTGATAGACTTGTAATCTGGGGAACCGGGTTCGTGTCTCCACTCCTCCACATGCAGCTGCTGGGTGACCTTGGGCCAGTCACACTTCTCTGGAGTCTCTCAGCCACACTCACCTCACAGAGTGTTTGTTGTGGGAGAGGAGAATATTAGCCACTTTGAGACTCCTTAAAGGGAGTGAAAGGTGGGATATCAAATCCAAACTCTTCTTGAAATGTCCGCAAGTGGAGGTGGTTGTAAGTAGAGGTTCTACTGTAGAGGTTTCTTATATCATGTTGCCTGTCCTGTCCTGGCAAGAATTTTTTTTTAATATGGCGGGTTCTTTGACCTTCTCTTACTACTTACCTGGTATTCCCAGATTATATAAGAATGTTCAAAGTTAATTGAAACTTCTGTTAGTAATTCAATTGCTTCTCCTTCAAGAAGCTGTAAGAATTGAGAATGCTTGTCTTAGAGGCGCTTAAGGTGAGCTGTATTCCACACCATGTTAAGCCTTTTCAGAGGGTGGTATGTGTTGGGAAAAGAATATCATGACTCATCTAAATATAGCTTAAATCGACTTACTGTGACTATAGTTCTTCGATGCACAGTTACTTCTTTAAAAAGCAAAACTACAACCATCCTGGTTCAAAATGTTGTCCAGTTGTATCCCAGCATAGACAATCACCTGCTCCTTGATTGAAACTATCATGCAAAATGATGGTTAGGTATCTTTAGAGTTACTCTATGCATAGTGTTTCTATGCATAGAGAACAAACACAACTGCAAAATAAACAGTAGATAGTAGATGGTTCAATATTAAAATTTTCATATTCTTCAGCACAGGGCAGTTGTTGCTATATGACAAAATAATTAAAATTAACTTACAATAAAATGCTGGCTATTAGTTCTAATAAAACACAGTCTCAGCAGACAGATTGTAAAGCTTGTACTCCAGATAGATAGATAGATAGATGGGGGTGACAGACAATTTGAGGGAAACTGGATAAGGAGGCAGTATTCTCAACTCTATGTTACAGTTTTAAGGCACAACTGCATCTCTGGTAGAAATATTTGAGCCAAATTTACTGTTTTACAAGGACATCCTCAGCTCTTTGTGATGAGCAATGGTTATGGAAGGGTAATTATCTTGAGTACAAAAAAAGTAAATTACTCTTCAATGCCTTTTAGTACAAATGTTTAAAATGAATATACTTTAAGAGGCGATTCTGCACACAGTTATTTGTATGATGATAATTATAGGGAAGATAATTATGCACAGTAGCAGGCTATACCCAGAGTGTGGCAGTAGCTGATAGTTTATTATTCTGTGTTAACTAGTAAATAGCTCTGGAAGGAATAGTAATTTGCAGGAGGCATCCACCTTGTATACACATGCAGAATGCTTGTACATTCGGTTGATTATTAAGCATTTAGATTTGGTGAAAGATGTTATGTTGGCACACATTCCATTTAGCACAGTATTCATCACTGCCTTGTTTTGTGGTAGAAATGTTAACTTCTTTTGCAAAGAGTTGTTTAGTCTTTAAATAAGCTTCTCTCGCTTCTGGATGTCCTCAACAGCTAACGTGAAATTTCTAAAAGAACTTGAATGCTTGCCATATATTTTGAAGCATGTCAGGTTAGGGGCTACTCAACCAAATGTAAATGCATGGAACTTGCCTTATGATAATTGGTAGTCATCTGCTGTCAGCTGGAATGATTGCAGTTCTCATTATCCTCAAATGCTGTGTTTTTTGTTTTTTTATCCAAGAGCTTGTTGAATTGATTTTGGCACGCAGACTCTGCTTTCTTTCTGACAGCAGCCCTATTGTGAGTGTAAAGTGAGAAACTGCTGGAGAGTGCTTGGCAAGCATGATTCTTATTATTCTAACTTGAAAGTATTTCATAAAGGAGGATTCAGAATGTTAGGTCAGTGGGTTGCAATCCGTCCCCTCAAAGCATGAGTATCTTGTGAGTCTGATTTCAGCTTGCTCTTTTTTTATATTGGAAGCTTTAATCTTTCGCCCTTGATGTCCTGTTGAACAGCTTTTTTAAAAGAGCCTATTCCACTCCTGACATTCTGGTTTGCTGTGTTAGAGAAATTCAATATTCTTTTTGCTATTCTGAAGAATTAATATGGAAACATCAGGAAGCACTTCGGAAAAGTTAAGGTCCCTCTTGACTCTTAAATTCCTTTTTTCTCTGAAACAAGTTCTAACTTATGTAAGTAATATAAAATGAACTGATTCTGCTTTGCTAGTTTCTGAGGCCTAATTCAAATTTTAGGACACTTGCCCTTGAACTCGTTGACCAAATATGTGGACCAAATATCAGTTGGGGAATTTCATTTTGGGTGTGCAACAGTGCTTTCCTATGCATATTAGTGTTCGCTGGGGCTTACTCCCCTAGTAGGTGTATTTAAGATTGCAACCTAAAAATAAAAATAACTTTTGGAACTCAAAATTTATTAGTAGTTTTAGTGGACCTCAATAGATTTAGATTAGTATAACTCATTGCTGTGTTTAGTTCTGAAAAGTACAGTGATATTTTATTATTAAGTCACAATAGCCTTCTTCAAGCATCCATAGAATCAAAAACCTCCAAGGAAGGAGAGTTCACTACCTTCCAAGGGATGGTTGTGAGGATAAAAGCAATAGGTTTGGATTTCTTAGCCTGAGAGCACTTACCGTATTTTTCGCTCTATAACACGCAGATTTTTTCTCCTAAAAAGGAAGGGGAAATGTCTGTGCGTGTTATGGAGCGAATGTGTGGTCCCTGGAGCCGAAAAATAAGGCAAAAATCAAACCGCGCTTCAGGGAGAAGGGAGCTCCGTGAGACAGGAAGCTGCTGCTTTCCTTCATTCTGCCTCAGGGTCTTACTGCCCACCCTGCTCTGTTTCGTTGCTGTGTTTGCTCAAACGGAACAAAGAGCAGGGAAAGCCCCTCCCCTCCAGGCAAGTAGAGAGGAGAGCAGAGCGTCCAAACAAAGAGCAGGGAAAGCCCCTCCCCTCCAGGCAAGTAGAGAGGAGAGCAGAGCGTCCAAACAAAGAGCAGGGAAAGCCCCTCCCCTCCAGGCAAGTAGAGAGGAGAGGAGAGCGTCCAAACAAAGAGCAGGGAAAGCCCCTCCCCTCCAGGCAAGTAGAGGGGAAAGCAGAGCGTCCAAACAAAGAGCAGGGAAAGCCCCTCCCCTCCAGGCAAGTAGAGGGGAAAGCAGAGCGTCCCTCGCTCTATCCTGTCCCTGCTCCGGAGGGAACAATGTATGTGAAGGGAAGAGAGATTACAGGTTCGGCTTAAAATTCTGATTTGACTTCCTGCTTTTTGTTTTTGGAGACACACAGCATTCAAATATGCTTTCTTCCATTTAAAAGGATGAAATCCTTAAACAGTGGCTGGCTTGTGTGGGTGGGTGGGGGGAAACTTTTGCCTTCCTTTCCTCACGTTATAGCCCTCTCCTGCATTCTTAGCCTTCTGTGTTTTTCCTTCCCTCCCCACTTAAAATGTGGTTACAAAGCATGGATCCACATGGATCCTCAGGATCTTTGCATTGGGTCACCCCAAATTCACCATCAGAGCACACAGCATGTCCATGGCTACAGCCTGCCCCCCCAAAATCACACACCCATTGTTGCCTGGGGCTGCAATGGTGCAAAAACGTGGTTACAAAGCATGGATCCACAGGGATCCTCAGGATCTTTGCATTGGGTCAGCCAAAATTCACCATCAGAGCACATAGCATGTCCATGGCTACAGCCTGTCCCCCCCCCAAAAAAATCATGCACCCACTGTTGCCTGGGGCTGCAATGGTGCAAAAACGTGGTTACAAAGCATGGATCCACAGGGATTCTCAGGATTTTTGCATTGGGTCACCCCAAATTCACCATCAGATCACATGTCTGTGGCCACAGCATGAAGCACAAAAATGATACGTCCACTGTTTCATTCAGAATATTTTTTCCCTTGTTTTCCTCCTCTAAAAACGATGTGCGTGTTATGGTCAGGTGCGTGTTATAGAGCGAAAAATACGGTACATTCATTCAAAGCATTCATACTCTGCCCTTCATTTGGAAGGATTCCCAGAGCAGCTTACAGATTATTAAAAACAATACAGTTCCTTTCTCTCAGAACAGAAATGACACAAAAGGAAAAGGGGATGGGGAAGAAAGAGGGAAACATGGGCATCAAATTTTTGATGTTACAAAGTTTTTTATAATGATCAGCTTGTGGGCTGCTCATAGTTCCACTCCTTTCAAAAACAGGCTTTCGTGGTTCCTGAGAAATAGAACAGTGACCTTTAACCTTCCAGGAAATGGCTGTAATGCAGCCGTACATGGCAGATCTTACAGAGTTGGGGTTTGACCTCCTAGGCCCAGAGGCGTAGGAAAGGGGGGCGGGGGGGGTGAGCCGCCCCAGGTGCCATCATGGAGGGGTGTGTGTGACAAATTATCAAGGAACAATTACTGCCCTGCTAGTTACTGCCTGTTCCAAAGATCTTATCTTATCTAGGGATTATATAGCTATATATGAAATTTCATGCACATCAGTTAATATCTTGACCCTCCTCCACGAAAATAGCTATTTACTTGGCCGTTTTCCTGTGTCGTGAAGGCTGAAATTTCAATTCAATCTTTTTCCCCACCTCCAGGGAAAAACAGAAGACAGTTGGCCATTGGTCAGGGATGGCCTAGTTGAGATTCCTGCATTGCCCCAGGGGTTTGGCTTGATGACCCTCAGGGGTCCCTTCCAACTCTACATTTCTCTGGTGCAGGCTTGTGCAGAGTTTTAGGTACAAGTTGGATGCAAGGAGTGCATCCCATCTTATGCACCATCGGCTCGGGAATAAGTCCCACTATTCACAATGAGCCTAGATTGCTGCTGTGCAGTCCTGTTTTTTAAATAAATGTTTTCCTTTTCAGATAATACAGAGCATGGTGAAATCACAATAAATAAAACCTCCTCTTCAGTAATTTCAAGCACTACTACAGGTTCCACATAATATCTGTACTGCATTGTTTACTGTGATAGCACCTGCACTATGGAACTCCCCGCCTATTGCAACAAAGCACGTGCCTTTGCTAGACTGTTTTTGGGCACCTGCAAAAGCATTCTTCTTTAGGCAAGCATACCTAGATGTTTGGGAAGTTGAAGTAATTTTAATCTTAATATTTTAGCTTTTGAATGTTTTAAAGTAGGATTATTAATTTTTCTTGATTTTACTGCTGTGGTGTTTTTTTTTTGTTTTGGTAAACCGCTTTGCAGGTTTTTAGAAATAAATTTTATTAAATAAACAAACAATAAATATTGTATAAATAACACAAGCCAAAACACAATCCATCCTGTAGATTTAAGTAGCTGTCCATAGTCGCCTACTTGTTATCAGAGGCCCGGAATCCACATTCCTTTGTAAGAAAATATGAAATAACGTACAACCATTTTTGCAGGCAAACAAAAAACACAAAAAAACCCCCAATGTGTGTGTGTTGGGGGGGGGGTATGACAAGAAATTTTCCGCACCGGTTACCACCTGACCTTCCTACGCCTCTGCCTAGGCCTAGCTGGAATCTGCTAGTTCCTTGCTAGTCACACTCTGTCAGATAGGCTCAAGGGAGCCCATTGCCAACATCCCCACGCCACCCCAAGCATATGTTGTTGTTTTTAAAGCACAGTTCCTGCCCTGTATTCCCTTTCCTATAGTGAGATGAAAATTTCTTGTCAGTGGAGCATTTTTTTGTTAAGATATCAAATGATGCAATTATAAATGAATACCCTTTTCACTAGAGCTGCAGCTGTGTCGTTGAATCCTGGGTCTTTACTTGGAAGTAAGTCCCACTCTATTTAATGGGACCATACTCCTAGGCAAGTGTGCATAAGATTGCAGCTTTAGTTGATTACGGCTGAATGCAGAATGAAAGCTAAATATATTCTTCCATTTTTGGTAGTATTTATTTTTTTCTGATGCTATAAAAATCTTTAAAAGCAGCTGTCCTTTCTTTCCCCTGCTGAAAAATATGCCTAAATACAATTCTGCTGAAATCTTTGATTCTTGTGCAAATTTAATCAGTACACTGATGTAGTCTTCAGTCCATAGACAGGAGTAAGCATCTTTGAACTGTATAGTTTTACTTCTGAGTAAACATACATAGGATTGCAATAATTCTTTCATTAATTTTTTCTTAAATTGTAGTGCTAGTTTGCTGTGTTTAAGTATACCCTAGTATACAATTTGCAGGCCCAGCAATCCAGAATAAAAAGCCATTGTCTGAAGCGGGTTTGCAAACCATTATTTGATGTGATGCCTGAATTTACAGACCATAGTTATAACATTTGCTTAGCCTCCAGACTTCGAGTTGAGTTTATGGAACAGAATGCTGTGAGAACTCTGCTTGGTATTTTCAGACCTCTGGAAAGTTGTTAAAGATTTAGCAAATGCTGCCAGTGCAGCCTATATGCTACTTAAGGCTGCCACCCTATACTTATACCAAAATCAGGGGGGCTTTCGTCTGAGTGGACATGTATAGGATTGCATTGTTAATATATATTTATAGGTACAGTCATACCTCGGGTTACAGACGCTTCAGGTTGTGGGTTTTCGGGTTGCACACTGCACCGAGCCCGGAAGTTTCGGGTTTCGGCTCTCACGCATCCACAGAAGCACTAAATCACACTTTGTGCATGTGCAGAAGCGCCAAATCGCGACCCGCGCGTGTGCAGATGCAGCGCTGCGGTTTGCAAACGTGTCTCCCACATGGATCATGTTCGCAACCCCAGCGTCCACTGTATTTAGTTATGCCTTAGGATCTCTGCCATTATTGAATAATGCTGAGCATTTTAAGCTAGCTTTTAAGATTAAAGATCAATATTAGCTGAAAGTTGACAGCACTGCCAATTTGGTAATTACCTGACTACTTTTAACTTTCAGATTTTTTTTTTCCTTCATGAAACTCTGCCAAGAAGCTTTCAAATGTATCCCCCCCCACCTGCCTCAGCAAAAAATAATCAGTTGCTTTACTTTAAGCTTCATATTGAATAAATGTGAAATAAGGTCTGGCATATTCTTAAACAAATTAATATTTATATTATAGCTTTATTTTCTTTGGTCTTGACAGTTCTTGTGTCAAATATTTTATCAAAATGGTTTTGAATTACACATTGCATTCAGAATGTGCAGGGAACAAAATGACATGTTTCTTATATGTTTTGGAATAAATAAAATGGAACATACACTTTTTAAAAAAAATGTCAGTGCTGACTGAGTTCATTGCATGCAATGACATCTTGGAATACCATTTTTTATCATTCAAGTAAGCCGCTATATGGACAATGTGTTTGATTCAATTTGTTCATGTTTGGTGTAGGAATACACAAAAAAAGAACATGGGAAGATATAATAACTTAAAGAGGAATTCAGTGTTGTGGTCTTATAATTATTCTGTCAGTGCAAACATTTCTGCTTGCCAGATGAAACAATCTCTTCTCTCACCAGAGCTTATTTGGGTGGGGAGCTGGGACGGGGCGGGGGACAGCAGGACTTGTTGTGCTGACTGTGTTTAGTTGAATTCTTTTAGCTGCTTACATTGGATTTTAAAATTTTATATTTTTGCAGTGCTTGCAGAATTTTGGAATTGATTAGCGAACACAGAACATATTACTACAACTCACAGTGTGAAGGACACATTGGCAGTTTGCAGTGAGCTGGAGGCCACAGTTCATTTGCATAAGTTATTAATGTAATTGGGAAAGTTACAGCATGCTGGGATTTGTCACAAATCCTCTCTTGCCAGCAGAATCTTTAAGACAGCTGGAGTGATCAAGTCCTTGTACTACTAGCTGCATATGTTCGACAAAGCCAGAATCAGTACCTATAAAGCAAAATGTTGATTTTAAATAACAAAAAACCAACTTTAAGAGTCGTAAGCATTTTCTTCAAGCTTCTCTGACTAGAAATGTTGCTAAAGTTCTCTTAAGGAAAAATATTAAATCTTGTTTTTTTCATCATTTTGCAGGTAAATACTGCCCTACTGTACTGTTGGCACTTTGCAGCAATGTGTCACTGTGTAAATAATATTATAACTTTGTAGCATATGTGCCTATACACAATGTCTAATTTTTAAATGGAAAAAATGAAAATCTTTACCCCAACACATCCCTTTGCTTTTCAAAATCCTCTGTAGACAGAATCATAAGCTGTAATCAGAGGAGATGTACCAAATGATTGCATTTCCTGTTCAGTTGCCCTTTGAGTCTTAATTGATCATTTGGGAACCACTGCTTTTATTTTGATTTGACACACAACTTGTAGTACTTAGGTCAGCGTAGAGCTTTGCCTGTCAGTTGTGAACATTTGTTGCCTGAATCCTTGGCAAGGCTAGTGTCCTATCAGCAGGACTGTTTCTAACATAGGAACAAAGGTGTGTGTATACGCATGCAGACATGTCACAAGTTCCATGTTCTTTCTAACAGCTTATTTCTTTATTTTACTTTTTCCGATCCCACCTAGTTCTCCAAAGAGACTCTAGGCTGCTAAGAAGCAGTAATGAAAGAATAAAACAAGCATAATCTCTTTAAAAAATGTCTAGCATACACTCAGATTAATAAATTAACAATAACCAACCAGCTTAACAGTTCCAGCAGCACAGAAATAATGTAGAACTGAGGCAGCAAAAATAACATTATTAACTGAAGGCTCCCCCCACCCCCAAAGCCAGGTCTTCACCAACTACCTGATGGACCCTTGTTGGCAAGGAATTCCGTTGGGTTGGTGTCACAGCAGAAAAGACACTACTCCTAGTTGGCACCAGCCTTGCCTCTTGAGGTCAAGGGATTTAAAGCAGGGCCCAGATAATGATTGGAGTGTGCACAGAGGACATACAGGAAAAGGCAGCTCCTGTGCTGCCACGCCCAAGCCATTAAGGGCTTTAAAAGCAGTCAGAGGAGGTACAACTGTGGAGGTGTACAGTGGGTGTGGACTGACTTTTGACCTGCTTGTAGCTGTGCTTGGGCTTTAACTACATGTTACAGCAGGATGACAAACATGTTCGAATGTGTAGGTTGTGCTGAATTCCTGTGAAGCAGGAGTATGATTTGAAGCAGAGAATGGCGGGCTGCTGAAGCGGTTGCTGAACTCTTTCTTTCCACACCCAATCCCTGTTCCTTCCCAACCGTTTCCCCTTTTGATGGAACTTCAAAAATGGGGTGGGGATGGGACTGCTTTTGTGGTGAGGGTGGAAGTGCAGATGACATAATCCACTTGTTCAGCACTATCAATTGTTCCTATCCCATTCCCCAGCTTTGTTGGATTTTCCAACACAGGGGCTTGTGCTTTTCTGTTTCATTTGCCTCTGAGATAGCTGAGATGTGACTTGCTGCTGCCTCAGCATGGATGTCTGCATATTTCGATGCCCACTATTGCTATAGATGTTGATCCCAGGCAGTGAGAGTTGCAAAAGACGTGAGGTAATCTATTCTTGGATAAGCAAGTTTTACTTTATAATAGAGCATAATAATATAAGAGCAGCCAAAGGCCAGGTTCAGCATCCTGAACCAATGTGGCCAGCCACATGCCTGTGGGCAGCCGGCAACAGCCCTCTTCCAACTTGTGTTCCCCAGCAACTGGTACTCAGAGGCACAGTGCTTCTGATGCTGCAGATGCTGCCTTGGCCATCATGACTAGTAACCACTGGTAGACTTATTGGATTTTATCTAATCTCATTTTAAAGCTGTCCAAGTTTGTTACCATCACCACATCTTGTGATAGCAGATTCCATAGTTTAATTGTGCACTGTGTGTAGAAGTGCCTTCCTTTTTCTGTCCTGAATCTTCCAACAATCAGCTTCATTGGATGGCTCCAAGCTCTCTAGTATCATGTTCTCCCCCTGCGTTTCTAGACTAAAATCCCTATGTGTCCCAGACCCAAACCCACAATCAGTTTTGTTGTGTGTTTCTGCATACTATAATAGTCCTTCATTGCACATCCTTTTTTCCTTGCATCTCCAGTTAAAAGGATCTGGGCAAGCAGGAAATGTTTCTCTTTCTGGAATCCTGGGTAGTTCCTCCAATCAATGTAGGTTTTAATGGACTTTGTGGATCATAGGTCGATCTTAATACAATTTTAATATATTACAATCCTGAATGTTACAAATCTTCTTGAATTTGAATTCTCAGTTCTATGTAGAACAGCTTTTACATTTTTTGTGTCTGACCCTGATAAGATAGTGGCCTAATTGTAATAACATAACAGCCTGGCCATGTATGAATTTGGTTACAGCAAGGAGACACATTTTTTCTTTAGGATGTTTTGGGTCCATAGTAAGGAAAAACCAGCCTAAATACCTGTGATTTATTGATTTGCTTTACAGTACTAAAGCTGTTAAATTACTATTCTATAAGCTGAAAAAATACCATTATCTAATTGGCTTTTGGTTAGGATGATGCTGATTTCTAGGTCAACGTAAAACACATGAGCATTTAAATTGGTGAGAAGCAGCTGTTCTAGAGTCCCTTTCCACATTGCCTAGCTTTAAGGATAAATATGTCACATTTTAAATTATGATAGGCTTGATAATTGAGCTTTACCTTGTTACATATACTGATGTGCAGTGCTTTGTCTGTGAGACAGATTGTTCTGTCATGGTAGCAGAAATATCCATATAGACATTGATTTGATTTTTCCAGACCATTTGGCTCTAAGATGTTAATCAGAGTGGGAAGGAATGATACTCTTGAAAGTAGAATGTACATTTAACAATATGTTTTTTTAAGTTCTTAAACACATCTGTAGTAGTATTAAAGATGTTTCTAATCATATACTGTTAAAAATATTAATGCAAAAATGTTCTTCTTAATAGCTCCAAAAAGAACAGGTTTTGTACTTAATAGCTGTACCATCTCTTGGCTGCAGAGAAGGAATTCTGTGGGTTGGAACCCTACTTGTTTCAATTAGCACATTTTGTTACCTGCCAGTTAAATGTACCCTCAGGTGCCTTTTCACTTGCTACATCATTTGTCTATCTGCTGTTGCTTATTATTGATTTCTAACTCCCATCATTTATAAATTTTAAGCAGTGAATGTTACCAAGTGTCTTTTGCAGTCTTTCTGCCTTTTGTTAGGAAGATTAGAGTATTTCCTTCAGTCACTTAATATCTTATTCTATGTTTGTGTAACAAACTTCTGTTTTGTTTTACTTTATTATTATTCTGCATATTAATAACCACAGTCTGTATATAAACATAACCAGACTTTATATATATATATATATATATATATATATATATATATATATATATATATATATGCTGTTTACTTACAATAGTAGTTGTATTTTATGTATTATTTATTCTCACATATATATTCTTCCCTTCACCACATGGACCCAGGGTGTGGTACATATAAAATAATACAACCTAAAATGCAACATGTAAGGTCCTTAAAATAAAAAAGAGTAGGCACATGACTAAACAGTACATAGTTTGTTTACCTAGGAGGAAATAGAGGTGTCGAAACAAGGCCTAAGGCTGCTGCTGGAGATAAGAGAAAATTGTAATTTTATTTACCGTATTTTTCGCCCTATAGGACACACCGGCCCATAGGACGCACCTAGTTTTCAGGGGGGGGGGAAATCAAGGGGAAAAATATGACACCCCCCCACAGCTGTGGGAACAGCGGACAGGCTGCACGCAGCCTGTGCGCTACTCCAAGACCTTCTTCCTGCTTTTGCGGGAGGTGGCGGAATTCCCCCACCGCCCGCAAAAACCCACAGGAGGGAGGAGGGACTGAAATGGCCAGTCAGTGCCTTCTCCCTCCTTGGGAAAAAGTCCCCAAGAGTGGCGAGCTCTTTAAAGGCTGTGCGGCTCCTACGGGCTTTTCTACGAGGTGGGGGAATTCCCCCACCTCCTACAAAAGCCAGCAGAAGCCGCACAGCCCCTTTAAAGAGCGCACGGCTTTTGCCTGCTTTTGCGGGAGGTGGGGGAATTCCCCCATCTCCTGCAAAAGCCCACAGGAGGGAGAAGGGACGGACTCGGACAGTCAGTCCCTTCTCTCTCCTTGGGGAAAAGCCTGCTTTCCCCCACCGCCAGCCTCAAAGCCGGGTTGGCGAGTAGCCGGAAGGCGCTGTGCGCCTTCCCGCTGCCCCCCATCCTCTGGGGCTGGCGATGGGGGAAGCATTGCTTTCCCCCACCGCCAGCCTCAAAGAGCAGACTCTCCTGGCTTCAGCGGAAGCAACGCAAAGCCTCCGGAGCACAGGCTTCGGCGGCTTCGCGTTGCTATCGCTGAAGCCAAGGAGCCTGCATTCGCCCCATAAGACGCACACACATTTCCCCTTCATTTTTGGAGGGGGAAAAGTGCGTCCTATAGGGCGAAAAATACGGTAGTTAAAGAATTTTACTCTGCTGGAAAGGGTTTCCAGCATAGGCTATAAACATGAGAGTCCCTGCACTCAGGTTTACTGTCTGAGAAAAATACAACACAAAAGGTAAAAGGACTTTGTAGGGAGGAGACAAAAAAGAAACTCAGGCCCTAGTTACAAAGTTGAGCTATTGTAAACACAATGAAGGAGTTTGGATTCTTCTCCCTCTAATATTCAGTGATGGTAGCTGGGGGGAAGGGCTCTTGCATGAAGCTGTATCCGTGCATGATGGAGGTTGCCTGACTCCTGCTACTCTGCAACCCTCCTCCCGGACGATTTCAGTGCTTCCACACTTTGTGTTAAAGCAGGAACTGTTATTAATGGACTTAGGGTAGGGAGGGTGGTCACAAATAGCCGATTGCAAGCTTGGCTGAAGAGTTCTTTTCTATTTGCTATGGTGCAAAGTTGCATGGAATACAGATCTTTGATTTGCTAGTAGAAACTGAATAAATTGTTTGTGGGTTACCTAGATCAGAAGCTCAGGCTAAGGAAGGAGCATGCCCAAGAAATACTCTGGACATTTTTTTCACACGGGCATGTTTGATTTTGTGTCTATGCAGATGCAAAGCAACTTGAGTTGTTGGCTGCTGCTTACTGATTTGGGAAGCATTTGTTGATATTAAGGTCTAGATGAACTGAAGTAACATTAAAGGTCTATGGTAAAGATCTACATTAGTATAGGAAGAGAATAACAGGTAAAGACTGAAGGGTTACCTCCAGAACTTAAACGAAGTCAATTTTCTTCAAACAAACTACCGTATTTTTCGCCCTATAGGACGCACTTTCCCCCCTCCAAAAATGAAGGGGAAATGTGTGTGCGTCCTATGGGGCGAATGCAGGCTTTCGCTGAAGCCTGGAGAGCGAGAGGGGTCGGTGCGTACCGACCCCTCTCGCTCTCCAGGCTTCAGGAAGCTCTGCGCAACCCTTGGGAGACCGGCTCCAAGAGTTGCGCAGAGCTCCCTTCAGTCCTGGGCTCAGCGCAGCTCTGCGCGGCCATCGGGAGCGGGGCGCGAAGCCCCGCCCGGCTCCCGATGGCCGCGCGGAGCTGCCTGCAGTCCCGGGCTCAGCGCACTTCTCCCCATCGCCAGCCCCACAAGCTCGGGGGACAGCGGGAAGGCGGAGTGCGCCTTCCCGCTGTTCCCCGACCTGGTTCTTCCAGCCCCGCACCTGGGGGGGGGGATAAATTTTTTTCTTTATTCCCCCCAAAAATACTATGTGCGTCCTATGGGCCGGTGCGTCCTATGGGGCGCAAAATACGGTATATTCAGCATTAACCACAGTGTCTCAGTTTGGGAAACACACAAACTGTATTGATGCAAATGTGGAAGCAAAGATTTCCAGACTCTTGGCAACATGGGGGAGGAGCATGAGAATCTACTCTAAGACACCATATTTACTTGAATCTAATGCTCACCTTTTTTGGCCAAATTGCAAAAATTAAGGTGTGCATTGGATTTGATGGTGCATTACTTGAGTAAATATGGTACATTTGGTCTCAGAGTCCTGGCTCCATATACTCTCTGGAACAAGAGCTCTTGTTGCAAAAGTTCCCTCTCTGGTTGCAATAAGTGTCTGATCCTGAGGCCAGCTGAAGTGATATTGAGCTAGAATGGGAGAAAGGAATCTGTGTCTGCTAGTCACTAGGTAACAAATCTATGGCAAAGTGAAAGTTTTTATTGAAGTTACAGGTAGGTAGCCATGTTGGTCTGCCGTAGTCGAAGTGTGCATGAACACGGAAGCTCATACAAATGACAAACGTAGCTGCTCTCTAGGGTGCTACTGGAAGGATTTTTTTTTATTGAAGAATTTCAGAGATGGAGAGAGTGAGTTCTGGGAGAAAGACGCATGGATGGTGTTGCCAGCCTTCTTGCCCAGTATCTGTGTTTTTGACAGTTGTGTTGCAGATAACCAGAGTAGCAGCCCTGATGGTTCCCATGGCTCCATCTTGATGCTGGATATGCCTTCATAAATGTAATGAAGTTTGTAGAGTTGTAGGAGACTATCTGGAGCAAGTAGGTTAGTAATGCCACAGGGGAACAGCTGGGAGCACTTTGATTACTGTTGCTGTTCATGCTGTGAGCCTCTCTTGTGGTCTTTTTAAAGAACTGGGCACGTGGAAGGTCCTGTACTTTACACTTGTTGAAGAGTTGTCTGTGGAAAGCAAAAACACAGAGTAATAGTTCTGTATGAGAATTTTTACATTCACATTGGCTCAAAATGTATGTTTTGTTTAGAATAAGATAGATTTTGGTCTACCCTAGGGAATACCCTCTTGTTAGCAGGGATATGTAGGCAACTATAATGTAGCAATTCAGGGGCCTTGGCGGATACAGGGTTGTATCCAACTAAGTTCTACTCAGAATAAACCCATTGAAATTAATGGACCTGAGATAATCATGCCCATTAAGTTTAATGGGTCTACTCTGAGTAGGACTAGCACTGGATACAACCCATAATCTGTACTATAAAGCTTGTTGATCAACGCATAAGGCGTATGCGAAGGAAAAGGAAGTGACTAGAGGAAACTTTACATTTCTAACCCTGTGCTCTGAATAAATGAAAATTAGTGATTTTGTGAAAACTTCTGTTTAACTTTTATGCTTGCTTTATATCAGCACATGGCTAGTTGAAAAATATTGTCTTCCATATTTTGTTTTTAGAGGCTGTGCACTGCAGACCCTCTTGACATTTGAAGCTTGTAGACACGGTAATAGCTTTGATGGCTGCAGTTTTCTTCAGCCAGAAGTAAGAAAAAACATTGACTTAGGATAGTATTGGAACATAGAGTGCAGTTTCAGCTGCAGCTTTGCCATTTACTAAAAGCCTTGTGAGCCATTTTGACAGTGCACGAAAATTATGGAACCTTAAGCCTTCAAATGGCTCATCTTTAGGAGTAGAAAGTAGATAACATCAATATATTTGTTCTCTGCAGCACTATGCTGTTGTCTTTTTGTATTCTGGCAAAGCACCCCCTCCCCCAATTCTGTAAAATAGTTTTGACTAGTTTTTGCAATACAAGCTATCTAGTACTAAGAAATCTATATTGGTTAGCTAAGAAAATTAGAGGCTTTCATTATGAGATACCACTTTTCTTTGCAGAGTTGTTTATATATATTTCTCATGTACTGGCTTTTCAAAGTGTAACTAGCAATGATACAGAATTTGTGAGGAATGCCCTTGTGTTTGAGACCAATACATACCAAGCAAGGTCATATTTCTGACTACAAGTCTTCTTATAACATACATTAAAATGCAGTGAAAATAAAGTTTGGGTTAAAAGAGTGGATTCTCCCTCCCCTTCCCTGAATCAATACAGCATGAAAATATTAAACTTCACAAATGGACCTTAGTTTGGATCTAGAAAAGTATGAGCAGACCTTAGGTTCCTGTTTTCCCCCTTCTGCTGCACCCCCCAAACCCGTCACTAGGGGTTGAGGTCACTTTGGAATGCATATAGCAGGGGTTAGCAAACTTTTTCAGCAGGGGGCCTCAGACCTTGTGGGGGGCCGGACTATTTTTTTTGCGGGGGGGGGGGAATGAACAAATTCCTATGCCCCACAAATAACCCATAGATGATTCCCGGACCATCCATGGGCCAGATTGAGAAGGCTATTAGGCCGCATCCGGCCCCCGGGCCTTAGTTTGCCTACCCATGGCATGTAGCATAGGGACTGAAGTGGGAGCTGGGAACTGGCACAAGTGGACAGGGCATTAAGCATGATTTAAAGTGCCTTCTGCTGGCTCAAGGAACCTCCTGAATTCTAACGTGTGTGTGTGTACTGTTCAACAATGTCAATTGAAGGTTGTCTGATTAATATAAACTTACTGTCACCAAAAGTTGGAAATAAATCCTTTGAGAGTGGAATCTACAAGGTGCTGATGGAGGGTGTCTTTTATGTTGATCTAATTATGTATGGTCTTTTTAATGGTGTGCCCCCAAAAGCTCTAAGTTGGTTGGACATAAATGTTAAGTTGGGCAAGCTGCGTGCACCAATCTTTGCCAAACTTGTGTTCTCTGAAAGTTTCGAATGACAGTAATCCAATACATCTTGTGAGTACCAGGTTGGTTGAATGCTTCTCTCCGTGATGCACTTTCCAGGCTTGATTTCTGTGACAAAGTACTATGAGATAGATTTCTGCAGATATTCTAGGATCCATAAAGAAATTAATACATGTAGCTATGGCAAATATGGGGGGGGGGGATTGGACATTAGGTTTTGAAGCTGGAATATGTCATCTAGAAACATACCTGTATGTTTCATCGTTGGCAGGTGACACTGATTTAATATTTTACTGACATTTGGTTTGTCAAAGTATATGTGGCCATCGATTTACTCCTCTAAAAATAACCAGAGCAGTATGGTTTGTTTTGCAATTGATTTTTTTCCACTGAAAATTCATATCTGATAGTAAGAAAAGCTTCAAGGAATTGTTAAACACATCTTGTTTTTCTCGTGTGTGTGTGTGTGTGTGTGTGTGTAAGAGAGAAAGAGAGAGAGAGAAAATATGAGAGAAATATAAAAGTTCATGCTGTGCTTTCTGAAAGCAGTCATGCACTGCCAGCAGGCATTTACTTAAAACAATGTTATACTCTGTTACTTAGTACTGTACACGTAGAGCAAAGCTAACTGCTGCTTCTATTATGTGCTTCTTTTGGGGCTAGAGGATGCTGTTGCTTTAAAATCAAGGACTGACGAGAGTTGTTTTCTGCAGCACACTGCTTCTGCTTTGTATAGTGCTTTATGCAAATAAGCTGCCTGATCAGTCGGCTTGCAGTTAGTTGCTCTGTTGGGTGGCTCACAAAGAATCAGTAGACCTAATTCAGCATTCAGTTGTTTAAAACGGCAGATGGAAGGAAAGGATGGTGAGCTGTGGATTTGTTAACACCTTCCAAAAAAGACTACAGTGATTCCACTGAGGATCAGAATGTTGCTAGTGAATGGATCTGGGCATTATTTGTGCTTAGGTCACTTTATAATGGCATGGTTAGCTTGTGTGGCTCCAGTCACAAAGAAGCTGGTGAAAATATGTATATATCCACCCTCTTTCAGAGCCAGAAAATTATATCTGACTGAGACACTCGTTGGTAGCAGCTGTCCTTGCAGGAACAGGAGCTTTTTGAGGAGCTGTTCGTAATAGGCTGAAGTCTGGGTTTTTGTCGCCGTTATTACACTTTTAATAAGTGGAATGACTTGATGAATATCTTTTAAAGTACAGGATTTATGTGATATTTGTCTTAAGTGAATCATTCAGAAAGGAAAGTTGGTTGATTGCTTTTTGTTGTGTGTGCTGTTCAGAAGGTGGGATCTGTTGCCTGAAAACACTTTCTAAGATTACTGTACTTTTTTTTTTTTAAGATTTCTTCTTTCACAATATTTCCTTTGTTTGCAACTTTGCTTGTCAAGGCCTCTATAAAGCAAGCTGAGGAAGTTCGGTTCACTTTATATTCTGCCTTGTGTCTTAGAAGTTTTTCTTTGAAGTTCTGTTTATCGTATTTTTGCTGCTTTTTCTTAATTTCTTTGGCTTTTAAAATGAGATTTTAGGTCACATGTAGGAGGAAACGTTTTGGATTTTTGTGGTGCATTTTGAAAACAACTATATCATGGGGTTGGAAGATACCGTAATACGGAGTGAAGAACATCTATAAGAAATAATGCATGTGCCGCTTCCCTCTGGGATATAAAATGGAAGAGCTTATTTAGGACCGCTCCATCAATGATGAAAGCAGTGCCAATGAATGAATTCTTACGCATTCAAAACACGTGTTTCGGATTGGAACTACATAAAAGGAGAAGTTAGCTCTCAGCACAGAACTAAAAGAAGGAAAATCATGTCTACTACGTTCAAGGAAGAAGGAGCCCAGCGTACTTGAGACATCAGAAACAAAAGAATATGCTACTGTATTTGAAGACTCTGACATTTGCTTTGTCTGTATAGAGGATAAAGGAATTTTACATGTTCAACATAATGAAATCCCTGTGTGAATGTGGGATTTCTATGTTCATTTGACTAACCGAAGATGTTTTAAAAATGAATGAATTGGGGCACTGCTTTTTCAAGGAAACAAGATTTGGATTTTCAAAGCTTATTGTACTCTCAAGATAAATGCAGCTGTTGTAGTTTGCTCTGCTTGTGTAGGAGATCAGTTTGACCAAAGTAAGGAGAAAATATGAATTGATTGCTTTTGGCATATTGTTCGTGCTTGCATTCCTAGGTGTTTAACCTGTACACACATGTGTGAGAGAGCAAAAACATCTCCATACTGGAACCTAGATTCTCAATAGACTTGAATATGTTGTGACAGTGTCAATAAGGAAGCAGATTAAAGTGTGTGTATATAAGTGATCAGAGGCACTGACTGTTACCCTTCATGATAGAGGAAGCTATTTTTTCTTTATATGCAAAGAAGAAATATTGAAAATAAGAGAGAAAACAGCACAAGTGAGGAACAGGAGAGTATTGAAAGATTTTGATAACCTAGAGTTGCTGAGAGTTGAAAATATGGATGATTCGAGCATTCTACGAAGGAGGGGGTTACAGGTAAGAAACAAATCTAATTAGTAATTCCCTGCCGGGGTGAGCTTAAAATGCTGTGAAAATTATAGAACTGTCATTCTGCTGTAGAAAAAGAATACAATAAGGCTGTAGCTGCATTTGGAGCTCAGTTATTTTAATGACAACGTTCTAAATAGAATTCTGTTATAGGGTTTTGAAAATGATTTTTGAAGCTGCATTAAAATTCTTGATTTCATGCAGTCCAATGGTGTTTGATTTTAAAGGGAATCAACTTTCCAAAGCTGTATGAAAAATGTATGAAGTCACCCGTTGGCATTGGGGAATATACTTAAATGCTGATGAGCAAAAGTATTTTAGATTCATAAATTAGTATTGTGGAAAGCACATCTCAAGGTTTTCTGATGAAATGACTTATTTGCAGTTTTAGGTATTTCACTGGATCATTTGGGATAAATTAGCCTTAGAGCCTTTCTGTCTTAATGAGACAAGACTGACTTTTCTGCACATTTACCTGCGAGTGAGCCCCACTGACCTCTGAATAGTCAAGCGTAGGAGTGTACTGTTAATTGGTGTCAAGTTAAAAATATGGAATTAGAGTGAGCCCCCACTTGATTGTGTGGAAATGTAACATTTCTAGAGAAACTTCTGTTTGAAATTGAACACTAGTTAGTGTAAGCCCAGTAAATAGCAATATAGATTTGGAAACATCTCTTGTCTATAAGCAAGAGCTTATAAATTATATAAGATATATTCTAAAATAGATAGTTTTATATAATAAAAATATATTAAAGCATAACTTTAGTTTTTGTTGCCCCACATTTAGTGATATTTGGAGCCAGATCTCATCTGTGAAGAATTTGCCTGAGTGGTATTACTGGGTATTGCTCAATATTTCTACAGTTTTATCCGGAACAAACAGCACCGGAACAATGTAGCAAACTCAAATTTCATGCTTGTCTTTTGAAATCTTGTTTTTGCTCAAAACAAAACCCACTTTCAAATAGATTGTGTTGATGGATGGTAATCCATAGAATCTTAACATTATTCAGCACAGTAGCACATAGTTCTGCTTACAGATTCCTGAAGGCCAGAGAAGTATTTTAACACACGTTAAATTTACTGCTTATGTACTGAACAAACCTTTCTGTTGGCATGTGATACGAGTAAGCACAGGCTTGACGTAAAGGTTGCAGCTGGACATAGAATGAAATCTTATAACTTTTGGATTAAATGCCGTGGTTTATTTAAAACATTTCTACTGCTAGTTCTGGGCACAAGGAATGCTAAGTGTATTTATCTGGACTGCCATAGTACTCTTATCTAAAGATTAGGCTTCTTAATTTTTTCCTGATTGTCTATGTGTTCTCCATTTATGTTGTTTTAAATCAATTATATTTAATTATCATTATGTTCGTTCAGATTATCCAAGTGCTTCAGATGTCTGTTGGGTAATTTGAATAAACCATGGCTTTAAAATGTTTCTTAAATATTAGTCATTAGTTCAATTCAGTACAAATTCCTCAGTCTTTTTGTGTGTGCATGGGTTGTTGCAGATGTAAAGTAGTCTTTAAATGGCAGTTAAAGAATCCTCTACATACTTACCTAGAAGTAAGCCCCATTAAATTCAGTTGGACTTATTTCTGAATAAACATGCATAGGACTGTAGTTTATTGCTTGCTTTGTCATAGGCCTTAATAACTAAAACTAGCCCAGGGTGGAATTCAGTGTCACACCATGATGAACAAGCATTTCAGTTTGCTGGACTGAATGGTTCTTGCTATCCTCCTCTCTGTGTGCTGCTCTGCGGGTTCCTTGACCCCCCTCCCTGAGCCAATTTTGGGGGGCATGGGAGGAGAGAAGGGGAAGCCCTGTTGTGCAAATGGAAGTCTTGCACAGGGCTTCTGCTGATGGAGCTGGCTAGGTGAATCCCACCAAGTTGTTTTTGTTTAATCCAGCATTTTAATAGCTGCTAGAATGGTTGTGGTATAGCAAGTCTGTTATGTTTATTTCAGTGCTAGTTAAGGGGAATATATAGCTTGGAAAGAAACTTTTGTTAAAAAGGGTTTGAGGATGCCCAATAGAAGGGGAAAGTGGGAGAGGGGAAAATATCACATAGCAGAGCAGTACTGTGGGGGAGAATATAGGTTTGTTGCTCTGTACCATGTACTTTAAATTTACTTTAAATACTTAAATTTAGTCAGGTAATGCAAATATTTTCTGAACATGGGGTACCAGTGAGAGTGTTTTAATTCTAGCAGAGGCTTCAGACCAATGCAGTCATGAAAAAGAGGAACTTGTTCTGGTCATTAGTAATGTCATAGGTCCAAAATTGTTTTTTTAATGTACTTGATTCATTGAAACAATTTCCCCTTCTGCCATTATAGGGGTTATCTGTATCAAGGATGTGGCATTTAATTCAGGCAATTCAACCATTTTGGATTGCTAAGAGTGAATATGTCTGTGCTTGAGATGGGTACTGTACTTAAAGGTGCTGAAGCAGAAAATACAAATTGTTTCTTTTGATACTTTTTTAATTTTTCCTGCCTCTAAGTAAAGAGATAGGTTTTTCCAAGTGGGAAAGAAGCCTCCAAAGTTAATGATCTGCCTCATTCAATTTGACTCAACTTTGAGAGCGATGACCTTCATACTTTGTGGACGGATAATTCTAGGGGCCAGAATGCTAACCCAAATTTCCTGTTACCTCTCCCTTTATCCTTGAAACATACAGTTAAAAGCAAATGCAGCCTGGATGCACTTAGCCAGCTTTTTTCTCCTTCTTTTACATGGAGTGAGTAGTGCCAGTTAAAGTGTCTTGATTTTTAGGCCCTAAATACCCTGGGGATCAGGCACATCCACACTTTCTTTTTCTTCGGTTACTATAGTTTATGAATTATTAAAATGTAAATTCTGCCCTTCCAAGCTTGGCAAAGTGACTGGGTCAGGATTGAGCCCAGTGCTGTCACGAGACGGTAGTGGGTCCAGCTTAGGTTCCAACAGATTATGGGTCAGCTCAAACAGAAAGGGAAGCTTTGTACTGGTATCCTTTAACATCTGATGGCCAGCAGGAGACTGAATGAGGTTGATGGAAATCTGAATTGTTCTGCCACTGCTACATTCTTGTTTGAAATTGTGGGTTTTCTTGACCTACTACAAAAATTAAAATGTTTCCTAGTCACAAGTGCATTTGCACATAAGGCTAAACTGTTGTATTAGGGCTTGCCTGCTCCCCCAGGGTGGAGCAGTGATAACGAGAGCAAAAGCTTTCATTTCCATTTTTAACTAGCTTCAGTTGAGTGTTATGTCTGAACTGGGACAAACTGTGGTTTAGTCTTCATTATGGTTGATTGAAACAAGCCAATTAAGATATAGTTAATGCTTTTGACATAAAACTAAACTGTGGTTAATTGAAAATGGAAGCAACATCTTCCAATCTCTCTCTTGTAGCTGTGTCAGAGGAGGAGAGGGGAACTCATAAGACTAAGTAGTGGCAGCATAAACCATAGTTCACCATTACATCCGAACGCCATTGACTATATATAGAGAAACGCTATCAAGCCTCAGGTTCATGGACTCTGCCTCATCCTTCTGCACAGTCACAAGGAGGAATTCAGAAACTAATGCTTCCAATTTCCATTAGCTATATTTTAATGTGTTGCCTGAAGCTTTAACAGTACAGTGGTACCTCTGATTATGAATGCTTCTGGTTACGAACGCTTCAGGTTATGAGCTCTGATAACCCAGAAGTAGCTGCTCCTAGTTGCGAACTTTGCCCCAGGACTCGAATGGAAATCATGCGCCAGAGGCCCCATTAGCAAAAGTGCACCTCAGAATAAGAACAGTTTTAGCTTAAGAATGGACCTCCGGACTGAATTCAGTTTGTAACTAGAGGTACCACCGTAGTTAATCTTAGCAGTTTAAAAAAACAAAACAAAAAAAAACCAAGCTGCCTTTATAAATCATGTTTAAAGCTGACTTGTTTCAATCAAACTATATAAATAGCAGTTATTCTATACTGGAAGTGAAAGCTTCAGAATTTATTGTGACTGCTCCAGAGGAGAAGACAAAGAGATGGGCAATGAGCAACTTCAAGGCCTGCTATTGCACATTATTCTTGTGCTAAATGATGAGCAATGTCTACTGTTAAACATGAGCACAGGAGGAATATTGGAGACTGGGCAAAATTTGCGAAAATCACCTTTACAAGACATTTCACACATGGATTTGGATTACTGAGATATGGATGCTTGCAAGAGTGTGACGGTAATCATTCAAGTTGATTTTAAGATTTCTGTTTTATTTTGTTCTTTTAATCAGCTAGCTTCTTCTAAATACAGCCTGACAAGTTTTTAGGTTCCGTGCATTTAGATTTTATTTATTTACTGTTTATAATATTTAAGTAGTTTTCTGCTGACAAGTTAGAGAAGAATAATGTGAGTAGGAAATCAGTGAAAGCCTTCTGTGCAGGATTTCTCTAATGACCTTCTGATTTATCCAGTCCTTTAAATTGCATTTTAAAGTAATACTGTGCACTTGCTTTGTTGCTCTTGATTTGCGTAGATTGTGTTTAAAAAGCAAAACCAATGAGGAAAAGTCTTTATTAGTGTTTTGCTGATGTGCAAAATAAGTTGAGTAAACTAATGTTTACTTTTATTCTCTGTCCTTTCATCTGCACCATATTGTATCAATGTTATAGACTTGGTTATTTTACTCCCAGTTTGGTGGTGGTAAATAGTCAACAGGGTCCTTGGTAGCCTCTGTTGGTACTGCCAAATAATAATTGCTTGAATCCTTGTGGCCGTTAGAGAAATAGGATATATCACTTCTATTAATATCACCCCAGATGCAGCCATGTTTGTGCCAGAAATCCCTAGTCTATAGCAGAACCAGTTTTCCCTCTTGGCAGCATAATATGCTGCCAGCATGCTACAAAGCTGACTTTTTCTAATTTGCTCTGCTATCCATCTTCGCTATGTAAGAAATCTCACTTGTCACTTTAATGAGAGAGAGCATCTCGCAGGAAGGCAGCATGCATTTTGCTTAGCAAAACTGATGCCTAGAGGCAGAAATTGGTTATCAACCTTGTTGTTGTCAACCCTGCTTATTATTTTAAAAGGACTGAAGAGATCAGAATGTTACATGATACTCCCTTTTTTATATGTGTCTGGTAAGGACTGGAATGGTCTACCTATTCAGATCCTCTGCTTCAAGGTGTGGTTTACTAGCAACAACGTTTTTTTGCAGGTGTTTATCCGTTGTCTTACACATCTTAAATGACACATTCATAGTCTCCCTAGCTTATTTTCAGAAGGGACTGATTCCCAATGTTCTAGCTTCCCACAACATTTTTCTGTGTTAGGTATATTGGTGATGCTGACACCCCCAATTCAAATGGGAATTTTGCTAATTCCTGTCTTGATTGATGCTGGAAGCAGACTAACAGGATTAGTACAGGTGGCATAGCAACATCAGTATAGATGGTATAGCAACTGTAGTGTGAAAACAGGTCTAGGTTAATAGTTAATATCTCTTCTGTCAGATAGTTCTTATTCCTAATCCCACCCCAACTTCAATATTTTCCTTGTTAAATACCATTGCAGAGGTTTTAATGGATGTGTGTTACAGGCCCTGGTGCTGTGCTTGACTAGAGTTGACACAACAAAATAGATTGTAAAACTGCCCCCTTTGCACCATGTCCTGCAGGAATGCAAATGCACCAGAGCATCATCCACAGTACCTCCCATTAGAGATGCTATCTAACTCTGTATTGGAGAGTGGTGTTTGTCTCTTCTTGCAACTTGTTTGCAGTGGCCAGTGTGGTGTAGTGGTTAGTGTTAGAATAGGACCTGGGAGACCAGCGTTCAGATTCCCACACAGCCATGAAGCTCATTGTGTGACCTCAGGCCAGTCGCCATCTCTCAGTCTAACCTACCTCACAGGCTTATGGCGAGAATAATACACAGAGGAAGAGAACCATGTAAGCCAGTGGTTTTCAACCAGTGTGCTGTGGCACCCTAGGGTGCCTTGAATGATGGTCAGGAATGCCGCTGACAACACTGGCCTTTGTCCCTCTTTCCTTCCCTCCCATCCTCTGATGCCCTCTCGTGTCTCTTCCTCCCAAAGGCTTGAACAGCTGTTCATTGCAACAACCCTGGCTACAAGCTCCCCAGGCAAATGGTGCCTCTGGGATTTGCCAGGGGGTGCTTCCCAGGCCCCTGTGGGGCAGTGTGAGGGGCAGCTTAGAGACCAGGAGACTCCCAAGGAGAGTGGAGAAGAGAGGAGGCTGAAGGAACACTCTACAAGGGAGTGTGTTCGAAAAGGGGTGAGGGGCTTCCATCTCTGCAGGCAAGGGGTGCTGCGAAAAGAATGTAGTTGGTCAAGGGAGCCATGGTTGAAAACCTCTGATGTAAGCCACTTCAAGCTTCTTGGAGGAAAGGTGGGATATACAAGCTTGCATGAATAGCAACCCTGCTCAAGTGTTTATTTGTCTAGTGACAATTTCTTGAAATTTTTGCATTTTTTCCTGTTAGAGCAATTTATTTGGTGTCTATCTCCTATTCAGTAGATTCACAATTCTGACATGTTTTGTGATTCATAATACACTACTATCCTGTCAGTTTTTATCTGAGGATTCATAGTATTAAGTATTCTGAATAAACAGATCCAAATAGAAGATAGTTTCTGCTTCTTGTACTTCATACTGTGTGTTCTTGTTCAATCAGTGGATGTGTTTTGAATTTAAGTCATCACAATTGCTGCTATATATGCTATTGAGAGAAATGAGTGGCTGACTTTGGAGGGAAACTGAGATGGCACAGCCATAAATCCAAAATTTAGGTGATTGAGAAAAGGTAACAGTCCTCAGTTTATTTTAATCAAGCGGCTTAGTGACTCATTTTCCTGGTGTTCTTGCTCTTTTGCAATCAGATTAGTTTAGTAGACCAGATGCTGCTTTGGCAAATGAGCTCCTCTTATAACATTATTTGGGTTTTCAATAAGATGATAGCTTGGATGATGAAGGTTGTCTGGCATGTTTCAGCAAATGAGATATGATGTAAAAGAAATTTACTGTAGTAGTAAATTGACCGTAGTAGTTGGAGGACTAGTAGTTGGAGGAAAAGGCACTTGTGTAGAGGTTTCTCATTAATACTTTAAATTGAACAAAATAGGACATTGATTTAAACTGAATAACCATGATCAGCGGTTTGAATGCCCGCGACGGGGTGAGCTCCCATTTCTCAATCCCAGCTCATAACAACCTAGCAGTTTGAAAGCACACCAAAAAGTGCAAGTAGATAAATAGGTACTGCTCCGGCGGGAAGGCAAACGGCGTTTCCATGCGCTGTTCTGGTTTTGCCAGAAGCAGCTTAGTCATGCTGGCCACGTGACCCAGAAAAACTGTCTGCGGACACATGCCGGCTCCCTTGGCCTGTAAAGCAAGATGAGTGCCACAACCCCAGAGCCGTCTGCAAGTGGACTTAACTGCCAGGGGTCCTTTACCTTTACCTTTATTGGGAAGGTAAGGAAAGAAATGAGATTATGCATTTCATAATATGAGTGGGCTCAAGCTTATGAATTACAGTGCTTCTGTTTTATTTCTAGTATCACCCCTTTCTCCCAGGCAGACTTAATTAGATTGCTTCCTTGTTGTAGTATGTTCTTCATATTTGAGCACCCGTCTTCGAATAAAGGCTTAACACCCTTATTTGGACATGATAGGAATTATCTTCATAAGGGACTGGTCTGCCTTCTGTACAGCTCTAAATTGCTATTGTTCCCTGACTTTTATATAGATCAGGGATGGGGAACCTTTGGTCCTCCAGATGTTTTTCAACTCCCATCAGCCAAGGGATGTTTTGAGATGTAGTACAACAGCACCTGAAAGGCCCCAGGTTCTGTCTCCGATACATATCTTGGGCTTATGTGTTTATCTTGACTGAGCTGCTGTGAATTTAGGGAGTCAAAGGCAGTTTTTTCTTTTCCATTGCTATGACAGGTAGTGATTGAAGGAGCAGAGTTTGCTTTGTTAGGGCAGAGGCCCTTGATTACAGGAAATGTAGGAGCTTGTTAGAGGTTTATTTTATTAAGAACATTTGTAACTCACCCGTAATCCACATGCCTATTGGGATGGGATACATCAAATAAAACAAAAATAAAGGTTTGAGATGGAGTGATCTCTTCCTTTCCCATTGTCTTGTTACAGCAAGTTGACAAAGCTCAACCTTGCAAAAAAAAAAAAAAAAAAAAAAGGTTGGGGAAATGGTAGTAATCAAGAGAGACTAAAAGTGGGGGCAGGGAGGGATACTGCATTGCATATTTTGTTCAGGTAAAACTAAAAAGCACCCATTGTATATGTGACATCCCTCTCCCTCTATTCACAGCCTTGAAATTGACTAAAAATGCCTCTTGACAAAAACACCCACATACATAGTTGTAATTTCATGAGCATAGAGAAACATTCTTGATACTTTTGCTACATTTTTTAAACTCCTCTGCCTTATATGTTTGTCAAATACTGTATAGCATTGACTGTGTTTCAGAAGCAAGGCATTTTTTTGACACACAATTGTGCAGTTTCCTGATAGTTTTATTGTATTTTAATTTCTTACCCACTCTGATCCTCCTGCCTCAAATAGTATTTGTATTGTTGGCATCTGTCTCCAAAGACAATAGAATGTGCCTCCGGGGCGAAATTTAACCACTGGAGAATCACAATGCCTGCTGTAGCTGTAGAGGCCCATAACTTATAACTACTGCCTCCCTTGTTTTTATTATGTTAGCAGCCACAAAGTGACCTTTCTGGGGTGCAAGCCCGGGCAGTGCCTCTGAAGGTCCTGGGCTTCCCAGACGACAAACCCTCCCCCCTCGGCCTCGCTGATGTGGTCTAAAGGATAGCGGAGTAATACATTTGGCACCAGCTTGGCTGCAAGAGTTGCTGGAAAGAGGCATACAAGATGCCATCCCACCATTTTAGGGATGGTTACTGCAGAAATTACGCCTATAATTGGTTTAAAATGTTGGTGGAAGTTCCAAATGTACTGAAGTCTAGATTATTTAACACCCCCCTCCCAATACCTTGTTGCTTCCCACTTTGCTGGCATAAAAGTACAAGAAAGCCCACGTTCAAGTTGATGTTCTAAACATTTGCTTATAAAAATAATAATCCCTTGTACTCAGCTGTAAAAAGGAGTAAACCCCCCCTCCGCCACATGACAACAACATGCTCCAGTTGAGTACTGGTGACTACCCAATTGTAAATTTTAATAAATTGGGCGTGCTGGGCTGCTATATTTCTTCCAAAGTGACTAGTACGAGTCAAGTCCCTTGGGGATGTTGAGAGTACAGTAGAGTTGCAGAAAGCAATGTTGTGCTTGATTAAGTTTAGACAGGTGATGGAGTGGTGTAATAAAATCTTTTTTGTTAAAGCTTGTTGTAACATGGAATGGAATGTAACACCCATGGGACTGATTTAAGAAAAAACATGCCCTACACATTGCCTTAAGAGGTGAATACAATAAATGTAAATTAGTTATGCTGCAAACATTGATTTGTCATGAATCTTGATAAATACATACTGTTCTTTTTATGTTCAATATTTCATTTGTAATGCTTGTTTATGTGTACTGGCTATTGTATCTGCAACATGACAAACTGAATAAAAATGAGCCCTTGGGGTGTAATTTAATACTAGATAGAGAGAACCCATTTGCAGGGTAGAAGAGCAATAAGGACACTGAAAATACTGTTGTTGTTGTTGTTGTTGTTGTTGTTGTTGTTGTTGTTGTTGTTTAAAGTGCTTTAGTCTCTCTTCTATAATTCCCAATGAATTATTTTCTCTTTTAGTATTTTATTCCAAGGATCAACTTTAAATTCTATCTGTCTGTCTGTCTGTCTGTCTGTCCATGCTGTTGAGCTACTGTTTTGGATAGTAATTGTGAGTAATGCAGGAGACATAAGACTAAATTGTGCATTAGGAATGTACAACTTATCCCTGCCTTTCTACAGGAAAGTTTATTCAAGGCAGCTTGCGATTCAAAACCAGAATTATGAAACAATAATAAAACAGTAAAAACAAATATTAAAGATAGAATCTGCTTGCAGGGTTAGAACAGGAATTAAGATGCCGAATTTTTCTTTTCTTTTCTTTTTTTGAGATGCTAGAAACTACTTAACAGATCAGTCTAAAGGCCTGTTCTCACAATGGCCATCAAGATGCCTATGGAAATATTTCAATCAGAACATGAAGTGGATAGTCCTCTCCTTCTATTAGATATTGTTAAATATTCTATTAGGTATAATATCTGTATATTGTTTTTCCTTCTATTAGATATAAGATCTGTATAACATGTTTTGTCCCACATTTTCTTCCACTTACTATGTAGCTTTGCTCCTTTCTACTCCACAGTCTTTCCTTTCTGGTTCACTTGCTGTTTTAGACCTATTCCTTTCCTTTCCCTTCCTGCCCTCTGCAGCACTCTGTGCACCCTGAAAATCTGCTCTGGAGGGTCCTCCAACGCTCTGGAGAAGATTTTGAGGGTGTGTGGATGGCTGCAGGATGGGTAGAGACACAACATTGGACACAACTTTATGATATTGCTGACATTTGTAAAGTAAAATATCATTATGTTTATGTATTCCTTTTATTATAACTTTATATTTATAGTTACAGATAGGTAGCCGTGTTGGTCTGCCATAGTCAAAACAAAAATAATCCTTCTAGTAGCACCTTAAAGACCAACTAAATTAGTTCTTGGTATGAGCTTTCGTGTGCAAGCACACTTCTTCAGAAGAAGTGTGCTTGCACACGAAAAGCTCATACCAAGAACTAACTTAGTTGGTCTTTAAGGTGCTACTAGAAGGAATTTTTTTATATTTATAAATATATATAACTTTATGCTGCTTCGCCTGTCCTTTTTGTCTCTCTCGTCAACTTACTAATTTGATACCATCTCTGAGTGTTGAAGATTAAGAGGGCCTTTATAATTGGTTTTATATGATATGGCTTATACAGTGGTACCTCGGGTTACATACACTTCAGGTTACATACGCTTCAGGTTACAGACTCCGCTAACCCAGAAATAGTATCTCGCTTTAGAACTTTGCTTTAGGATGAGAACAGAAATCGGGCTCTGGCGGCGCAGCGGCAGCAGGAGGCCCCATTAGCTAAAGTGGTGCTTCAGGTTAAGAACAGTGTCAGGTTAAGAACGGACTTCCGGAACGAATTAAGTACTTAACCCGAAGTACCACTGTAGATCCTTACAAAATTGTTCCTAGTACAACCTTTGAACTCTCTTCTCTCGCCTCTGCTCCTGTTCTGGTGCCCTTTGTCCATTCACTCCTGAGAGCCAGCAGTTGACAGCTAGATTAATCCAGCTAACTAATAATTCACACAGTTGGTTACGTGTGCACAAATGTGCAGAATTAGCTTTAATCTTGATTTCTAACCCTGATTTAAAAAGCAAACTAATTCGTGCTGGTTCAGACATAATGCTATACCATAGTTCACATTAACAGGAAAAATGGGAGGGAACACACCGACTACACACTCTCAATGCCCTACTAGAGTTAGAAAATAGCTAGAGTTTATGCCTACATTTGACCTGCTTTCAGCCAGGGTGGCATGTCGGCTCATGTATATTGAACAACTCAAAAATCTGGAGGTATACGTGCATAGTGTTTAAATATATTATTCCTTTGTACTGCTGGAGTAAGGACTGGATTGCTTACTTAAAAACATTCTGTCCGCATTTGTTTCCTAAAGGATTTATTTTCCTTCTGTCCTAAATAATTCCTGGTCAGCTATAATTACTGCTTTCAGTAGGTACATTAGTTTATTGATCTTTTTGAAAGCATGTATCCTAAAGGAAGAGAAGGCTATATACTTATCTCAGAGTCATGAAAATGTAATAGAAGAAAAATGCAATTGTCAACTTTCCTGAACTGATGCATAGTAAGTATTAAGTAGATAGCTCTTTGGCAGATGACTGGTATCTGTAAGAGATCTCCAATAATTGGCTTCTGTTCACTGGATTGATGGCATTTACTGCCTTCATAAATGTCTTAAATTGCTTTTGTCCAAGTTGAATGATATCTTGCATTTTGCCCTTCTATTTGCATTCTCTTGATGTTCAAAGAAAACATGATTGTCAGCTTGTTTAATATTATGAAATATAGATCTTGTTTCTGCTGTTCACTCTGGATATGATGTAATGTTTATAGTATTAAATAGGCAATGAAAAGAAAGGATTAGAGAACAATTTACTGATTTATTTATTGAGTACAGGGAATACACAGAGTTCCAGTTTGAAAACAAAAATGTGGACACTGTAGGTGGTTTGTTTTCACCCTCTGGTCCTTTATTCCATGGTCCACTGGGTCGGCTAGCCTTCCTGATGCTGGTTTCTGTACCCTCCCTTTTCTTGATTATTGACAGATGAGGGAGGTAGGGCAAGAGGGTGCAGAATTTGGATATCCAGAATGATCCAACATGAAAGAAGGATGAAGACAATTGTTACTGCTAGATATTAATTTGGACAAAGCCTTTAAGGTTTTCAGAATAAAATCAGCAATAGTTTTATTGATTCTAATTGTATTTTTTTAAAAAAACATTGGCCATGCTTGGGTTGAATATTTTCTCTCTCTTTAGCTAATGTGCATTAACGGTCTGACAGTAAAAGGAGTGTTGATTTTAAGCTTCCCTTTTCACTGTCCTTGTGCAGTCCTTGGTGTTTATTTAGTTTTTTTCTTATGTATAGTTTGCCATTTCATTCGAACATTCAAAGCATGGTTTGCCCTAGGTTTGTAAACTAGGTTGATCCTGGTTTTACAGAGCAAGAGCAAAACATGGTTTGTGATTTAAAATGGAATTATGGGCTATGGTTTGCTGCAAACAAGAAAGTAACCAAATTTGCACAAAGGGAAGTTGAAACATTATGGTGTATTCTGCATCCTTCATACATATTCTCTCTGCAGCAGAACAGGAACAGGTACTTCCTGCCTACAGTTTGGGTTGTACAGATCATCCCCTTCTTGGCATGGCATTTTAGTTTTGGATTTTTGTGTATCATGGCAACCTGCTGTTGGTTGTATGTTACTATTACTTTTACCCCCAGGAAACCTGAAAGCTGAGAAATGAAAACACACAAAAAAACAAAGCTGATTCTTTCTGTAATCCTCCAAAGTTCTCATGCCTAAATATGTCAAAGATAGAAAACATTTAGTGTCCTGGAGCTCCTAAGTATATTCTTTGCTTCTAGGTATTCTGCATTGTGAAATTTGCATGCAATTCAATAATTCATGCTTTTATTTTTTTCTTTTATTCAATAAATGAATTATTCAATTCTCAGGATGAAAATGTGGCTTATTAAAAAGTTAGCTTGATAGTGCTAGATTTTAGAAATATGTCATTTTCTCTTTTTTCCCTATTTTTTGTAGTAATATTTTTTATTGAGATTTTCTCATAATACAATAAAATTACAACTACAAAAGATACAAAACAAAGAAAAAAGAAAAGAAGGGGACAATAGAGATAAAGAGAGGAAGAGGGAAATAAAATAAAAAGCAAAAGAAGAGAAACATTAGCAGAAATATATGATTTTCAAAGTGATAACATGAATGTTTCTGCATCACAAATTGGAATTTTGGGTATCCCCAAACTTTTCCCCTATGCACTTCCTTCTTTGCCTTTGCCATTTTTATATTATAGTTAGGGTTTTAAGACTGTGGTAAAATTGCTTCTATCCTTGTTTTGTCATTTTCTTCACTATATGTAGAATATTTTTTAACTTTGAATGTTCTTATTGCTTTAAGTTATAGAAAGGTTGGAGTCAGCTGTTCAGGATAGAGGCTTTGATTGCATGGAGTTATGGTCAGAAAAACCGTTTTGCAGACAAATGCTTCTTTTAATATCACTGAAGCTCAAATAAGTATGGCACCTAGATTAGCATAGCAGGGAGGTGATAATGGATTCTGTACTGATCCTTTTTGCCCTTTCCTTCATCAGTTACATGGCTAGGAGAGGTAATTGCTTTAGCATGGAAGGCTTTAGAGAACATTTGAAGTAACTGGGTTGTACATGTCTGGGATGGATGTGTTAATTCTTGCATTAATAGGCTTCTTGTACTGCTTACATCAGGATGTAATAGCCATTTATGAATTGAAGTGAATTGGAAATATATTTCTGACTTGGTTCAGTATCTAAAAGAAAACCACAGTCCCTATGACTTTTATGTGAAAAGTGAAGGTAAGTGACCTATAAGAAATGGATCTGTTTTAAGGCCATATCTTTATTGGGTCAACCAAAGTGACACAAAATAGTTTAAGCTTTCAAATTCTACAGAACTCTTCATCAGGTTAATAAAGCAGGAGAGGAAAAAAGTTGGCTGGTAAAAGTAATGAATCTGCATCTGTAAGAGTCTTAAGATGGATTGTGGACAGATACCGCAGATCATTAAATGAGGCTCTGTAGGTTTCCAGTTGCACCAGGGTCTTTGGGGAGAGAGAAACAGTCAATAGCTGATTCTCCACCTCTAGAAATACAAAAGACAGCTAAAACCCCTTGTTAGGTGGATACTGCCTAACGGCTCCTGTATTCTACATTTTCTCCCCTGCCCCACTTTGTTTACCATCTAGTTTGGTGAAGAGTTCTGTGTAGAACACATAAGATAAGTGTCATTTTTGTGACAGTTTGGTTTACTTAAGAAAGGATATTGCTTCAATATGGATTTTTTCCCTGATGGGTCATAACAATCAACTTTATTTTGAGTAAAAGTCACAACTAAAATATGTCATTATTTGTGTTTTCTTTAACTGAAGGTTATTTTTGCCATTTGTTAGGGGATTTGAAATTTGAAGGTGGGTTATCAATAGCTAAATAAAAAAATAATAGTGGCATACACACCAAAAGCAAGTTAGAAAAAAGTTTATGCAACTCTACCAAAGGGAAGACATACATTTCAAGATTATAATTTTATCCAGGAAATAGTGTGAATACAGTAAAGACACTAGATCCCAAAATATTTGTGGGTAAGATTATTGAAGTTCTGTTTGTCCCACAGTCAACATAATTCAGTTTTGTAAATCTGTTCCAAATGTATCCTAAAGGAATGCTCTTTATTCAAGGAAGTTCATATAACCTCATCCCGTTCTGTCTTGGTTGCTATTAATGCTTTTCTTGCCTAAACAGTAATTGTTTATACAGATGGGGAGCTCTTCATTCTTTCCTAAGAGTTGCAGTAATATTTTCAGATAGGAAGCCTGTCTTCATTTAATAGATTAAAATAAGAATTTTTAAATTAATTATGGGATTTAAATGGCTCTTTTATTTCAATTCAATCCCTTAACCTTTCTACTTGACTCACACACTCATCTAATAGTAAGTGTAGCCCTAGAGTTAGAACCTCAGACTATATATATTTAATATTTTCAAAAATCATATCTGAAACATACAAACAAAAAGTCGGCAGCAAAAAAGCATAGTCAAACTCAGATTTGTGCCAGTGATAGGACACAATATAGGACTGCAAGGGGGCTTTGGGCTTGAGCTTCTTGAACTTCAGTCCCTTATAGCACCTAGAATATCACTTTTGCATCTGAGAAACTGCAAACAGAATTTTGAGATGTGTTTGTTGCAAGAGTGCTGTTTTTCAGTGAAAAAAAAGTCTTTTAGGCATACGTAAGCCCTCAGGTGTCCTTAAAATATCTCTTTAGAGCCCAGCCATATAATATACCCTGCAGAAACAGTAAGAAAATGCAGAGTACTCAACTGATTGCAAATACTAACTTTAAGACGGACAAAATATTTGACAATAAAGCAATGCCTGCGGACAAAATGGAAACAAAATAATTAACAAAGTCATTGTTAAACAGAATTCTTCATTAGCTTCCCAGAGAAAATGATGATAATTACCATTGCTTGATCCCAGAGAGACTCAACAGTTAGTTCTTTGCTTGCTGATCTTGGATTTTCTATCATCACTGTCTTTAAGTTAAGAGCTGTAATTCAGAGATTGTTAGAAAAGTTCATTGTCTTCTTCCAATGTGTAACTTTCAGTGTATTTGCACTGCAGTTACTTACTTGCAGCATCTTGCAGCTAAATATATCAATATGCTACTTTCAGTAGTTTTGGTGGAACCATAGTTCCTCAGCAGATGAAAGATGCTTCTCTAACTGTTAGGGTACAGTTGATCTTGGTGGCACAGGCAGGTACACTGTATAATGGTTCCTACGTTCAGTTACAAAAAGCTGATTTTGGCTAGACAGGCCTCACTGTAGGTGAAGAGAGAAGGAAAAAAAGTGGTGAAAAGGAATAGAAAAACGGCAGTCGCAAAATCATATAATAAATGGAACCAAAAACAATGATGATAAATAAAAGAACAATTACTCCTCCCCAGAGAATCAAATTGAGCACAAAACAAAATGCAAACACAGCCAGCCCTGCAGGGAAACACAAAAGTGCAGTCACAGCCGCTGTCGCCATCTTGCCATTATAAATATCCTTGCTCTTGAGCTGATTAAGGTAAGTGCTTTTCAAATCAAGCTCTGGCAAGCTGGTTTGCTATTTATAATGTGTCATCTATGTCTCCAAAGTACCAGTCTGAGAAAAAACTTGTTTAGATGAGACTGTGCTTTTCACAGAATAAACTTAACAATAGTAACATATTTTGAGATGAAGTATTTACGGTAATACAGTTAAGGAATAATATTTTGCTTTTTAAGCCATCATTCTGTTCTCTTTATTGGGCAGCCATCTGAATGGTAGATGATTGTCAACTCTAACCCTTCCCAGAATGTAGAATAAACTGCCTGTCCCATAAGTGCAGAACCCAGAGCATAATATGACTCTTGGAAGTGACTCAAATCATGTGTTAGCATGGAAGGCAAAATTCTGTTAGAATCAGGTGAGTGAGTGAGAGAGAGAGAGAGAGAGAGTGAGAGAGAGAGAGGGGGGGGGAGAGACTCTTTACCAATCTCTGTATCTTGCTCTCATGAGGAATAGCTGGAAACCATCTGACTTGCAACTTGGGTTAATTACCCATTTGTAGTTGTTTAATTTGCCTTGTGGGGTTTGCTTAGTAGAATGATCAATCACAGAAGTTAATTCCCTTGAACATTTTATTAACTAAGGAGGAATTACAAAGTATTAATGTTTTCATTATGATGCATTAACCAAAGATCCATCACTTGAGAATTAAACCTTAAGATGGTTAAGAGTGCAGTCCCATACAGACTTATATGGAAGAAATACTCATTGTACACAGTGGGGCTTATTTTTGTGTAAATATGGATAGGATTATGCTGTGCTTCTCCCTCTACTTAAAACTAAAAATTCCAATATGTGCTTAACTATATATCTTTGCATGCAGGTGTAGTGCAGACTGTATAGTTTTCAGACTGTCTTGCCAGTCTTTTTGGATATTGTGTGCAAAAAAATCTGCTAGATTAAATTGGTATGTTAGCTTTCATAGAATCACAGAACTGTAGAGCTGGAAGGGACTCTGAGGGCCATCTAATCCAACCTCCCTGCTTTGCAGGAATCTTGTGCCTTCTGATGGGACTTACAATAATAATATACTAATAATTTATTATTTATACTCTGTCCATCCAACTGGGTTATCCCAGCTACTCTGGGCCGCTTCCAACATAATATAAAAACTCAGTAAGACATTAACAATAAAAACTTCCTGATACAGGGCTGCCTTCAGATGTCTTTGGAAAGTAGTATAGTTGTTTACCTGTGTCACATCTGATAGGAGGGTGTTCTACAGGGTGGGCGCCACTACCAAGAAAGTCCTGTGCCTGGTTCCCTGGTTCCTTGATTTGTAACAGTAAAAATAATTTCTTTGTAAATGGTAGGTTTGGTATTGATTTCATCAGCATAGTGCAAAGATTGATAAAACCATATAGTTTAGAAAAAGAAAGCAGAAAGCCATGTTTAGAATTCTTTAGTCCAGTTCAGATGAAACACAAAACCATGGTTTTTATCACTATACAAATGAGCCTAATAGAGCACCCCCATCCCAAAAGGACTCAGCCAAAAAGGACTTTTCACACTGCTCAGCAAGATAGGATGCCCACTAAGCTTTACAGAATGAATGTATTTTTCCACAAGAACATTGAATGCCTTCCCCCAGTTTCCTTTGCAATATTCTTTTCCCTGTTGCTCTCATATGCCTTTAGCTTGGCTGAAGGCGGTGTGTACTTTCATTTGAGGAGTGACGGGTCTGTTGAACCTGGCATATCACCACACCAAAACAAAAGTGTGGCAGGCCCTTATCTGAGAGATCTTGCTTGCAGATGATGCAGCTTTGACAGTGCATTCTGAGGAAGCTCCACAGAGGCTCATCAGCTGTTTTGCCCAAGCCTGCAGGGAGCTCGACTTTAGTAAAGCTAATTTGAGAAGATAATGTAATCTTAAATCTGAATCAAGATGTACATAATTCCATGGATCTTTGGAGCCTGGGCTTTGTTTATAAGTCTGCTGTCACTTACAGTAACCCCAGTGAGTGCTAGGGCAGCCCGTTTGCTTTTCTGACAGTTACCAAAAAAAGAGTTCTTTGGTTTAGTTTTTGGAGATCTTGTGCTCTTTCCCCCTAAAAGGTCAAAACTAGACATGATGAAAGCAGTCACCTTTGTTCATGCATGTGTCTGTCCTGCTTATGTATATTTATTTATTTAAAAATATTCTGCTTGATTGTAAACAACAACCTCAAAGTGGTTTTATATAGCAAGAGTAGGTGTCTATTCTTTATTTTATTTATTATTATTAATTTGTTAATCACCTTCTACATCATTGTCTTAAGGAATGTACAATAAGAACAGCATCAGAATGAATGCTTAGGTATGAGGAGGTGAGCCTTTCCCCTTCCTTCCCCTTGCCTCATCACGAGCTCTTGTTTTAGAAATCAGAAATGAGCTAAACTTGGAGAAATGTGTCTGGTGCAATGGAGCATGGAGAGGTATGGTGAGGGCAGGTAGGAAGAGTTTGCCATCCCATATTTGTGCATTCGCTTTGATGTAAAAATGAGACTGCTATTCTTGCTTTATGCATGAATAGGGTGGATAGGTAAAGAGAAATGTGGCTGCCCTGTCATGTCTAGTTTCATGCTAATCTATTCAGTAGAACTGATTTCCAGAGGGGAAGTCGTGTTAGTTTCTTGCAAAAAACCCCAGACGTGCAGCACTTTAAAGACTAACAGATTAATTATGACATACGTGTTCATGGCTTCTTGTCTGCTCCATCAGATCTTGTATTATCCCGAATTGCAGGTACATATATATGTGGTTCATAAATATGCACTATTGAATAGTTTAGTATGAAATTGGACATGGCTGGGCTGATGTGGAGGAAGATTGTAAGCAGTGGGCTCCAAAGGAGAGGATATGCAGAAAAACACAACAGAACTATTCACAAAAAGCAGTAGTCGATAACAGAGGAATCCTGCCATGGCAGTAGTATTTTGAGGGCATCTTCCAGGATCCATACTACCCACCCCCTCAACATATTAGCAGCTAGATCCAGATTGATATATTTTTCATTCACACAGAAAACTAGTCTTTTTCTACAGTGACTACTATTGCGACTGCTCTTACGTTAAGGTTACCAGATTTTTTTCAATGAATTCGGGGACATTTTCCAACTTCAATGGATTTTGTATGGGGACTGATTTGTAAATCTGGGGATTGTCCCCAGGAAACGGGGACATCTGGTAACCTTATGTTGCTTATTGAACAGGGCTATGTCCTGAACTGCTGCTGCCCTTTGTTCTCTCTGCCAGCAGTAATTGGTAATAATAATAATTTATTATTTGTACCCCACCCATCTGGCTGGGCTTCCCCAGCCACTCTGGGCGGCTTCCAACAAAGATAAAAAATACATTAAAATGTCACACATTAAATCAGATGTCTTCTAAATGTCAGGTAGTTGTTTATCTCTGACATCTGATGGGAGGGTGTTCCACAGGGCGGGCGCCACTACCGAAAAAGCCCTCTGCCTGGTTTCCTGTAGCTTTGCTTCTTGCAGTGAGGGAACTTCTAGAAGGCCTTCGGCACTGGACCTCAGCATCCGGGCAGAATGACCTGTGAGTTTGAGTACCATCTAGTACAGGGGAAGAAATGGTCCTTTTTCTGCTACCTCCCTGAATTGTCCACCTTCCACTCCACCATGCAGTGGTCATTAAATTTTTGTGGCCATGTGCCACCGTTGTACATGCCCTTTTGCTTTGTCATGAATAGGTGAGAAAGCTAGTTTTCTTCTCATTTTAGCTATTGGTACATATGCTGTACTTATCTGCCTGTCAGAAAAGGAGTTCCCCTCAATAAAATTCAGAACATTTAGTTGTTTGAGAACAGCAAAACTGGATGGTGGTGTAGTCCTGGTGTCTAGATGGAATTAAAGCTGAAAAGGTGTATTGTTGCTCTTTCTCTGAAGTATTGAGAGTTTCCAGATCCTTGCTTGGAGATAGTTCCTATATGTTCACATGACTCACTGCAATAAGTGCTTATGTTTTGGAGTTGTAGAAGGTGGGAAATGAAATAGTGGAAAAGTGGAGGGCGGGGGAGAGCAAGTACTGAGGAAGGATCTGCAGCTAATGTTTTATGAAGATTAGATTAAAGGCTTGAGACATTCTGAGGCATATTTGGCTTCTGGGCTTATTAAAAGTGTTTTAATGGGAAGGAGAAAGTTGTCACTCTGGTTGATCAGTGGATTGCATTTGATAACGTTCTGATGCTTCTGCATCAGAAAATTTAATATTTAAGTAAAAAACCCACAGTCTGGCTACAACAGCTGCTTGTACTTTCTCTGTTGCTTGTTTACCGCTCTTCCTTAAGTTAATTATTTTTTCTTTCTTTTGTCAGGGAAATGCAGGGAGAAATTGGTCTGCTCAAGAGTTCAGGTCAAACACTTGAAAAAACCCATCAAGTCTTTGTTCCGCTTCAGCTGAGCAAGCAGATATTCCCTTATCGCTACATGGAGCCTTGTGGAATAGTACAGAGAGGGCACTAGAGATTATGAGCAATGCTTTGAGGAACAGAACATTGTCTTTTAATTAAGGCATTTTAAAGGGTCAAACTAGGTATGGCTGGAAATGGGCATACTCTTTTCACAAATCCACCACACTCACATGTTCACAGATAAAAGGGAGTGGGGGGGGGATTTGCTTCATCAGCTGAAGATGTAGGAAATGATGGCTCCACCATGTCTGCAAGGCTGAGAACCTAGTGTTTCAAGCCTGGCAGGTGTCATTCATATCTTTGCTCTGATGGTTATATAATGACATCAGTATAGGACAGCTTTTAAAAAATGCTTGGAGATGGCAACTGGTGCACAGTATGATATGTCCCTTCTGAAAATGAAGGTCTATCAGGATCAATTATACAGGTGCTGTATATACAGGAGAATGTTTTTATTGGGCCAATTGGTAAATTAAGCATAATTTCACAGAAGCTGTGAGGTAGGGTGGCAACATTTTTCTTTGGAGGGCCACAGCTTTGTGAGCTTATTGGAGGCAGAAGTGATACAGAAGGCTAAACATGAATTTAGCACATGCTAATTTATTTGTGCCTCAAATACCCATGGAGTCAAGTGATTTCTGTCCCAACGCAATTAAGGCTGTTAGAGAGCTCTCAATACCAGGCTTTTAGCTCAGACAAATACCGTATTTTTCGCTCGATAACATGCACCTGACCATAACACGCATGTAGTTTTTAGAGGAGGAAAACAAGAAAAAAATATTCTACACGAAACAGTGGATGTATGATTTTTGTGGTTCATGCTGTGGCCACAGACATGTGATCTGATGGTGAGTTTGGGGTAGCCCAATGCAAAAATCCTGAGGATCCATGTGGATCCATGTTTGTAACTACGTTTTTGCACCACTGCGGCCCCAGGCAACAGTGGGTGCGTGATTTTTTTGGTGCAAACTGTAGCCATGGACATGCTATGTGATCTTTTGGTGAATTTGGGGTGACCCAGTGCAAAAATCCTGAGGATCCATGTGGATCTGTGCTTTGTAACCACGTTTTAAGTGGGGAGGGAAGGAAAAGCACTCAAGGGACAAGGAGCACGCGTGGAGCAAGCTCTGCTTCTCTCCCTCCTGCTCCCCCCATTAGCGAGCTGAAAAACTTTGCTGGAGGGACAGAGAGCCTGCTTGCTTTGAAGGAGCCTACCGGACAGGAGCTGCTTACACTCGTGTAAGCAGCTCCTCCCCTCTCCCGCTTTGCTCCTTTAAAGCAAGCAGGTTCTGCTTCTCTCCCTCTCCCCCCCCACCCGCTTAGCGGGTGAAAATCTTTCCTGCTATTTCCAGCAAAGCGGGAGGGGAGCCAACCGGACAGGAGCCGCTTACACTCGTGTAAGCGGCTCCTCCCCCCTCTTTGCTCCTTTAAAGCAAGCAGGCTCTGCTTCTCTCCCTCCTCCCCCCCCCCTTAGCGAGCTGAAAATCTTTCCTGCTATTTCCAGCAAAGCGGGAGAAGAGCCACTGAGTGGGGATGAGAGAGATACAGAGAGCCTGCTTGCTTTAAAGGAGCCAACCGGACAGAAGTGTAAGCGGCTCCTCTCCCCTCCCGCTTTGCTCCTTTAAAGAAGCAGGCACTCTGTCCCTCTCTCCTCCCCATTCAGCGGCTCTTCTCCCGCTGGAAACCACGGAGGAGGGAAGCATTCGCTCCATAACACGCACAGACATTTCCCCTTACTTTCTAGGAGGAAAAAAATGTGTGTAATGGAGCGAAAACAACGGTAGATACTATCAGCAACGTCCCCTCTGTAATGTTGGGGGAATCCAAACCATCAGTATATTCATAGGCAGATAAGACCTTTTTAACCAGTCATGGCTGGGCTTTAGTGAGCAAAGTGCTAAATTACTAATGTTTTATATAGCACTACCAGTATGCATGGCATTTTTTCTTGCTGCAAGAAGGCAAGTCTTTGCTCTGCTCTGAAGGGCTTAAAATTAAAGGTTTGACACAGGTGTGAAAACAGGTAAGTGAGAAGAACAGTCGGGTTTTTTTTACATTGTTAGGCTTCATTACAGTGGGGTATGAGAACATTCAGCTGGGGCCACACTTCTGTGTGCCATGAAATATGTAGAATTCCCTAAATCTCAAATTAGTTTGGGTTTTGTGGCTTCTTGGTGACACAATACACTTTAAAAAAAACAACTAAGTTCATAACTTTTGTGAATGAATTTCCAACTTAATGTAATGGTTTGTGTGTCACTTTATATCAAGCACTAGTAACAAAATTACCTGAAAGAGAATTCCACCAGTTTCTGCTTTGATGACAAAATATTTATACTTGGGAATTTACGGCTTCTATGTTTTGTATCATTGGTTTCGATCTCTTACCCCACACATTTTTACCATAATTTTGTACGTATTCAAAATTGCTTAGCAGTAAACTGCAGTTTTACTTTAATGAGAAGTCATAGTTAATAATTGTATCATACTGAGGGGAGGGGAGACTAAATTAGCACATGTTTGTTTCTGGATTTGGTCATATTCTGTAGCAGCAGCGATGATGTATTTGTTCTTGATGCATGCCCAGTCTTGGAAAGCATGCTTTGTTCAAGATGAATGTGTGCTTATTCAAGTATTCTTTGTAGAATATAGATACTGTTTCTACTAGTGGTTTCTAAAAGCTCATATTCATAAAGAGGGTTTAGAACATTATCATGTGAGGCATCATTGTACTATAGTTCTGCTGCTGTTATGATGCCTGCGTGCTTTCAAAGCCAGATACCGATCAAGTAATGCTCTTCTGAGAATGCTACAGTAGAAACACAGCTTGCTTTCCTAAGCCTCACAAGATATACTGAAAATGAGTGGTTTCCTTTTTGTTTTAATTTCTCAGCATTTGTGAAGTTTTCAGTAGTAGGTGAGAGGGTGGGAATTTCTGCTTTTCTAGGAGCTAAGCAGGTCTGAACACTAGAAAATCGAATCCGATTGCTCTTACATCTGAGCTGTGATTGCTCCATGAACATAGGTGCACAATAAAATACTCTTTATGGTGACCAGTGAAGAATTAGTAATTTGAACCCTCTGTGTTCTTTCATAATAACCGCACGTTGAAACATAATATTGACTTCTCCCAAAATAAATAAGCTTAATACCAAGTATTCTTGTTGAACTTGGAAATATGAGCCGTTAATATGTTTTTATACTAGGGAAATGCCAGTTGGTACACTCTTAAACATTTTTTGCCAACAAAGTGGTGGTTTGTCAAAAGAAAATAATAATGCTGCCTGGTGGTACTGATTAATTGCTGCTGTATGCTGTGTCATTGAGATTTGCACCTTTAGCAGCTTGGGAATTCTAGTCTGAAGTGTAATGAGGAAGAAACATTTAAATGTGATGTAGTCATTGAAATCTTGCGCTAAAGTTAGTGAGAGAAGTGAAAATTTAATATAGATGAATCTTAAAAGACGTTCTGATGCAAAAGGAAAATGTTTTTTATTGGGCCAATTGGTAAATTAAGCATAATTTCACAGAAGCTATGAGGTAGGGTGGCAACATTTTTCTTTGGATTGCCACAGTCCTTCAGTGGTAACTTGAACCAGAAGCGGGGAGAGCCAGAGTTAAATTAGGTAGGGTCAAAGTCAAAAGCGCACAGGGCCCCCTTTTCACTCTTTCTGCCACACTTCCTCCTCTTTCTTCTTTATCCCCCCACCTGGTTGCCCTCTGTAGGGGTAAGGATTAGCTGACACACAGTGCTCTCACATGGTGCATTTGTGTGTTAAATCAGGATGTGGAAATCTATTTTGATATTGGTTCTACTGCTTGGGAAGGATTCTTGAGTGAGTGATTGTTGCAGGCACCCTTGGATGATTTGATATTTTGGAGCTGTCTCAGTCTGGTTTCATTTTAGGAACTTTTTTGTCATTCTTATGTATTATGTATTATATCCCAAGAGAAGCCCATTCTGTTGGATCCTTAGGTGGCTTTTGATGTCATTTGACAATGGCAGCTCTGCCTTGGTTTGGGATGGGAGCACAATATTTCAGTGGTTCCAGCCCTACTTGAATGGCCAGTTTCAGAAAGTGGTATTTGGGAGACTGCTGCTTGTTCCATTTTGTCTCCCATACTTTTTAGGCTTTTCATGAAAACATTGAATGAAATGAGATTGGTACACTTAACTTCTAACACCCAGATTTGTTTCTCCTTCCATCAAACTTAAGGGAGGCCATGGAGATTCTAAATTGAGCTCATTAATGGACTGCTTGAGGGCCAATTAAGTGAAACTTAATGGCTTGTTTTATCAGGGCAGAGGTGCTCCATCTGTAATTGCTCTCCCTCTGAAAGATATGTTTGGAGGTACCAACCGATTCACCATTGTCACTGGATGCCCAGTAGAAGCCATGGTACTTACCTTTTTTCAGCTGTTCCTGGGGTATCAAGTATGACTTTTCCTGGACAAAGACGACCTAGTCATAGTTATGTGTCCCTTGGTGACTTCTCAGTTGGACCTCCCATAATGCATTGCATGTGGAGCTGTTACTGAATATCATTTGGAAGCTTCGGTTAGTATTAAACATGGCTGCTAGGTTACTAGTGGGGCTGGCAATAGGGAACATTATCTCACCAATACTTAAATAATGATACTGGCTCAAAGTGCTGGTTTATATCTATATGTATTTAAACAGCTTAGGACTTAGGACTTATATAGTATTTTGTGCAAATAACTACATTTGTAAGGTTGTTACAACCTTAAAACACACCTAGACTGAAGTAACTAGGGCAATCTAAATTTGTGTTTTGGCAGCCAGAGTACTCTTAAGAAATGGACAGTACACTTGACTCAGCTGTGCTTTCATGTTTCCTTCTAATTTGTATGCAGGGGTTTATTTGAGACAAAGCATTAAACATAATTAGTACATTTAGGAATAGATTTATTGAACTGTGGAGAATTACTACCAGGGTTAAAGCTGGTCGCAGCTTGACAGTATATTTATTAGGTTGTCATTTCTGTATGAGTAGATGGAAACCTTTTTCTTAACTAGCAAAAGACCTCATTCTTTCATATTATCTGTACATTCAGAATGCTATGAGTAAGCTGGGACACCAATAATATGCAGCTTCCAAACTTGAAATGCTTCATTAGCTAGGCTGGCATACTAATTTCCCTGCTGTGATTCCTACTGGTATCCATGAATATATAGCTGTGTAAAGTATTGCCAAGCTTTTCTTAAGTGACATTTGAAGGGAAGAGATGAATTAATTCAATTGTCCTTAATCATCACACATTGTGAGGACAGTTTCTAGTGCTTTGCATCACCAACAGTCTGATAGTCAGGACAGATTTTGCATGTCATTGTACTTTGGAGACAGATAATTAACTATCCAGGTTCTACCTACCCAAATCCAAGAAATCCACAGCAAGTGAGGTTTGAGCAAATAAAGTCAAACTGTTTCCAAGAGAGTAACTGGTTCAACCCTCCAACTGCTGATGGCTGTGACTTCAAGGAAAACTGCTTTCCTTCATACAGAATTTTCAAAGGACAGTGGATGCCTCCGTGGTTTGGGAGGGTGAGGTGGAGGGTGCCCCAACATTAAGCACAAGGAACTGGAAGAATATTTTCACCTTTATGTTGTTACAGGATGCAATCAGAATTTTCCAAAGAGAATATGGAAATTAAGGTTAAGGGCTGTAGCTCAGTGGGGTAAAACACATGCTTCTAAGGCAAGAGGTTTTAGGTTCACACTTTCGGTATCTTCAGGTAGGACTGCCAAAGACTGTCTGAAATCCCAGAGAGCTACTGCCAACTCAGTTGACATGCCACCGTCAGCATAGTTAATGTTTTATTGTGAATGTGACTTTTTGAACTATTTTTCCTCCACCTTGCTAGTGTGTGGAGGAAACAAGAACATACAGATTATAGCTTGCTGAGAGTGAAATGAACCATGAATCCTGGTTTAGATGCAACCCTGAGCCCAAAGATAAAATGGTTTGCTGTTAATAGGAAAGAGCAAAACTGATCCGAAAGGTCCATTCGAATTACAGCAGTGTAAACCATATAGACTCAGTGGACCAATATAACTAGCTATGGCTTAAACAACAACTCAGCAGGCAGTCTGGTAAATAAAATTGCATGAAATGTCAGAATTACTTTAAATAGGTAAGTTTCCCCCAGGATTAAAAAGTAGCATAATTGTGGTGTTTTTTTCCTATAGTAAACGTTTACCGCAAATATCTCTGGTTTCAGAACACTACTAATCTTTACCTATCTATATTGCAAGATTGTCAAGTAGGATAATGATACCATCTAGTGGTAAAATATTATATTTACAACATAAAAATAAATAGGTTGATCTGAAACAGAAGCATTTTTTAAAAATGAATTCTACTGTATATCATATGTCTAATTTACACCCAACATCTTTGTGAAAACAGTTCAATGCATGTACTGTATCTGTTCAATGTGAAAAAATTCTTAGCTTCACTTAATATGCACTAACATGCTTAATATGCTTTAAAAAATTAATTATAAAATAAAATATGTTTACAGATAGTCTTAATGTTGTGACAATAAGTCATAAACACAATGCCAACATACCAGACCAGCTATATTCTCAGAGCTAATGGGGATGTTTATAAGAAGTGGGAACTTAGGAATGTTGTGTACTGTTTATTGACATCAGTGAGGTTCCTCTTTGCACATTAGAAGAGCACTACAGAATACCTCTGTATTTCAGCAACTCTTGCATCTTGTAAAATCCAAATTGTAACATGCTTGGCTGTAGGCATATGGGGACAATGTTATACCTGGAGTTCTGGTAATACAGCTGCATGGTTATTACTTGATCAAAAGCAGGCTGGTCCTCATTGTCCTCATCAGCTTGATTGATTTGCTGTTTGTATTTTTCCCACAGAAGGAACTTAGTCTCCCTAGAAGAGGAAGTTTGTAAGTATACATTTCTTTCTTGTCTTAATAGTAACTAAATCTATCAGATATATTTTTGGATCTTTTATATGTTTTGTAGGAACAAAGGGTGGGGCACATAAAAGCCCATGGTTACTGAGGATGATGGAATACTGTTGCGCATTAGGCCTCTCCAGAAACATGGATGATACTGTGGAATTAGGCTTCTGGAAGCATTTGAATAAGAAACAAAGCAGGCTGTTAAACCATCATGTTGAAAATTGAATGTATTTTACATTTTTATGTGCCATGTGGTCTTCATAATTTTAGCAGTACAAACATTTTATGCAGAGTCATGATTTAAGGATTACTTGCCAATATGGTTGGTCAGTGGTAATATGAAACTGTTTCTGGTTGGATTTGTGAGAGGTAAGTGAGCCTTCTGCCTAATCCTGGACTGAAAATGAAAAACAGTAGTATAATTGAAAACCATGATCTGAATATTTATGTTATCTTTCAAGAAATAGGCTTAGATTTATGATGCTGCTGAGAGAAATCTTATTGGTATTTCCTTTTTGTTAAGGACAGTGCTTGATGCCTCTACGTCTGGTGTCTCTCCAGAACCTATTCTGGTGCATAGAGGCTCTAGCCACTGCAACACTCCCTATTGTTAAACTTCCATGAAACTATTTTGGATTTTTGCAATGCTGATGAAATGGTTGCAACAGTATTTTTGTTAAAATTACAGAACATATTGGGATACTTGTCGGTAGACCAAATTATGCATTCTTTCTCAAAATTATTTCTCAATTTATGAACCTTGTTTGCATTATCAGAGGCTCGGTCTTAAGTGGTAGTCGTAGTTCTCTAGTCTTCATAGGCACCACAGGTCATCAGCTACACTTCTCAAATGAGAGATAATGTAGTAGTTGCGTTTATATGATCTATTTCTGTCTTGGCTTGTATCTGTGGCTGTTTGCTTGTGAATATAAAACTAGTGACACACAACCTGTGTTCATGTTTACAGCAGAGAGAACTGGTTGTGTGACACTTGATAGAGTCATTCTCACATTTTATTTATAAGTTACCAATTCCAGTGTAGCTTACTCACTTCCTTCATATCTGTTTTAATGGCGTTAAATCTCCCAGGTAAGTGAGTTCCTTCCTGATGAAACTAGCATTGAACTCATACTCCTCTTATTTCTCCACTCTTTGGCAGCAACACTTACAAACAGGAAGGGTCAGAGGCTAAAAGAACTGGTATGAAACCTCCCTGAGAACTTTGTGTAAATCCAGTAATTTATGGAACCTGTGCTTGACAAGTTGAAATATTTAACATAGAATAATAGAATAAACGGCGTAGAAATAGTGCATCATCCAGATATGTGTTTTCAAGAAATGTCATAAACTGGTGATTAAAGCATTGTTGGTCTAAACATTTGAGCAGTCCACAATGAAAGGAGGTGAAACAGATATTTAGACTGAGAAAGTAAATGTGCTTTCAGTAAAGAAAAGTTGGAGTGAAGTTCACTCATTTAACTTTGAAAAGATATTTAAGCTGACTTAAAGTTGTTGAACGGCAAAACAATAAGTTGCTGCATTTGTCAGAACCATTCAGTAAAATACTTTCTGTGTTCCCTTGAGCGTTTTATGTTTTATCAGTATACTATACTTTTCATATAGTGCTTTGGACTGGAATATTAATAAGTATTCTACATTCTACTGAGGTGCTGGAAGGGGCAATGGGCAGCTTTTAGCTCTGGTCACTCAAGGCTTTACCTGGCCTCCCAGTAGTAGGAGTCAGTTGCGTGCTCATAAAAAGGTAGTCTTCTGTGTACAGATTCTAACACTAAAGAAAATGTGAAGAGTTTCCCAAGTGCTCCTAATTTGAAAGTGTGGAGTGATAGCAACTCAGCCAAGGGGAGAGGCTCTCAAGAAGAGCCGCTCTAAAAATAACTACCTGTTTCTAAAAAGATAGGAGGTGCTGATTCAGAAAATGGAACGGCAAACTGTATTGCTGATGTTGCAACATGACTTCCCAAAATTGCATGAAGAAAGTCTGTGTTTCTGTTGAGCAAGTAGTACATTCACCGTAATTGGGGGTGACTAGCTTTACATATATGTCAAGCCTTTAAGGCATAAGGAATTAGTGCAGTATTTTAGCAATACTTTAAAATGAGAAAATCTGGTACTATGCTTTCTGAATATCCATATTATAAATACTGATCAGCTGAAATAGCTTATATCATTTACATCCAAATACATTTGGGATATCTTTTAAATTTCACATTGGTAGTGTTTTTTCAGTGTGATATTATTATTATTAACAAAAAGTGTACTATATTTTCTTTCTTGAGGATAGCGTTTTATAATCAAGGAGCTTGCATCTTAGCTAACATGGGAGAACCATTAATATTTAAATAATATGTACTGTACTTTTAGTGTGTAAAGTACTTTCAGCCCCATTAGTTTCTATCCAGTAGTAGCTAATATCCAGTGGTTCCATAACGTGGCCTGGTTGAACGTTCACAACTTTACTCAGGTTTTGATTCATAGGAGCTGTTTGGGGCTAAACTTCATTATTATATCAATTTAACCAGAGTTGCTGATTCCCCTGCACCCCCTGGTAAGAACAGTTATACATAGTGAGGCAGAGAAAATGTAGATTACTTTAGAAGAACTTGATAAATCAGATTAAGAGGTGTCCCAATCCTGTCAGGTGCCAGTAGACTGACAAGCTTTCTCAGAGTGCTGGTAACTTCAAGAAATCATGTTGTAGTTCTGCAGTTCAAAAGTATCAACCCTTCTGTTGAAATTAATCAAATAACCCCTTAATATGCTGTTTGGCACCTTTTTTGTACGTATGAGTTTGTCTTCATAGATTTTTGCTGACCATTCTTTACAACAATTGGGTAACTTCTGGTGCCTGAGTTGTTTTTTTCTCTTTCTCTAAATTCATCTAAAAAGGTTTATCTTTAATTGAGACGTGTTTATTAAGAGACATTCTACAGCTACATTATGCAGGCATCATTTAGACTACTTTGGGTTAAGTTTTTGTCAGTGAGTCAGTCAAAAATGGCCTCATTCAAATAGTATCAGGATTAAATCTGGGATACTAGTTTACATACTGACGTAACATGTTTTTTTAAAAGGCCAGCATTATACATGGTTGTCTCTTGATTTGAGAATTAGTCTTTCTGATAGTATACAGGAAGTAATGGAAAATGTGCTGGCTGGTCATCCATGCTTTTGAAAGCTCATATTATTTGATCATACAATAATGTTACTGAGCAGTACATAAGGACAGATTGGGCACTGGAGTTTATTGCAGGGCTCATGTGGCATTTTTTGAGTAGTAAAATGTATGCATCAGTATGCTTCCTGGGCTTCCAGTATAAGTGGCAATTTCTATACATGGTGGTTTTGAAGATACTGATTAATAGTTTGGTATGCTTACACTGATCTTAGTCAGTGGCAAGAACTGTTGCTTCACAGCCAGAATGAATGAGTCAATATTTAGACAGGGGGGAAAGTTTATCCCAGGGGTCAGCAAACTTTCAGCAGGGGGCCGGTCCACTGTCCCTCAGACCTTGTGGGGGGCCGGACTATTTTTTTTGGGGGGGGAATGGATGAATTCCTATGCCCCACAAATAACCCAGAGATGCACTTTAAATAAAAGCACACATTCTACTCATTTAAAAACATGCTGATTCCCGGACTGTCTGCGGGCCGGATTTAGAAGGCGATTGGGCCGCATCTGGCCCCCGGGCCTTAGTTTGCCTACCCATGGTTTATAAGGGAGTTGGTTAACTCACACTGTTAAATCTCTTGCCTTAGAGCTCTCATCACCTTTGTCAGTTCTTTGTAGATCCAGAAAGAATTAAAGTACAGGTTGAAGCAAAGTCCTGTTTTCTCTTCCTGGAAAGCCCTGTATATAAAAACCCCAGTACAGTATACTTAAGTGCTATTGAGTGCAATATGAAAAATCCAGAATAAGGAAAAAGGTATGCGATCCAACCCCCATGTTAGAAATCCAAAAATTATTGTTTTGGGGGGTGGGGGTGGGGAGGGAATCCACAGCAGTCAGAGAGCAGCTGCCTGTGGCTTTCCTGGGGCTCTGGGTCAGCAGTCACTGTGTACTACTTTTGCAGTGTGAGCTTTCGTGTTGGTATGCGAGGCTTCTGCCAAAGTTTTTGCTCATGTGCCATTTCTCCCTCTCAGTCTCTGTTTCCTTGTGGCTTGCTGAAAGTGTTGCTGAAATGAACAAATGTTTTTCCGTGATTTGCCGTGCCTCAACTTTGAGTGATAATGGAAGTAAAATGTAGGCGGGAACAAAACGGTTCAGTCCCTATCTTCGGCTTCTCAGACCTTGCTCCTCATGCTGGCTGACTTCGGCTTGGTTGTTTCTGGATGCCATAAATAAGTTTGCAGAAGGCTTCTTAAACAATTGCCTTGTGATGTGATCTATCTGATAGATCTCGACTTCAGTTGAAGGCATAGTTATCTGTCATTGACTCTGAGGCGACACAAGAAACTCAGGCTTGGATTTAACAGCACTTCCACTTTTCTGGCTTTAAGATCTATTCATTTAACACATCTAGCATTTCACACAGTGAAATGATGAAACGAAGAAGAGAGAGGTTTGGAGCCCCATCGCTACGGATCCAGTAAGGATTGTTGTGTGAAATAGACTCAGTGCTTAGCTTATCTATTGGAGTGAAAAAATATAATATTAATCTGAATCTTGAGTGTCAGTTAAGCAATAGTTTAACAAATCCATGCTTTCATTTAAGTTTTTAGAATAGTCATACAGTTTGTCGGTCTTTTAAGCATAGATATAATTAATGTACTATCTTATTTTTATATAATGGGGCAACTTAATTGTTCTGTTTTTGCTCTCTTTGGTATGAAGTGAATAAAAGTTAATATTGAGCTTTCTGGTCTATTTTATTTCATAATTCGTATTTGTAGGGCTATTGATTCCAATTAAATAATCAGTATATCTGAATTGTGGAGATTAGTGCCTTAAGTGACAGGAGTAAGTACAATCAGGAGTAAGTAAAGTTAGCCTCAAGTTTCCCCATTAATGTATAAGTTCTTGCACTTTTAATATACATCTCCACATATGAGAGCATCTTAAAAATAAAAAAATAAAATATTGTGGCTGCAGTCTGCTGTGAGCCACTGCCATGGAAGCGAAAAGCCGCAGTCAGAGGTGCAGCTTGTGAGACTGTGGCCCATGGCTGCAAGTGACATTGAATGTGCATGGAATATGCCATTAAGTATGAAGATTATGTAAGTGGAGGGTTATCTAGTTTTTCAGTCTTTTATAAATTCCCATTCGATGCCCAAGAAGAGATTAGCAATTGATGTTTTTATTTAACCTGTAGTTTACTCATTAGATGAATTTGGGCTGATGCATAAAGATTCAATTATGTGTAGCTTTTATACTTTCCATGCCCAATCCAAAAAACAGATACACATGTCTGTTTAGGTGTAGGTCTGTTATTTGCTGTGTGCAACTTGTTTTCTTTAAAAACAAACACAAAGTACGTGACAGGATAATTTTGAAACTGACTCTTTCTGTTGTGGTGCTTTGTCAGAATCTCCTCTCCTTTCCTTTCCCACTGCCGAGGAAGTGATGGGCACCAGCATGTGTTCTCTCCTACTTCTGCTCCAGGTCTGCAGCATCTTAAAATCCCATTTAGTGCTGATTGTGCCCTTGCTACATCTCCTCTAGTGTTTTACCTCAACCCACAACCTCAGAGCAACCCTGGTAGCCCTTGCTGCAGCAACCCACTTCAGTGGAGGTAAGGAGGAATTTAAACTGGGGACATGCGTTCTTTAATCAGTAGTGCATAACCTTTAACTTGGGTCATTTCAATAGTAGGCTTAGACTTTAAGGTATCTCTGTAGCGACCAAAATTTTGTCTGGGTCATGAAACATCTAAAATAAGAAAGGAAGAATTATTCAGAAACCTTGTTCTATTATCAGTCATAGTAGACCGATTATCTCCTCCCAGTTCAATAAGCATGTTCAAAATCATTTGCATGCATGTGCCCCCCTTGTCTTTGCCACAGTTCTGTGTAATGCTTTCCTCATTTATAGATGGACCCTTAATAGAACTATACTTGTTTACAGAAGCATTATTTCTCAATTTTTTATTTTAATTAACTTTCCTTTTTAGTCATAACAGCTATGGGCAGAGCACTGCCTTCCTGCTTCTGCCCCCACTCCCCCCCCCCCCAAAAAAAGAACTTTTACAAGCTCAGTCAGGGCTGATCCTGTCGTTAGGCAGAGTGAGGTGACCACATTAGGTGGTGGATGCTAGGTGAGAGTAGTGGCAACCACCAACTAATGCGGCGCCACATTGCTTCACCCACTGCATCACAGACACCATTTGAAACAACCCCCAAATTGAGCAAGCCAGCAGAAAGCTCAGACTGCATATTCCAGCAGGCATTGCACACATGCATACATTGCTCAGCTTACATGATGCACACAGCCACACTGCAGCATTTGTTTGAGTGGACAGCAGATGGGTGTTAGGTTGAGTGGTGGGGTAAGTTGCTGAAGGACAGAGCCAAGTATGGTATGTGGGCTGCCGTTTATCTCCCCAACTAGCTTGCTGTCCTCATGTGTGGTTTAGGATAGTCTTGTCACCAGCACTGAAGAATTTGCCTGATTGACTTCTTCATGTTGTGGCAGACACTAGTGTGTTCTTACTACATGTCCTTTGCCACCCTGAGCAAAGGAGGCAGGGCAGGATATAAAGTTAAGAATAATAAAGAAATATAATTTGTTGTTGTTGTTATTACCACCACCAGCATCACTATTTCTTATATGGCCTTCAACATAAATTCTCAGGAAACGTTACAGCAATGTAAATACAATATTAAAATCAGTCAAAACAATTAAAAACAGTCAAAAGAAATAATGTAGGTCCTGAAACATACATCTCACCATCTGCTACCTCATTCTGTTATTTTGTCCTGCACCCCGGCAGCAGAAAGGCTTGAGCTGACCCTGCGTCCTCTTGAATGACTTCCACATTTATGTACTGCCTTTGCTCCATTCAGTGAATACAGACTAGAAGAAGCTGTGTCAATATAGATCGGGGGGGGGGGGGGAGTGGCTGAAGCATACAGATGTTGGCCTCTTCTCACCTCCTCTACAATTTTAAAACATAATTCTTACAGTCTTTCTATCTTTAACAAGATATCTTATTTTCTAAAATACAGTGGTACCTCGGGTTACAAACTTAATTCGTTCCGGAGGTCTGTTCTTAACCCAAAACTGTTCTTAACCTGAGGTGCGCTTTCGCTAATGAGGCCTCCTGCTGCCTCTGGCGTGCGATTTCCGTTCTCATCTTGGGGCAAAGTTCGCAACCCGAGGTAGCTACTTCCGAGTTAGCGAAGTTTGTAACCTGAAGCATTTGCAACCCCGAAGTGTTTGTAACCCGAGGTACCACTGTAAGTTACATTCAAGCCCATCGCTAAAATGCTTTCTTCTTCACATGTTCCTTGTTTTAAGTGAATTAAATTTGCTATCATAATATCTGCTCATTTGTTCTTTCAAGTCAGCCTTTGGTAGTTTCACTATTTTTAATCCTCTTTAGTAGAACCTTTCCTCAGGCTTTCTGTTAACCAGCTGTTATGTCTGCATGTAGAGTAATAATTCAAACAAATTTGTGCATGCAAACATAAGGCCAGTTTTTCCTACTAAATTGGGATAGATGCTTTGTTATGAACTACTTCTTTGTGGGCAGTGCACAAACAATCTTAGGTACTTGTTTGGTTGCATAAAGTTGTCCTATGAGGCAATCTGACGCTCTGTCATACTCATAACACCATGAAATAATGCCAAGAAGCAGGCAGCAGCTCAAGGAAGAAGGTGCAACTTCTTTCACCTTCTCTCACTTTAACCAGGTTTGTTAACTTCATCATGCATACCATATCCCAAATTGTAGCTAAGCAAGAGTTTGAAGAAAATAGTGGGGTCAGTGATGGTGCTTTTCAGTTCTGACTTATTGTCAGTTTGGCTGCCAGAAGCAGATAAGTAATAATTTATATGTCTTTCTCTCATATATCAATACAGAATTCAAAAATATTTGAATCTTTATACATGGCTGCATATAAGAAATGATATTCAGTGAAGGTTTATTCAGTCACCCCATTGAAATAAACGTACATGACTTTAAGTTAGGTACATTAATTTTAATAGGTCTGCTCTGAGTAAAGGTTGGATGAATCCCACCCAGTGTTTTTTTTTTTATCTAGTATAGTATTTTTTCTATAGATCAAGAGTTGTGTTACCTGTGAAGGCTCCTAGTCTTGACAACAGACCAACAATATGTGTGGGTTGATGAATCCACGGTCACATCCTAAGGCTTCTTGGCTCATGTGGACTAGAGCAGAAGGTTAGGCGTGGGCTATCCTCATGTTTTCCTGGGCCAACTCCAGGGTAATGCAGCTGAGGGGCCTGAGGGATGAAACCCTCTGGGGAACCACAGGGATTTGGCTGCAACAATTGAGAGAGATATCAAAGTTTATTTTGAACACATGGTGTGCCAAGATGAAATTATTGCATCAAAATGTCTGTATGAAAGTTCAATTATAAAATCGAACAAATCTGTAATATTTGGTTGGGTAAAACCTTCAAGTTATAAAGAGGAAGCATTGAATAATATGCAGAAACTTACATAAAAACCTTAGGCCTACTTCGTGCAGCATCGTAACACCTGACCTCCTGACAAATGAGTTAAAAAAAGAAGGAAAAGGAAGTGATACTAATATGCTCTTTAAAGAACACTTAACGTGGAATTCAAATGTTCCTTTTGTGCAAGCCTTTCAGCTTGCCAGATTGAACAATCCTACCTCCTACCCCCCCTAAAGGGCTTCCACTAATGGGGTTCATTAGGTGAGTTCTGCCCTTAAAGTTGCACCTTAACTGATAGAAGTTTTAAAGGCTGAGTCTTAAGAAGTCAGCAAGTAAAGTTTTTGATAAAGCCTCTGTGTTGGAATCTGTTTTTTTTAAAGAGGCTTAATTGTTTTATGCTCTTGTTTTTATATGTTTTATGATCTTTGTATGCCATCTTGAACTAAAAGATGGAAAATCGTTTAATAACTAATATTGATGTTGGTTTCAGCTTTTACTAGGGTGATCATGGCTTTTTGTAGTTTCAGAGGTTCTGCCTTTCTGCTTTGTAAATACACAATAGATGATAATCTGTTGATATGTAGTTGTGTCTAAAAGCACAGCTCTGTAATGATAATTTTCGAATTCCTTGCTTCACCTGTGCAGCTCTTAATCCTGTTTTATCCATTTGTTCTTTGTTGTCGTTTTATTTACTTGGATACCAGTCGGTTGCTCTTGCTGCTGATTTGGAATCTTAAGTTCATCCTGTCAAGTTATTTTCTGACAGCTACATTTGAACACCCACAATTGAGTTACGTTGCAGCTACCTTAGCTCTGTAGGGAATTACATTGTCTGGTAATAACATTACATTGATTTGTCTGTGTTCTTCCATAAATGTTTACATAGGTTTTCTTCTTTCCTCTTGTTCTGGCGTAGTCAGCCTTTCTGTGCGGACAAACAGCTGTCTGCTTGCCTGATCCAGTTCTCTTGTAACAGTATCTGATAAAAGAAGTTTCCAACTTTAGGGAGGTCAAATATACTTGGAGACAAACATTTTGTACCTCACATGTGTCAATTAATATAAAATTTTATAATAGTTTTGTAATTGCTTGTAACCAGACATTTAAATATGACCATGATAGCCTTGATTAACATTCAGGAACAAGGATTACCCTTGTTTATTGATGTCTAATAACAAATGAAAACATCACAAAGCTCCACTTTCTATAATACCAGAAGTTTGGTTTTAAAGTATTTTTTGTGCTTACTTGGGCGAAGAGTAGAGAAGGAGGGAGAAATACGAGAGCCAATACAAGTAAGATCTTGATGATCACTATTATTTACCCTGAAAATAAATTTGTGGCAGGGCCTGGTACATATGCCCATAACTTGTTCAGCCCAGCTGCTGGAGAGAGTTAAACAGCCTGACTGCTGGGTAAAAAGGGCAGATTCTACAGGATAAATAGAAAGGAATGGGGGGGGGACACACACTGCAAATTATATAAATATATAGTTCAACCTTGTTTGCAGTATTGTGTACAGTTCTTCTTGCTGCACTTCAAAAAGGATATTGTAATGCTGGAATAGGTGCTGAAAAGGGCAACCAGAATAACCAATGAGCTCAAGCAACTCCCTTGTGAGGAAAGGTTACAACACTTAATGCTTTCTAGTTTAGAAATAGGGTGACTAAGCAGGGGCATGGCAGAGGAGCATAAAATTATGCATGGTGTAAAGAAAGTAGGGAGAGAGAAGCATTTCTTTCTCATATAATGCTAGACTTCAGGGTCATCTAAAAAGCTGAATATTGGTGCTTCTTTGAAATCCACTACCACAAAATGACCATTGACTGGTTTTCAAAAGGGATTATACAAATTAATGGAGGATAAGGCTATCAGTGACTGCTGGGCACATCTTGGTGTAGTGAATCTCTGACTGGAAAAACCAGACTTTTAGCAATTAGAGGTATCTGAACTTTTAGCAAGTTATAAGATCAGCTAGTCACCATCAGATTTGTCTAACCTTAGCCCACCACTTATCCTCCATTCTAATTGTATTTATTTATTTAATATTTCTATACCACTGTTTCATAAAAATATCAATGCAGTTTCCAACAATATAAAAACATAAAACCAAACAATAAAATTGTAAAAAGTTATAACCAAGTTAACTTTTAGTTGTAAAAAGCAAGTAAAAACAAGTTTCCCAGGTATGCCTCAGCAACTGCGTCAAAGTCCATGCTTTTAAGAGCAATCTCAAAGCACCTTGATATTCCAGATTTGTTGCTGTTAAGCGATCAAGGAGGGTAGTTAATACATCTTTATAACAGAAGTGACTGGAGTTCCGATTTGTCAGCTTTTATTTACTAAGATTATATACTACGGTTCAGTTAACAGGACAACTTGCAGTAAAATATAGTATGTATGTATGTATGTATGGTCTTAGGGTATATTGAAAAATGATATCAAGTAGGTTAATTTAGGATGCATGGAGACACACTAGTTTAAACAGTTTATTTGGGGTAGAATATTGGTTGTTCTCGGGTGTGGAGGGTTGCTGCTTGACAGATGTCTGTGGAGTAACTATATTAAGGCTAAATGCTGCTTAGAAATTGTTCTGTCACAGCAGGTGGCAATTGCCAGCTTTAGTTGTTGCTTCTTTCAGCTTCCATTAGCTTTAAACATGATGAGTAATTGCTCAGTACCAAGTGGTATGATACTATTTTTTCCAATGGAGGTTGACCGAGACATGCTTTATAACACAATAACTCCAGACTCATTGAGAAAATATTGGGGCTTGGAAATGATGAGACATTATAGTTGTTTATTTCAGTTAGAAGAGCATGTGGTTTGGAGAGATTTGGAGCATTCTTCTTTGGTAGCAGAAGCTTTTGAAATTTAGCCACAGTCCCAAGACTCTGCTTCTTGTGCTACTATTGGTTCTGCCATGTAAAAAGCCCCAAGCAGTTTCTGAGGCAGATGTGTTAGGATATTTCCGTTCCACCTTAAAAGGGAGCAGGCTTTGTGAGTCAGAGAGTCTGCGCATGTCCTGTTCACAGGATGTTTATGTTTCCTATTGCTTTCGTTTTCTCTCTGTGTCAGAGACACTGACGCAGCCAGTCATGTCTTTCTTTGTTCTGATCAACGCTGAATAAAGCTTGTAAATAATGCTCTCCTGCGTGTGACTTCTGCTGTAAATTATCTGCTGACAGAGTGTGCATGAGCTCTGGAATGTGGCAAGAAATTTCAGAAAACTCATGTCACTAATCACTGATACTGCGTGCCTACGGGAGATCGATGGATCGTCCGGCAGACGGCTTGGGGCCATGATGGACTTTGTCTCCCTGGCAGTATCCCAACAAGATACAAGATGTACTTCTTTTTTTCTAGCATACTAAAGAACTTCTATTCCTACTCCATGGAGAACTCTACTCTTGAATTTACTCCAGTGCATTCTCTACACTCTATAAGTGAGAACTCATTTTAATGTTTCATCAGCTGCATGGAGACTGAATGAAATAACTTGCATGTGTGGCTTCAACACCACTCAAGGCTCCTGTTGGCTGTTGTAGTGTCGTGGAGGTTATTCAGATGATGGTGAGCTCCACTGCTGCATTTTATGCTAAAAGGGCAATACAGAATTTTAAAAAATACTTAAATAACCAGATCCCATGCAGCTGGGAGAATGTCTTGGTAATTCAACTGAATGGGGCTGAATACATCTGTCTCTTCCATTGAATGTGCCAGTTTTCTGTGAAATACCTATGTGAAAGACCCTGTCATATGGTTGACCTGTCATGATGTCAGTACGGAAAATTATCTGAATTTTGTATTGCTATTCAAGCTATTGTAAAACATATTCTTATGCAAAAGAGCTTTGAAATACTCATGAGAATGATCTAAATTACAAAGACGTATAATGACTATTGTAGATTTGTATCCAACTGATACATTGTCAGATGTAGATGCAGTGGTAGATGTCTAGACATGTTTCATTTTGCTGCTGGTATTTTTTTGGGCTTTTATAAAGAAGTATAATTTTAAAAATAAAATACATATTCAGCAAAAGAAAAAAAACCAGAGCTTAAAATGCTGTGCAATTTCATCAAAAGATGAATGAGGAGTCATCTGCAAAACTAGGAAATGTTGTCCTATATTGGCCTGTTTTCGTGTCACTGTAACCCAAAGTATGGATTACCAGGACTTTACAAACATGCTGGCTTCCAGGAGGAGCTTGCGTCAGTTTTGCTCTTTTCTGGACTTTTTAGCTTGGCTTGGGATGTCAGCTAAGCCAAGTTTTGTTCTTTGCAGAAAATCTTGGTTAAGGAGAAGAGACCTTGACCTTAATCTTGGGTTTGGATTATACCCAGATCCAGATGTTGACTTTGCAGCTATGCTGTGCTAAGCTAAAAAGCCCGAAGAGCAGCAGAGCGGGTGTAATCCTTGGTAGCCAGCATGTGCACATGTTTCCGCTTAGCCATGGTTTCTCTGGGTTCACAGTATGGGAATGTGTCCATTGATTGCCATTTTTAAAAATAGGCTGTCAATTTAACCACTTTAATTTGTAACCATTATGTATTGTTTACTGCTGTTGTATTCCAACGTCCGCATGCTTTTTTTTGCTGTTGTGCGAATATATTACAAGGGTTATGAACTGTTGTGGGTTCACTATTTTTGACAAAATTCAAAAAAGTAACTAGAAATCATTTTGATTGCTAGAGTTGGAGGTCCATGAGAAACCTGGAACACATTTGATGTCTACGGAATGCTTTGTGGCCCTACCATTTGCTTCATTTTTTTGTGGCAGGTGGGGGATGGAGTACAGGTGGGCCTTGCCTTACTTAGAAAGATTTATAACGGTGATGTTTCCGTATTCTTATATTGAAAAACTGAATTGAATTCAAGCTGTTTTAATATTGTAATCTCATACATTCAGCTTCAATAAGACTTCATATTCAGAGCAGCATAAAAAGATATTGGTATTAGAGGTAGATAAAAATGTTCAGTGAAAACATCCCAAAGACCTTTTCTTAAGCAGTGTTCACTTACAATCTATTCATTTCATCAAAATGGATCTTACCTTTCTAATATAAATTATAAGCTTTATTAGATGATTTTATCTTCTGTCAAATTATTTGTTGGTGCCATTTTCTTTTCTCAGCCAGCTGCTTTCTTTATTAATCTCACTCTGCTATACAGATCCACAAAAGGAAATTTATTTATTTTTTCAAAATAGGCTGCTTGAAGCAGCATTCTACTTTTGTAGCATAGAATCTGCAGGTAGCTTTTAAAACTCTTATTTATTTATTTATTAGAAGTAAAATGGGGTGGTCTTGGAAGGTGGTCAGCAATGAGAGAATCATTTACACAGGGTTTTATTTTTTATCCTCAATTGCAATTTATTCTTTGTGAGAGATTGTGTGTGTTTGTGTGTATTATGCCTTTCATTGAATACCTTCTTAACAAAAGGTATATAACTTTCCAACTTCTCTCTTGGCTAGTATTTTTCATGTATAACATGACACTGGTTACTGTATCTTTTGTTCATGATTTTGAAAATCAAATTACTTATTACATGATTTAACTCCCTGATGTTGATGGGTGGGCAGGCAGACTATGACAGCAGGCTAAATTTTTTGAATTTAAATTTTTTGATAGTATCTTGCATTTGTATGTTGATTTTTTGTCTTTAGTAAAACAAGATGATAGTGAATTGTGTCATAGAGGGGGGCCATTCATTATTTTCATGGGGAAACTGTTTGCTATGTTTTTCATTACTACAATTTCCAGCGTCTGCGCAGACGTGATTTCTGGCGTCGCAGAAGCTAGTCCCCACTCCACACTGCACTGGTTTAGGGCAGCGGGCAGGGACTCGTCAAGCGGGCGGCTCAGTTCGGGGGCAGTTTATGGGCCGGTTAAACGACCCCCGTGGGCCACTTAGGTTGCCTACCCCTGCTATAGTAGCAGCAGCTCTTTTTTCTTTTTTACCTGTTTGTGATGGTGATGGTGGCACAAGAGCTGGAATGGCACTTTGACATAACTTTACCTGATTTTTGGTGTGACAGGTCCAAACTCACAAATTACACTATGCATTTTAAAAAATGCTTTTTGGTTTCTACAAGTTCTCAGGCAGCACCAGGCACTACCTGCTAGTCTGCTATATATTTTGGAAAGTGGTTTGTCTGTCTGTCTAGTCTCTATATGTTTAGCTGCCTCTTGAGATATTGTTGCCAAACTTGGCACAAGGTTTTCCCAAGATGTTGTTAATGTTTGACATGTGACTTTGGGGTGAATTTGTTTTTTGGGATAGGTTCAGCAGCCTCTCGAGTTATCATCACCAAACTCAGCATGAGGATTGCTGAGGTGGGGATGGGGAGCAGTCTTCATTGATTGGGGTGGTGGACTTCATTGCCATTGGGATGCTGGGCACCATTTTGAATCAAGATGGTGAAATGAAATGGGAATTGGGCGTTACTTCACCTAGTCCTTGTTGTGAGGCACCCAAACTCAAAAATTACACTCTTTAATAAAAACTATAATAATTTTTGGTTTCACAAAAAATCCTGAGCAGCACTGACCATTTCCTGCTAGTACAGAGATAAAACCCATCACTGAAATGCCAGATATTAGTCCTAGTGTGCATTATTACCTGTGATAGGCCAAAATGATTAATCTCAGCTTCAAGCCAACAGGTTTCTGAGCGGCTGTGCACTAATCTCTCCTTGAATAATCTATTGATTTATAGCATGGGAACTTAAACCGTAAAGCTTTCCAAGATCATAGTCCACTTCATCAGGTGCATGAAGTGCTATCCTGAGTTGCAGCTACCTATATACACATGGGGGGCATTATTAATTTTTCTTGCAATTAAGATAAAACAGTGATTTTTTTATTGGAAATTGCTGCTTTGGTTAATATGATACCCTCAGTTTGCATGACACTTCTCAAAGCTTCATAGAATAGAATCATAGAGTTGGAATAGACCATAAGGGCCATCGAGTCCAACCCCCTGCCAAGCAGGAAACACCATCAGAGCACTCCTGACATATGGTTGTCAAGCCTCTGCTTAAAGACCTCCAAAGTAGGAGACTCCACCACACTCCTTGGCAGCAAATTCCACTGTCGAACAGCTCATAAGCAAAAAAGATGGATCCCTGCCCCCAAAAGAATTTACAATACATTTCCACAGTGGAGAAGAGAATAGAGGGCAGTGAAGATTGAGGCAAAAGTAATGAATAGTGTGGTGGACTAGAAGATGCAAAAACTAGCAAAGGATGATATGAACTAAATATGGTTTCATACATTAAGGCTTTCTTTCAAGTGCACGTGAGGACTGAGGGGAATTCAGTTTCATATTTTCTTTAAATAAAAGGAATAAAATTAACAACTGAACACAATATATGAATAAAATGTAATTTAAGCCAAATACGTCCTAGTATTGACAGTAAGTTTCCTTAAGCAGCCCAGTGTCATTCTGTAAATGCCGTTCTAGGTAGAGAAAGGCAGGAAGACAGGCAAGGGTGAAATCAATAGAAAGCAGAGACACTGAAAGCAGCTGCCTGCTTGCCTGCCTACTTGTCTCGTTCACATTAATGGAACAGCCTGCAAGATCTACAGGGAATTTGCATTGGCTCTGTCACTGGTTTTCTTTGGTCCCTTATTTTACTGCTTGTGGTTTGATAGTGCAGTGTTTTTGCTGGAAATGAAAGCTTACAAAGATCATGTCTGACTCCTTCTGGACAGTGCTATCCAATTTCTCTCTGCCAGAAACCAGCATGTTGAGGCGATCCAAAAGGTAATCAAAGGATTCTCAAAACAAAATCTTAGAATGTTTACTCTGTCTGTTTCATGTAGTCGAGACTGTTGCAGAGATTAAAGCTGATGGATGAGATTATATGGTTGGATACATGCGGTTTTCAATTTATAATGTATTAAAAATGGGAGCTGCTTAGAATTTTTAGTCGACAAAAATACAAGGTAACTGAAAATGTAGTCTCTTCTCCACAAGAGCATATGAGAACGAAGCACATCTGTAAATATGTTATTTCTTAAATTAGATTAATCAATAGCCGTGGTGTTTGCCCATAATAATGCTAAGGGAAAAATGGCAAAGTCCCTGTTTCAAAATTTCTATTTGCTAGCTGGCAGTAATATCTTAGATTGCATTTTTAATGCTTTGCTTCAAGCTGCTATCTAATATATGTGCTAGCATTTTGTCATAGTAGGGACTTTAATATGTCATTTCACTCACTTAATTCACTCAGTAATCTGCTGGGGTCTAGCATTTCAAAGTTTAATAATGCATATGTGAGGGGATAGAAGATGATTATAAATTCATGCAAATTGTCCGTTCAGAGCATGTATATGACATTAAAATGGAAGTGCATAATATACTTAAACTATTTAAGAAAGGAGCAGAAGAGCACCATTTGTTGTTTCAAATTGTTTTGGTAATTACCAGAGCATCTCTCACAAGGATCCATAGATTAACATTTTTTGTAGAGGTGAAATGAACCTCAGCATGTCAAACTTGGATCTTAAGTGCTTTGGATATCTTTAATTTATATTTTGATTTGAATCTTAATCCAAAATGCATTCAAAGAGATACAGTGTTACTACTTGTAGGAGCCTACATCAGCTGCAGAGTACTAGTATTACTACTAGTAAATTATTTCAGTTATTTTGTTGTCTTAAATCCTGGGCAGTGCCAACTTGTGGTAAGATTCAGGATCTTTCCCTTTATTTATTTTTTTAAATTTCAAATATTGACTAATAGCTATTAAATTTGTTTTGCCAATTGAATTCTTCAGTGGGGTGGGGTTTCCGTATTTTTCCTTGGTAAGACTCTAGAACCTTCTAGAACTCTTAGCAGTAGGAATATTCCTCTTCGAATGGATCCATTAATTACCTCCTACTTTGTAGTGTGTGGTTGGAGCTAAGGTTAAATTTTGCTATGAAGCAAGAAGGGTTTGAGCAGGTAAACAAGTAAACTGTGTAACCAAGACTGGGTCACATTGACATGGTGGTCTTAATGACATGATAATACTGGAATCTTATACCAGGAAGAATCTGTGAATTGTAATATGTAGCAAAGGAAGTCTGCAAAGGATGTGCTGTGTAAAGATTTCAAGAATTCTATAACTTTTTTTTTTTTAAAGGAAGAGGTGTCTACTGGCTTGCATCTTTGTTGTGGACCTTTCTCACTATATCCTCTTATGCTTTATATCCATCCTTTCACTGTGAATACTAATATAGGTCAAAGTACTTTTCATGTGGATAATTTGCAACATTTTTGAATAGAAAACAATAAGGCACTTGGCTTTAGCCCTTTGTATTAGTATGCTCAGGGGAGGGGGAGTTCAGTTTTAAATTCAGCGTGTGTTCTTTAAGCTGCTTATTCCATGGAGCCCCATTGACTTCATTTGGGCTACTCTGGAGCCACAAGTTGGATTATAGCCTCAATATTCAAGTTCACAATAATGACTGCTTTAATGTGGTTTCAAATGTGCCGAGAGAAATTCATTTCCAGTGTTAGCAATGTAAGTGAAATAGTTCTTTTTAAAAAACCCATATAGTTTGATCTAAATGTCTACAGCACATGTCTGGTGGAAGAGGCTATTGTCATTATTGCCACATAGTTTGGTATTTTGTTTTTTAAAGCTGGCAGCTTCTTGTTGCTGGTTTCATGATGTGGTTGTCGGATGCATCTTTTTACCCAGGATTCTGGGGAGGGATGAAGTGCCTGGTTATATTTTATCTTCAGTTCTGCTGCCTGTTTATTTGTGACTATTATTAATTTTATGATTCTGATCAATTAATTTTGTTACATTATTGTTTGTGGTTTTTAGAGTTTACCACCCTAGGACTCTTAAAGTAGACTGTGAATACCTCAGATAAGTAGATAAACTTGCCCCATCCTGTGTCAGGGTGGTCAGCAGTCAGAAAGAATGTGAGTTGTAGTTCTAGCAACATCTGGAAGGCCATATGCTCCCCATCCTTTATGGTAGAATTAGGCTATCTCACTGCCAGCCTCATTTTGGCACAGAAACTGGCTTCTATCATCTTTCGGTATCAAGTAACCTCCAGCTTGGCATATTGTGATACATATTTTGCCTGGGATATTGTTTTCTGCAATGCCTTTGGCATACTTCCATATTTTATATTAACTTCCTCATCGTGAATAGATAAGTGGAAAACACCTTGGGCATCATTTTGCATGAAAAGAATCCTTCCCAAATCTAGAGAGATTAGAAATGCCATCCATTTTAGAATCAGAATTTAAGGTTCGATCCTGAAAAAGGCCTTTCCAGGCAATATTTTTTAAAGAAATGCTCAGCTACAATCAATCCATGTTTCATAAAATGAGCTTGTTTACACCCCCCCCCCAGTAATAGATGACACTTAAAAAGTTCATTCCCTCTCTTACACACTTGTACTCTTTCTCTTCCTGTCCTACATTCATACACACAGGTGCATCAAGTTGTTATTTGCAGTCCTGTGTCCATGTATGTTATAATTATGCTAATATCCAGGTTGCCAAGCGAACTAATAGAACACATAATTAGTGCACAGCATAATGATTTTGGTGGGGTTTTTTTTTTAGAACTTAAAGCATATACAAAGTAGCATGTGCTAAACTCTTTGAGAGACTACTGTTCCAGCCAGAATGTTCATATGGTGTTTAAAAACTCATTAGAAGTTTAGTCTTTAATAGTAGCAAGACTGCAAATGCCATCTCACTGCATTGTTTGTTTGTTTATTGATTTACGTTTATTCCATGTCTGGCATGCACATCTACCTCCCCAACACCTTACTCGCCCTTCTGTATAAAAACACAAGAAGTGCTATGCTGGGTCAACCAAAGTTCCATCTAGTCTTTCTTCCCACAGCAGCCAATCAGATGATTTCAGGAAGCCCACAAATGGGGCATTAGGGCAATTGGCCTCCTCTGGAGGCATAATTCCTCTGAACTTAGAGATTCCATTTAACCATTGCATGGAGACTGTGTATTGTAGATATAGCAGTAGATCCTAGCTACTGCTGTTCTAGTACTAATCCAGATGAAACTGTTGGGTGACTAGAAAGGCCTTTAATCACTAACTTGATAGAATGATAGAATTGAAGAGTTGAAAGAGACCATGAGAGCCATCCAGTCCGACCCCCTGCAATGCAGGAATCTTTTTGCCCAATGTGAGGCAAAGTCTTATGCTGTACCAACAGAGCTATCCATGGGATGTGTGTGTGTGTGAACATGGATGTAAGTGAAACAAGGACATAATTGTTTGCCTTAAGTTTTCCATATGAAGCCTGTATTTTTTGGAAGCAAAAACAAATTTCTGTATACATAAGTTTGCATTTCCTGCAACATCTTAAGTTTACACAGCTAACTTTGCATGTAATATGAGGACTTATACAGTAATTTACACGCAAGGGCCAACAGAGCAATGCATTTTCTTTTGGTAGTGAAGTGAATAATTTTCTATTTTGACCTTTTTTTTCTAATTATGTTTCCTTGGTCTGAGATTATTCCCTGGTTCTGTTTGATTACCAACTGTTACTGTGTGCTCTCATCTTATGCATGTGTAATGCATGTAAAATTCATATTATGCACGTGATGTGTGTATAATGTCAAATAATGCAATATGTGCAGAAAATGGGGACATTGCACAAGCTTAATCTGTTAAGTACTTAAATAGCTAAAGAACTGGCTGAGTTGGTGACTGTTACTGTAGGAGTTAATAACTGGAAGGAAGCTCTAGGTTTCACAAAACGATGAATTATAGTAGTATTAAACTCTGCAATTATAACTACAAATCAGCTTATGTTGGCAGATTCAGTGAATTAATATGCCCTGGGAATATAGCAATCAAACTTTCTCCATTTTTTAAAAAAAGATTTGAAATTAGGCTCCTAACAAAGGTTTGAGGACTGGAGTCCTTGATATAAGTGTCCCATTATCAAAGCAAAATAATGGGAACCATAGAAGCTTATGGAGTGGGAAGGAACACCTGTTTAAGTATTTCAGAATTTCACCTGTTTAAATATTTCAAAATTAGGTGACACAATAGATGAGATTTACTAATAGAGATATAAAGATTCAATACATCTATGTATGTGTAAGAAGGGAGCCAGAGAGATTCTGAGCTTGTATACTTCTGTAGAAATCTCTGAATTGAACACCTTGTTAAGGTTGATTAGGGCCATTTCTTTCACAAAGAAATGGCCCTAATCAAATGGCCCTACCTGCACCAGAATTACTTTTTAAATAAAATCTCCACATATAGGCCCCATATAGAAGGAAATAGAGGGTGAGTAGAAGTAGGCAACAGAGCACAGGAATGGTGATGTCATGAGTTGGCATCATTGGGCATCTGCCAAGGCCCATACCCCATTATGGGGCTCATTGCCAGTATTTTAAGCTTCCTTAAAGGTAAAGGGACCCCTTACCGTCAGGTCCAGTCGCGACTGACTCTGAGGTTGCGGCGCTCATCTCGCTTTACTGGCCGAGGGAGCCGGCGTGAAGCTGCCGGGTCATGTGGCCAGCATGACTAAGCCGCTTCCGGCGAACCAGAGCAGCGCATGGAAACACCATTTACCTTCTTGCTGGAGCAGTACCTATTTATCTACTTGCACTTTGATGTGCTTTTGAACTGCTAGGTTGGCAGGAGCAGGGACTGAGCAACGGGAGCTCATCCCATTGTGGGGATTCGAACCGCCTACCTTCTGATTGGCAAGCCCTAGGCTCTGTGGTTTAACCCACAGCGCCACCCGCGTCCCATAAGCTTCCTTACCCTCCTGCTTTTCTTCCATACTGTGGCTACCTGTTCACTGGCTGGCTCCTAGTGAGTAAGCAGTGAGCAAGGAGGAACAGTTCTTGTTCTCTACAAGGTCCATCAATATTAATTTCAAAACATGCTGGGGAGGAGGCATGTCAGGCAGGGTTTCAGCCACAGAGCCATCATAGTTGCTTTGTATCCATGTCTGCATGTGCACACAGATTCCTTACTGGAGTCCAGGTGGGCACAGACTGTTGGGTGATTCTGCTGGCAATTAAAAACATACCTCTTCACCCAAGCTTGTTCTGCTTTCTTAATGCTGACTCCTGGCATCTTTGGCTACTGTAAATGATACAATTGCTTTTGCCGTTTTACTTACATGGTTCAATTGTTATATTTTGTAGCATTTCATTTGATGCTGTAAACTGCCTTAGTATTGATTTGAAGTGAGAGGTAGTACGATTGTATAAACAATGCATCATTATATCTGGGTAATAGCTTGTTTGGAGATCAACATGTCATTCTGGGGTCCCCCCCATTTTGACCTATGTTTTGCTCCTTATCTACTACCTTTAGTTTTAAAAAATAAACAAAACACAAAAGTTACATTTTTTTCTAATCAGCCTTTTCATATTTCCATTGTCTTCACCAGGGGTCAGCAACCTTTTTCAGCCGTGGGCCGGTCCACCAACCCTCAGACCATGTGGTGGGCTGGACTGTATTTTGAAAAAAAAAAAGATGAACAAATTCCTATGCCCCACAAATAACCCAGAGATGCATTTTAAATAAAAGCACACATTCTACTCATGTAACAACACCAGGCAGACCCCACAAATAACCCAGAGATGCATTTTAAATAAAAGCACACATTCTACTCATGTAAAAACACGCCGATTCCCGGACCATCCGTGGGCCGGATTGAGAAGGTGATTGGGCCGCATCCGGCACACGGGCCTTAGGTTGCCTACCCCTGGTCTTCACTAATGAAACCATGCCAGCCTTTCCTCCTTTTTCTAACATGCATTCACAGCAGTTTTTAAAAGCAATGCTTGCATAGTTGGGCAGAAATAATGTTTGATTAATAAAGACTGCACACTAGGTGTGGCCTCAAAGTGTGTTTGTGTGTGTGGAATAAACATGTATGCTGTAGTTTAACTATAGTAACTATAGTATATTCATAGAGTCACAAGAAACTTTGCAAGGCTACTGTAATTAAATATCTTAAAGCAAATTTCTTAGCATTGTTGCAGGTATTCTGGTGCAGATGTTTCAGTAGCCTGGCTCAATGTATAAGTTAGTATCGCCTTGATTGCCTTATTTCTGCATTACCAATTCCAATAGCCACTGGTGATCTAGCAGTCATCTTACTCTTCCATTGAAATGGCAGGCACTTGGAGGGTGTTTTTTTAATGTGTTTGTGGTAATGCTCAAGTATGCCCTGTGAAAGTGTACTTGAGTGTACCCCATGTGTACTTGAGAGTTGAAGGAAGAAGTATATGTGGCTGCAGTCTGTGGGCATGAGTGTGCTGCAAGTTTTTTTTGGGGGGGGGCACCTTGTATATTTTACTAGTACTAGAAAACGCTCCCTGTAAGCAGGAGCAAATGATGTGAAAATACAATGTTGAAGCCTGAGCATTGCAAAATAGTTCACATTTCTACAGCATATACTTTAACCATGCCTCCCGCTTATTAGAAGACTATATTAAAGAAGTAACATAATGAGCATTTCAGGAAAAAAATGTTTAAAGAAATTAGTAGTTTTGACACTATTGATCCTGCTGCCATAGTCAGGGAGATAGGAGGAGAGTTGTGATGATTATAAGTTTTTAACATCTGTCTTTAAAAAAGGAGAGTGTTGGAAGAAGCCCAAATTTGAGTTACTTCCTTCAGTTGAAGACTGATCTCTGTTTAAATGACTGTAGGTTTTACAGCTTACACCACTAGATTTTTCATCAGGGTTACTAATGATGTAAACAGCAGCTTCAATTTCCTGCTCTCTGAAACCAGATGGTATTCTCTCAAAAGTTATGAAGCCTTCAGATCTCAAATTACACACTTACTGAGGCTGCATTTGCATAGCTGTATTCCTCCAGGGCTACCTCTGCAGTAAGTGGAAGAGAAGAGGCAGGCGGCAGTTGCTGTTGAAGTCATTGCTCTGGAATAGAGCTGGTCATCTCAGCTTGCCACTATGAAAATTAGAACAGGCAATGGAGGAAGGGTGGTTCTAACTTCTACTTGTTCCCTCTGCTGTAAAAAAAATAGTTTGCCCTAATGTGGAACTATTCATACTGACAGGTGAAGGTGAAATGCATTAAATGAGCACGAGTTGTTGCTTAAGTACCATATTTTTCCGTGTATAATCCACCCCTGTGTATAACACAACCCCTATTTTTTGGGGTCTCAAAATAAAGAAATCCCCCATATGCACTATCCGTGTATAAGATGACCCCCAATTTTAAACTTGAAAAAATAGGGGGAAATATAGTCTTATACAATGAAAAATACAGTACTTTACTGTGGAAGACATGTGAATTAACCTAAAAGTCAGTGGGCGCTCCCTATGGAGAATGCTAATGTGAACACAGTCTAACTTACGTTTGCAGCCTGTATCTAATGTAAACACAACAACTAATTTCTAAAGACTTTTGTCAAATTGTAGGGATTTCCCATGCCCTATTCTTGGACAAATTAAATTAAAAGAAATATGTCTCTGAAGACAGACAGGATGAGGAAATGTTTGGCAGTGCAAATATGGTATAACCATCATTACCTGGATACCTTGGGTGACTTGATGTTCGATTAAAAGAGAGATTTGGGTATGTGGGTTGAAGAAAATAGTAGGATAAAACATTTCTGGCACATATCCATATGTGATACTTGTGTGTGGATTGGTATAGAGACTGAGGCACAAGGGAGGAGAATGCAGGGTATAGTTCTTCCACTGCAGATACTTGGATTAAATATCGAAGTGTGGGTGGAAGGCACTAAGCTGGTTTAAGTCATCCTAAATCAGTGTTCCCCTACCTTGGGCCTCCAGCTGTTTTTGGACTACAACTCCCATCATCCCTTGCTAGCAAGACCAGTGGTCAAGGATGATGGGAATTGTAGTCCAAAAACACCTAGAGGCCCAAGGTTGGGGAACACTGTCCTAAATAACCCATCTCCCAATTTCTCAGTGATCTCCTTTCCCTTCCCTTTAAGTGAAGACCTATTTCATCATTAGCAGGGATACCCAACAATGCATCTTGTTCAAATGAGAATTTATCGTGATTGAGGATGAACCCTCTTTCAGCACATGCTTGTATTTAAAAGGGGGATTTCACCTTTTAGCCCTGACCATTTGTAGCTAGGAATTTTTGTAGTTTCAGAATCTGGAGCTTGTGATGTAGTTAAAGCGGTATAAAAAACCTGTCCCAATTAATGATACCTCAGCTGTGTACCTTTGTAATACCTTTGTAAAAATTCACAGAAATCATCTAGTGGTCTGGGCACTGGTAGGTGTTTGGGTTTCCTGGCTATGGAAACTTGTTAAAATGTGGTTTGGGAATCTCTTGTAGCTGTGGTTAACTTATAAAAAACTGGTAGTCTTATAAAAACAATATAGATTTGTTGTAAGTATCATGACAGATGGATCAAAGAACATAAGGCATATCTAAAAAAATATTTCTAGTGGCAAATCTCCCTGCCTTTGCAGACCCTTTTCCGCTTGGCCTGGGAGGGCAGGGCCCAGACTGACTCCACCTACAAAAGCTGAGACTGCTGAACAGACTCTTGGGCTCGGGTATTGTTTAGGGGGTTTTGTTGGGTGAGGGGGGGTTGTGGATGTTATTGATATTAATCTTTTGTATCTTTATTTTAGACCTTATGATGTGTGTGGAAATTTTTCAGCTTGGTTGTGTACTTTTTGATGTTTTATTTATTGTTTATGACAACTTTTGATATGTTTGTAATTATGTAACTTTTCAAGCAGTAAGCATACAAATATGATGTATGTATGCATAAAATATGTTGACCACCACTGGTGTATATGGATTTAAAGGAGGATTAGACACATTTATGGGGAGGATAACCCTATTCAGCAGCTGTTAGCCATGTTCTTATGAGGAACCCTCAGGTTAAGAAGGAATACTCCTCTGAAAACCAGCTGCTGTTGTCTTCATTTCCTGCTTGTGGGCTTGCCGGAAGTATTTGGCTGGTTCACTGGTGGAAACAAGATGCTGGATTAGGTGGAGGGCTAATCCCGGAGGGTTTCTCCTATGATGTTATGCTATCATCACAGTTAATGAATGGTTGCTAAATAGATAATTAGTTGAAGTTTATTGAATTGATATGGTGTTCAGGATTTACAGAGCTTGGAGTGATGTGCTAAAGCCAAAATCACAGTAATTATACAGTGAAGATACCTTTCTACAGCAAAATTGCACAGTCTCTGTGAAAGTCTGAAAGAACAACAATTCTTTGCAGTGGCTGCTGAAACTCATTAAGCTCAGGCTTAGAAAGGCTTCCCTTTGTAACAAATTCCATCCCATTGCATACTTTAGTTACTTTGATACTAATTTGTTACTTCACTCACAGTGTACAAGAGAGATTAATAAGAAGTACATTGACCAATCTTGTTTGTGGCACAGTGTAATGCAAAAATTTCTAATGTAAAACAGATAACACTTAGTTCATTTATTCTAACAAAGATACCTTTTTAAACTGTTACTGAGTATGAAGGCAATCTTATCCTGGATGCTTTCTTGTTCTTATCTGTTTTGAAGGACTTAATTATTCCTGTTGTCAGTAGTGCAATTGCTTACAAAATTGCTTCCATCTCTAAATTACTATAATTAGAGCTATAACTCCCATATCTAGTTAATGTTGCTGTGCAGCTGGTGCTTTCATTAACATGTCAGTTTTAGACTTATATGCTTTGCTGCATTGTAAAGAAAAAAATTAATATTTGTTTTCATCTTCAAAATATCTATTTCTCATAAAGAAAACTTTCTCTTAATAGTGTTAAGAAAGATCTTCCCTGAGATTTGCAATGTTTTTGTCACTACAAGCTGGGTTCCTGAAGGGATGGAACAAACTTAGTTATAGCTGGAGTTTCCTGCAGTTGTGCGATGAGCCTTCATTCTTGAAATGTATTATGGGACAATAACACCATGCATGATCTGGCAGTGAAGGTCCTCTCCATCTCCTCCTCTGACATAGGCAGAAAAATGTAGAGACCTTTTCTTCATTATGTGTACAAGACATTGTGAATAGGTGGATGCTGACTGTTTAAACAATTAATAAAGTTTCATGGACCCAGGTGAAGACGTTGTTTTAAAGACATGGACTGGATTATTGAAGCATGTGCTAGTTGTCCAATGCCAAAGCTATAAAGAAATTGTTTTGTGGTTCTCACTGTTCAACAGATGTGATTTTCACGTTTGCTGCAACAATAGTAGGGAGAATTTATTGTGTTTGCAACTGGTAGGATCCTGTCTGAGAAATTTAAACACAAAGGAAGGAGCAAGGAGCAAGAATTCATTTACTTACGATGTTGTAGGAGCAGAATAGTACGTCACATCTCTATTCTTTCTGCCAGTTCCACCCACTGAGGCCTGGTTGTGTGCATATGTGGGTGTCTACATGTCTTCTGAGCTTGGTCTTGTGTGGGAACTGGGGGTCATGGTTTATTACAAGCTCCAGTCAGTTTCAAAACAAGTGCAAATCATGGCTTATGAAGCTGTCTTGCACAACTAACCAGAATTTGTGATGAATCATGTTGTTGCTTCGCATACAAGCCTCTTCTCTCAGCTGTGTGGAAGGAAAAAGTGAAAGAGGAGCCCATAGGCCCAAGATTTTGCCCAGGCTCGCTCCAGTATGTGCACATACAGGAGCTAAACCATGGTTTAGTGCTTCATAAGAATGAGGACTATAGATACAGATTACTTTCTAGCATTTTATTTTAAATAACCCTTAAAAGTAGATGGCTACGAAAAGTAGCCACTTTTAAATGGCTGCTTCCATAAACATTAGCCCACTGTGAAGTTATTATGCTTTTAATACTGAAAATATCAAGCATTATTGAAAACAAGAAACAAATTGGAGTGAAGTAGGTCGGGATCAAAATGGTGGGAGCTATTTTGATACAGCTTTTATGTGATCCGGTAAACAAGTTCTTGGCCTGAAAACAACCTTATTGGAGGCAGTATTATCCATTTTACAGCATATGCATGCCTGCTTTTCCTTCCGCCTATTCCTGTAAATGCTCTCATACCTTGTTGATCCAACACTGTTAGAGAGCTGCGATGCAGTATCATGTCAACAATATCTCAGGCCAGTGTTCCATAGTGTTGAGTTTCAAGAATGCTTTGGGAACTCTTAAACACATGTAACAAATGTTATTTTTACTTACAGGAGTGCATGGTTAACCCTATGTAACACAAATAATTCCCTATGCTTTCTGTCCCCATAGTAACATTCAGTATTGTTGCAGGTTTCTTAAATTACTGTTTTGCTTTTTGAAATTATTGGAAGCTTTTAAAATCCTTCATAACATGTAAATTTTGCCAAATATGCATTATGTATAATGCAGTTTATAATAAAACAGGTGACATTAGTGGAAGTTATAATTAGGATGAAGCTCAAATAGTTTTCAAATGTTCTAATATTTGAGCTGGCAGTCAATAATCCTGAAACAGAATGTAGCTCCTTGACAGATGCTGCCTGACTCTTGCATTTCCCAACTCGGGGATGTCTGTGCACAAGTAAAAAGACAAGAAGGAGAAAAGCATGTAAAATGAGTTGTCTTGACATTCTTTCTACTTTTCCTCTCCTTTCAATAATGAACAGTGGACATTATCTAGTAGCTCTTTCTGCCAGTCGCACATGGAGGAGTGGGGGAGCCAATGGAGAGACAGGGAAGGTTTCCCCACTCTTGCCAGCTAGCACCTAACATGGTCCCACTGGTTGGAGAAGGAGGAAAAGGCCCTTTCTCCAGGAGTCCTCCAGCAAAACTAATAGTTCACTAATAAGTTTATTACTTGGACCATCCTATATTCAGGGCACAACTGTCAGTTTCATTGCTTGAGTCTGAAATCGGCCTCTTCCCCCCATTTCTTTGTGATTACTTTGCCCCCAACTAATCTCTTAAATTTGTTTCTGGAGAATCTGAAGCAGAGCATTAACTTGAAGACACTTTGTGAATATATTTTATAAACTGAGACTTAACAGCACAAGACTGAAGATCAACATTTGCATACTGTATGTGGTGTAGCAGACACATTTTGAATGGACTCTCTTACTCAAAAGAGCAATTTGATACTTTACTGAACATTTTAAGTATACCAAAGAGGTAGAACAGCAGCTTAATGGTGCTTTAGGTTATGGTTGCTAGCTCGATCAATTTTCCTTAATGTGCTTTAGCTTCTCTTGAATAACAGTAAACTTGTCTTTAAATAAAAATATTCAGAGACACAAAAGAACAACAAATGATTATCGGGGTGTTTAAAAGCTCATTTCGTTTGCACTCCTCACAGAAGCCTTGGTGATGAGGTGTTTAACCTGTGTTTGAAAATTTTAATTGCTATGCTTTTCTTAGGTAGGAATCCTTGACCTTTACTGGTACTACTTGAAACAAGAAGCAGCATTTTAATTACAGCCAATTTTCATATAGCCATTCATGACTTCCTTCCTTCCAAAAACTAGGAATACTTCATGTAATCTCATTTGGTAAAACTTTACCAAATACCTTGGCTAATAAATGTACCTTGCATGCTTCTTATATTAGTTTCCTCCTTAATTATCAAAGTTCTTTTTTTCTTTGGATAATGCGATTCACGGACAGTTATTGGTACTATTTTCTACTTTTAGTATCTAAGATTTCTATAAAGTAAATCAAAATCAAGAAAGGTATTACATCAATTTCTTTAAATCTAGAGTAAAATTGAATATTATTCCTCTAGAGTCATTGTAAATGCCCTAACAAAATTATTTCAGTATTTGCTTCTCTTTGCCTTTCATTTCAGTTGTAGGACCAGTAATAGAAAGAGCTTGATCGTAACCTCCAGCACATCTCCAACACTTCCTCGACCACATTCTCCACTCCATGGCCATGCAGGTAATGACAATCTCCCCCCCTTTTCTGTAAATCTGTTTTGACAGAGCAGCTATTGTTCTCACGATGCTGGGCATCAGTTTTTGAAGTGAATTTGGTATTTGTGACTGAAGTGAATCAGAGCTCATAAATAATTTGTGTCCCTAATTTTGACAGTAGGAATAGCATCTGTTTTTGGTTTGTAGCTTGGGCATCATGTCATAATGCAATTAATCACCTCTGTTTGAAGGACTGCCGTTCTTAGTTTCAAAGCATTTTAAAAACAGTCTGAAGTTTACTTTTTGTATAGACTTTTTAATGTTGCATTTATGCTTTGTTAACTTCTCTCTTACCTCTAAGACAGACGGTTTCTGCTTCATGTTATTCATTCTCCAGAGCAATTCTCCCAATTCTCTCATTTATTTTTCTATTGATTCATCTAAAAAGTGTTTTATTAGAGCCCTTTGTCTTGGGCAGGAGTCCATACAAGCACTTCACTATGATAGGGAAACATGTTGTGAGCTCAGTTACAGTTGGGAAACGAAGATCAAGATGCAGCAAACCACATTGGAAGAGTAACCAGCAAACTCCCCTGAATAGCATTTCCGGGCACATTTCAGTAACCACCACACCACATCTTTCCTTGTTATTTTATCACCCACCCTGCAATCATTCATTTAAAAAATATTTATATTTTATTGAAAATATTTCCAGAGCTATTTCCTACAAAATCCCTCTAAAACATATTATCCCTACATCAGATCAGTCCAATGAACTTTCACCTGTTGTTCTTTAATAATAGAAAATGGTCTATTTAAATGAGTTTTCTCTAAAAGCATATTGAACATGCCATCGACCTTTGCATTGACCCCGTTTCTAAAGGCACCGTTTTATTGCTTTAGTTGATACAATACATGCTGCAACAGCTGTTTTTGTTTTCAAAATCCCAAGGTCCATAGAAAGTGATTTGAAGTTGTTACTGGAACCAGTCAGTTCTCAATCTCCCCTTTGGGTCAGGTTCCTGAGCCGGTGGATTGCAGACTAGATGCTAGTGCTCTCAAAGGAAACTGATTTTCTAGATCCATTTCAATTTGGGTTTAGGCCTGCTTATGGCACGGAATCTGCTTTTGTCACTCTGCATGATGACCTCAGGAGAGACACAGGAGAAATCTGCCCTTGTTAATTCTCTTTGACCTTACAGCGGTTTTCGATACTATCAACCATGGTATCCTTCTGGAGCAGCTGTCTGAGTTAGGGATGGGTGGCACTGCTTTGTGGTGATTCCGGTCCTATTTGGATGACTGTTTCCAGAGGGTGATGCTTGGGGCGTGCTCCATGGAACCTTCAGTGTAGGGTTCCTCAAGGTTCAATTTTATCCCCCAGGCTGTTAACATCTACATGAAACCGCTGAGTGGGGCCATCCAGAGCTTTGGAGTACATTGTCAGCAATATGCTGATGAGGCACAACTCTACTTCTCCTTTACATATACAGCTGTGGCAGTGGATGTGCTGGACCATTTTCTTGCCACAGTAATGGACTGAATGAGAGCCAATAAACTGAAACTCAATCCAGATAAGACTGAGGCACTTTTAGTGGGTGATTCACTAGACCAGATGAAGAGGAGGCTGCCTGCTCTTGAAGGAGTGGGTAACTTGGGGGTACTTCGGGATCCATAGCTATCATATGGGGCTTAGTTGACCTCAGTAGTGTGGAGTGCCATCCATCATCTTGGGCTGGTGGCTCAGCTGTGCCCCTATTTGGACCGGGATAGCCTTGTCAGGTTTTGTGGCCTTCACCTCTTGGCATAAATCAAATGCCTAGCACACTTCCAGCAGAGTTAGTTTACACGTGCTCTTGCATGTGGGAGTTGCCCTGATAGATAACGCTCAAGACACAGGAGCAGTCCAGGCAATTCACTCTTTATTGCCGGCATTAAGCGTAACTGTTGCAATATATGCAGAATAGTCCGCTTAGGCTACTGATCCCAGCAGCCAGACATCTCATACAGCATACAGCAGAATACATCATTAATCCATACCAGCAGCAGTTGTTGTAGTAGTTTCATCAATTGCAGGCAGTGAGAGAAACTAACACACACTCTCTCACTGAATCTTTCTTTGGCTCTCTAGCTCTCTAGCTAGAAAGAAAAGTAAAGACCAGCCTTTTAAGGCTACAGGTTCCTGGCTGTGCAAAGGAAACCAATTAACTCCTGATCCTTGTCTTGCACCAGTGTAAGTAGTTAGGCTTCTCGGGTCAGTTTCTGAAACATTCTCTACTTCCAATTAACAGAAACTTACTCAGTTTTCTGCAAAACAAATGATCAATCCCCCAACAAGCCTAATGTCTGCCATCTACGCTCTGGTAATATTAAGGTTAGATTACTGCAATGAAGATGATTTGGAAATGTCAGCTGGTGCAGTATTCAGCGGCCAGACTGGTTACCATGCAAGAAAGTTTGCACATAAAACTCCATTCCTGGCCAAATTGCACTGGCTGCCAGTTAGTTTACAGGCCCAAATCAAAGTGCTGGGTTGACTCATAAAGCCTTAAATCAGGCATGGCCAAACTTGGCCCTCCAGATGTTTGGGGACTACAGCTCCCATCATACCTAGCTAACAGGACCAGTGATCAGGGTTGATGGGAGTTGTAGTCCCAAAACATCTGGAGGGCCAAGTTTGGCTGTGCCTGCCTTAAATGGTTCTGGACCATAGTGCATCAAGGACTGCCTCTCCCCATATGAACTCACTTGGACTCTGCAATCATCATCATCTGAGGCCCTTCTTCATTTGCTTCTTAAATGAGAGCTCCAGAGGGTGGCAACGTGAGAGTGGACCTTTTCTTCAGTGTCTCCCAGCTTGTGGAATGCTCTCTCCAGGGAGGTTCACCTGGTGCCTTTGTTACATATCTTTAGGCACCAGGCAAAAGCATTGTCACACACCAGCAACACATAAGACTTTTGAGCCGTCTGGCCCAAAAATAGCAACCAGGCATTCTGTTTTGGCGACTGTAACCCTGGTTTAAGGAGCCATTTGTCACCTAGCTTATATATCGTGGGTTTCTAACAATGTTTAAAAAATCACTTCAGGGGTGTGTCTGCTTTGCGGCTCTTTCTTGATAGTACCAAATGGTGCTTTGGAAGTACATTTAAATGCTGCTAATATTTCAGGGTATCTCCAATTAAACTTCAGTATTCTCTGCTTCATAAAAGCTAAGAGAGCTGATATCTCTCTTTCTGGAGATACTGACCCAGACAGCCCTAAACGTTGGCATTGATCCAGTCCTCCTGGGGAACTCCAGATGCTATAATTATCCTGCCAAGAAATGCCAAGAAGTATGAATAGAATACTGAAAATGTGGGAATTGTTGGCTTTCATGTTTTTAGTGAAACGCTACAGTTCATTCTGTTCAAAGTGTATCCCCCATATCCTCTTTGGACAGCAAAACCGAAGGAATAGTAGCAGTTCAACTAGAATGAGCCATCTGGTCCTCTGATTTAAGAGCTGCTTATCTTACTGGTATCCAAGAACTTCCTTAAGTTCTCAGAGGAGAGTTGACCTTAGAACAAGCATTTCAGAATTCTAAGAAGCACTCTCTTCTAAAGACAGAATCCTGTAGCTGAAAATTGTAAAAGAAATTATTATGATGTTCTAATAATTTTGTTGATTTCATAACAGAATCCATTTACAAACACAGATTACAGAATACCTAGTACAGTCAAACTAGATCACAGAAGTGATTAAATTATCTTTGTCACTACAAGTTTGTTAGAGTTAACTGGAGGACATTCACTTGATTGAATGACTACTCCCACTGGATTGGATAGGCAAGGTATTTTAAGTTAATGATTAAATTGTATCAGATACCCAAGACCAAAATATGTTTTATTATTCCACACTCCCACTATGCATGAAAAGATGTCCGACTTACAACAATAAATTTATAACCCACTCTTCACACTGAGGTCCCAGGACAGGTTACAACCATTTAAAACACAACATTAAAAACAAATCAGAACAGCATACAATCATAAAAATAGGGTGGGTCCTAAAATTTATATTTCTAATGTAAAAAGAATTTACACATTTCCCAAGAAGCTTCAATGGACATTTTCCAAAAATAATTTCACTGGAAATAACCTCAAAGGTTTATAGGTGAAATGAGTAATAGTTCAGCTTTCAAATGGATACACTGTTATATGGATGTTTTCATTGTACATCATCTTTCAAAGTAGTGATGCAAACAATTACTGGAGCTGCTTGATATGTGTGTGTGTGTGTGTGTGTGTGCACGCGTGCGCGTGCGCTTAAGAGTAATAGAGGGCAGCACCAATATATGGAAGAAAGAAGAAGCAGCAACTTGCGAGATGTTAAGAGATATTTGAGAACCCTTTGATTCTAGATCCCTTGCCACCTGATCATTAAATCTCTGTAAGCATTTGAGCAGCAAGACCACCACCTTGTTGCCTTTCAGCTTTAATGACCAAACAGAGCACTCCACTTTTGGTAACTGCACAGTAAAATGGTGTTCCAGCAGTGGTGCCCTTTTCTTCTCCATAGACATCTCTCAGGGGCAAGATGGTACTAACGTAAACGGGGGCCGGGGGGGGGGAGTATTTCTGCTAAGAGTTGTGCATTTCTTACTGTCTCATTATGGTCTACTGTTGTGAAATGTAATTTAAGTATTTATTGCATATTCACCCCTTAGTGACAGGAGGGTATTCTTGGATTGCTTCTTCTAATGCATGCAGAATCACAAACAGATGACACCATCAATGAGAACAGGCTTGCCAACACCAACTTATTTTGTAGTATAGACAGTGAGGACTTGTTCAGATCTTTATGGGGGTCTTGTGAGCAGTTTCTCTGGCATTTGCCTTGATAATAACAATTGCTTATAAATATCTGGCACTATTGCATTACGTGCGTGCACACACAGAGTTTACCAAATTCTACTGTTGTCCTAATGAGTAGTAGTGGATTAGCTTGACTTTAGTTTTACATGTTCAAATAATTTTTTTTAACTTTTCCGTAATGTATCCAGCTTGATTAAATGTTCTGTCTGTTAATTTGAAATTTACAACATGAATTTTCTAGAGAACGTGATATCTGGATTGAGACTAATAGGATTTTAGAGATTGATGGTCCTAATCAAATGCTTCATGGAGAGTTGCTTAAAGCTCTTAGGATGATTGGCACTGCTGCCAAGGTTTTTGTTGTTGTTGTTTTTAAAAATGCATTTGTCACATGTTGCCATAGAATTTGAAGAGATTTGAGTCTTGGAGCCCAGTACACAATTGCTCACTATAAAGCATTAAAATTGTCATATTCAATCAGAGGCTTTCACCTAATCATAATTTAAACATCCATCGTGGAGAGATATACCCCTTTTAATTTTTTAATAGCCTACTGTTCAGCCTGAACGTTCCAGGGTGGTTCACAACATTTCAGTTAAATACAATATATTACTTAAACCATAGAAACCTAGAAATCTATACGTAATAACAAAGTAGTCATGAAATAGGAATGGATTCTATAAATTAGTCACCTCTCTGGGTATGAAGGAAAAGTTACATCTTAATGTTGAAAAACTATTTAAAATGGGGGGCAATTGTATCCAGTGGGATATACCAGGGGGCCATAACAGAGAAGACCAAGCTGTTGATGGAACTACAAGCAGGGCCTCTCCTGCAGATCTTAAGGCTGGCAGACAGTGGGAGCAACACTGTCAAAATCCAACCAATTGCAAAAATCATTTATACAAATGCATTTTTAAAAACAATTGATTAGGTGAAAGCCTCTGATTGAATATGACAATTTTAATGCTTTATAGTGAGCAATTGTGTACTGGGCTCCAAGACTCAAATCTCTTCAAATTCTATGGCAACATGTGACAAATAAAATGCACACTCACAACATATGCTGTTATTTAGATTTTTAGTTAAGACAAAGACTCATGTATGTCACATGACAAAAACTCCTACAATGGAGATTAGTTTATTTTATCTCAGCAAATTTGTGTGTATTTCTATCAGTATATTCTTAATGTTATGCAAGCCCTACTATATGAACTGTTTTCCTCATGTTTCATGAAGTGCAAGCTTATGCTGGCATATTGCTTGCCACAACTGTAGAGGTACATTGATGTAGGGAAGTGCAGATAGTGTTATTTTCACTCATTTCTAACGTCCCTCCATCTTCATTGCCTAACCCTCTGACTGCTGCCACTCATGGTCCTGCCTGCCCCCTATCCCCCCCCCTCTGATTTATGAGTTCTTTAAAACATACGGTTGGATTCAAACTTGTAATGAGCACAGTTCTGTTCATGCTTGAGAAAGAAGGGTGGGGAGGTTATTTTTGACAATTCCTCCTTCCTCCTCCTGTAGCTCCCTGTGTCCCTGGAAAGCTGCTCTGGAGAGTTGGGGAGGTGATTGTGGGGACTGCATAGAGAATCTGCAAAAATTAATTCCTTCCTCCAGTGGGGAAGCCTCTACAGGATCCTGGTTCCTTCCATAAATGGAATGAGCAAGTATGGGTCCAACCCATAGAATATTACAAGAAATAACACTACATAGGACGAACTGAACTACAGTTCCTACATTCCCCTTCTCCCTTCTGTTTTCAGTGTTTTCACTTTGACAAGTAGAATAGGGCTGCTAATTGTTTTTCATCTTGAGCTGGGAAATATCTCACCTGGGATCTAATTAAAATTCCAGAATGGGGGGCGGGGGAATGTGCCACAGAAACCCCTATCAAACTGTTATTGAGAAGTCAGAGTGTGCTATCTAGCAGATTATGTGCTGTGCTGCATTTGTTAACACCACCAGTTTATAAACATTTTACTAATCTCATTTGTCGGGTCAGGCTACATCTATTGCTTAAAATGTCAATCTTCTACTGAATGCTGCCACATCTTGAATGTATTAGATCACTGCAAAAGTAGGTAATCATATGTTACACTAATCAGGTATCCTGGTTATTTTAATGCTAATTCATCAGTTCCCATATTCAGATAACTTTACATATGCTGCTATAGAAACAATGAAAGATCAGCGCCTTTAAACTGATGTAGAGTAAAAATAGATAGTAAAAATTAGTTACCGTCATCTGAACATAGAAATCTCAGTGGCTTGTACAGCATTGAGGCACTCATCAAATTACAATAACAGAAATAGTTTTGAATGCATAGCAAATGTCAACATTTTGTAATTTTTTGAACAGGTGGAAGTCCGTTGGACAGTCCCAGAAATTTCTCCCCAAATGCACCCTCTCACTTTTCCTTCGTTCCTGCCCGTAGGTATGTATGCATGAACATTTTAGTTCTGATTTGCATGTAAAAGCCTCATGAGGCAATTCTTTTTTGCTTGTTGCTTAAAGTAATTTGGTGTTGTGTTCTTGACTGACTCACTTAACTCAATTCTCAATTTTTAAATATTTTTGTTGGCTTCTCATTCAGAATGTGAGACATTGCAAAAAAGCAAGCAAAAGGGGGAAAATGAAAGAAAAAAAAGAACACACATGAAGACTGCCTGGCCTAGGCAAATGTTTATTATTGTGCTTATATTTGAGAAAGTGGATTCCTGTGGCTATATTTGAACATATGTGGCAGGAGATGCAAAGAGTTGTGGAGTTGGTATGCCTTGTGTTCTGCAGTGTTAGAGTGGGAGAGAAGGGGAAGTGAAAGTTATGATCACATTTCCACTCATGCTGTTTCCAGATTGGGACAGATGAAAATGGCCTTTGCCAATTCTGTTCACAGACCATATGGGGAATGCTTGTTTGAAATAAAGTGCTTTAAAGGCTACCAGCGTGGAACCCTGCCCAGTCAGCCCTTGTAAGTTACAGACAAACGCTGATTGGCAAAACAGTCAGAGAATCAAAACCTACCTCTGACAGCCCATTTTTGTGGGTAAGATGCAGCTTCTGTATGTGGCTCAGGTACTCCCATAATAGCTTTTACATTATTGGATGGCACTGTTTGCTTGCCTGTTTGTCTTTTCAGGGCATAGATTTGGTTAGCAAGATTTTTTATAGTTGTTTGGTATTAACTTTTGGGCTGTGGGGCATTTGTCATCCTTTCCCAATGGTTCATTGCACTGGAACACCTGGTTTCTTTTGCTTGCCTTTATCTTTCTATTCTGTCTACGAGCTTCCTGATACCAAGGCCTTCCTTCTCATAAGAGGGAAGACTGAGTGAGTTGGCTATTTAGAAAGAAAGCGTTTATCTTTTGATCATCTATTTCGGAAATGACTTTTAAAATATCTGGCTGCCCAAAATAACACCAGGCTATCCATAATATGCTTGGATGTTTGAAGCAGCTCTCCCCCCCCCCCCAAAGAAAGCCCTGGGTACAAGGGAAAAGGCGGAAGCAAACAATGCCAACTCCCATCCATTGCTCAGTGCATCAGTGTATTTTTTCAAGGATAACTGAATAACACCCAATACTACCCTTTGCTTATACTGCAATACATTATGCAAATGGTGAGCCTGTGCCTTGCTTCATCAATTGCTTTCCCAACTCTCCCCAGCCTACAGCAAACACACACAGTTCCAGGCACTTAAGCCATGTTGCAGTGCCTTTACAACTTTTCCTAAAGCCTGGGTCTTCCTCAGTCACAAGTGGTCTTACTGTTTCAGCTGTTGCTAATACATTATCTCACAGGATCTGTGACTAGTTATTCACCTTCTCTCTTGCTGTGCTCACAGGAGACAGATAATGGGAGGAGGGCCAGCTACCATAAAGGCCAGTCCTGTGTCATTCACAAAATAGCTATGCTACATGAGGCAACCTACACTGGATCATGGCACATGAGACCCTTCCCCCAACTTCCATGATCCAAAAGAGTGTGAGGCAAAGCCACTTCAGTGAAATTGGGAGGCAGGGAAAACTTTGCCAGACTGGAGACTGTGCTTTTATCCTCTTTAGGTGGCATTTTTCTTCCCTCCTGAATATTTTAATAATTGCTTGGGTCAGGGGACATGATCTTCACTGCTCAACAGCTTCAAGAAAAATGCAGAGAGCAAAACCAACCCCTTTATATGGCATTTATTGACCTGACTAAGGCCTTTGAAGCTGTAAATCATAATGCCCTGTGGACTGTCCTCCTGAAAATTGGCTGCCCTGATAAATGAGTGAACATCCTTCAGCTCCTCCATGATAATATGACAACTATTACAGATAACAATGGCTCTCAAAGTGAACCATTCACAGTGGGGTCAGGTGTTAAACAGGGTTGTGTTATCGGCCCAACTCTATTAATTATTTTCATTGCCATGATCCTACACATTGTCAAAGGGAAACTCCCCACCGGGGTAGAAGTCATGTATCAAACAGATGGAAAGCTCTTTAATCTGAGTAGGCTGAAAGGAAAGAGTAAGCTTACCATAACTTCCGTCATAGAGCTTCAGTATCCGAAATATTTTCACAGAAGCTTACAAAAAGCTTGGCCTATCACTCAACATCCAAAAAACTAAAGTGCTGCACCAACAAGCACAAAACAACCTCTCTGCAATGCCACAAATCCATCTCAGTGGTGTAATGTTGGAAAGTGTTGATCACTTCTCCTACCTGGGCAGTTATCTTTCCACAAGGGCCAACATTGATGCCAAAATCCAGCATCGCCTGAGCTCTGCGAGTGCAGCTTTCTCCCAATTGAAGCACAGAGTATTTAAGGACCATGACATTCGCAGGAGAACCAAAATGCGTGTTTACAAAGCTATTCTACTACCAATCTTACTGTATGCTTGTGTAACATGGACCCCTTATAAACACCATCTCCAATTCCTTGAAAGATTCCATTAATGGTGTCTCTGAAAATTTTTACATTTCACTTGGGAAGACAAGCGAATTAATACCAGTGTACTGGAAGAAGCAAATATCACCATTGTCGAAGCAATGATTCTTCAGCATCAACTTCATTGGACTGGTCATGTTGTTCAGAGGCCTGATCATTGTCTTTGAAGCAACTACTCTATTCCGTAGTTAAAAATGGAAAGCGTAATGCTGGTGGTCAACAAAAGAGGTTTAAAGACTCTCTGAAGGCAAATCTACAAAAAGGTAATATAAGCACCAACAACTGGGAAGCACTGACCTGCAAGTGCTCCAATTGGAGAACAGCCTTTACCAAAGGTGTTGTGGACTTTGAAGATGCTCGAACTCAGGACGAAAGGGAGAAACATGCTAAGAAGAATAATAATTTGGATTTGATACCCCGCTTTATCACTACCCGAAGGAGTCTCAAAGCGGCTAACATTCTCCTTTCCCTTCCTCCCCCACAACGAACACTCTGTGAGGTGAGTGGGGCTGAGAGACTTCAGAGAAGTGTGACTAGCCCAAGGTCACCCAGCCGCTGCATGTGGAGGAGCGGAGACGCGAACCCGGTTCCCCAGATTATGAGTCTACCACTCTTAACCACTACACCACACTGGCTCTCATGCTAAGAGGAAGGCATGTTTGGGAAACCCTCACCGTGATCCATTCCTACCCGGAAACCTATGTCCCCACTGTGGAAGGACGTGTGGATCCAGAATTGGCCTCCACAGTCACTTACGGACTCACTGTTAAGACCGTGTCCATGGAAGACAATCTTAGCCAGGCTATGAGTGATCAACAAGGAAAAAGAATGCCTTGACAACCAGTGTGCTGCTTCACTAAGCAAATATATTGGTTAGAATTCCTTTCATATAGGGTAATGCGCTTAGATATTTTGTTTGATACTGCAACTCTGGCTTGCTGTGTTTTGTAATAATTCTCAAGCTGTTTTATTTTGTGAATGTTTATTTTGTTACTATAAAAAATCTGAGTGCTTTTAAAACCTGATAAACAAAGATGAACCATTCTCAAAATAGAGTGCTTCAGTGGTATTAGAATTATGGCAATGTAAATGAAAGGATTATCTTTTTCAAACTACAGAATTTTGCCACATTCACACATGCAGTTTCATTTTTATCTACAAATATAAACAAATATGCCACTCCATCTATAAAAATTCCCAGGATGATTTACAAGCATGAAAACAACAATTTATTACTTTTTCAGAAGCAGATTATGTTTACAATTTCCCCCCTGTTTTTATTACTGGTACTATTTTTTTATATAGCCATGGACACAGGGCAGACAGGTAATGGTGCATCAGATATCTATTATGTGGAATGTAAATGGAATGCTTCTGCATGCTACTGTCCTAGTGAGCTTATATGCTGCTATAACCCCATTTAGGCATTCTGGTGCTAACTTTGTCAATTAAAATGAGCAGCAAGTGTTTTTTAAACATTATCTCAAAGCGTCATCCTAGATATATCTACTCAGAAGTAAGTTCTGTTGAGCAGAATTTACTTCCAGGTAACTCTGTGTAGAACTGCAGTCTTAGTCAAGTTGGTCTAGTTCTGCTGCATGATAGTATGAAATAGCTTTAAACTTATTTTTAAAAGATAGGTAGTGACCAGGATTTAAAGAATCCCATGTCTTCAGCAATTTGTTTTAGTGGTGTGCAGCTTTTTATGTTGCATCCAATAATGTTCTTATTTTCCAGATCAGCATTCTGGACTGGAGCTGCAGAAAACATGCCCAATTATTTACATCCAACATGTTGTTCTGTTCTCAAAGAACTGAACATGATGAAATAACTAATCTGACAATCCCTCAGTTTCACTTGAACTTCAAAATCCATCTTTCTGCATGGCAAAGTTATTTCTAGCTCTTTTTGTTCTCTGAAAATTTCAGTAGGATATAATTTAAATATCAGTCCAGAATATAATGTGTATTGCATTTGTGTAGCGTCTATGCAAGACACAGGGGTGTTTACTTGTTGTGCCTAAACTGGAACATTGTGCCTCGTAGCAGTGCTAAGCTAGAGAGGACTTTGGGGACAGAAAAAAGGTTATAAATCTTTAATAGCTGTTAATAGGCACTTTTAATGATGCATTTGCCATATGAAGGCTTCTTGAAACTTCTGAGTGGCAGCTGCTCCCTCTCAAGGAGCTAAATCATACATTTCCTTTTGTTAAATATATTAGCTGTACTGCATAGGTGTCTTCACATTACTTCCAGGAATGCTTTTTTCAGAGGTGGGGGGTAGCGTAGAGACCAGTCTATGTGGTAAGCTGGCCCATATGGGAACAGCCTGCTGTATGATGCAGTTGTAAAACAGAAGCAACTATAAGCACCTTCAATATGACAGCCACAGGAGAATCCGTCCTGAGGCTGCTAGACCTATAGCTTATGGTAGCTCTCTGTATTTCTACTTGTTTTAGAAAGGGCCTCAGGATTTCTTTGAAAAATATATATTCTAAGAGTAACCAATTGTTCCATGGAAGTTGAATTATTTTTCAGTTCACCATTCAGAGAGAATGGGCATGCAGTTGCTGTCTCAACTTTTTCTAAATAATTTTTAAAGCCCTGATTGGTTGTTCTGGTAAATCAGTGTGCAGTGTATTTGGCATATGAAGAAGCCTTCCTCCAAAATAAAATGCTGCTATTGTTTTAAACAGCATCTTACAGTGTCCTCCTAGACTATCTGGATACATAGAGATAGATATATAGACATATATACATGTAGATATCAGTGACATTTGAATGTCATTCTCTTTAAACAATTGCCTTAATGGGGTTGTAATTATAGCATGGATTCAGTAACTGCAGCTTAAAACATTGTGATCCTGTGCATGAAGCATGAAGACATTGTTTATTAAATGCTTGTGCTGTTTAATTCTTAATTGTAAGAGAGATATTGGGGGTAGAAATGTCAGTTGTTTTCCTGAATCTGGTAGGTAAAATGAGATGCTTGCACCTTTCTCAAAGTAGACCTGATTTTATTTTATTTTGAATAAAGGTAATTCAAAAGCTTTGCAAAAGATCTGTTCAGGGCACTGTTGGTCTAAACCCTCTCAGTGTGTTATAGAAAAAAAATGTGACCTGTTATTTCTAGCTAAGATAGCAGTCACAGCTTTCACATTAAATATCAAAAAACTGTGTTTCACTCACTCGTTTAAATTTAACTCTATTTTGTGTTTATATTTTGTGACATTGGACTCTTACTCTTTTCCTCAAGAACTCAATGCATATGTACATAGATATCTGTTTTGACTTTCCATGTTTATTCATTTTTAAACCCAGCCAGATGGGCGGGGTATAAATAATATATATATATTATTATTAAATTAAAAAACAATAATCAGGTTGGAGCTAAGACACCAAACCAAACCTATGGCTTGCCTGTTAAATTGGTGTTGAGGGTAAGTGTAAAGAGCTTTATTCAACATTGTATATCTGTATAGGACTCTCATGGTTTTGCATAGCACTGTAGTGCTAAATAGAAGAGCGGGATTTGTACCAACAAAACTACTGTTTCCCAGTACCAGTGGGAAGAGCCCTGTGCTCACATTGCAGATTGTGGGGTCCTGCATAATGTTCAGTTCATGCAAGTACCACAGTCACTATTGTCTACAATGTCATTGGGCAAGGATCAGTATGGCATGAAGACCTGCGTGGAGTTAGATTGCCCAGGTCAGATATTCAAGGGCACAAAGTAGGTGTTTGTAGTATCAAATTGCAAAATAAAAAAAGAAAAACCCTCCATATTACATCTGTTAAATTTGTGGATTATCTTAAAAGTATGATGAATGTCCTGGATATCCTGTGGAATAACTATGTAATGTTGCCTTAGAAAGCCATTTGTCTTTTTTTAAAAAAAAATCACCTTAGTTATATACAGATTGTGAAAACATACCTTTATTTAAATCAGATTATAAAGCAGTTTGCTTCTGGAACATCTGCCTATGGGGAATGGGGATTTTATTTTCAATAAATACTGAGTCTACAAAAATATTAATATGAGTCAGAACAGTAGGTGAACTGGTCATATTTTTTCACCACAGATTTTGTAAGTCAATGAAATACTGTGAATTTTGAGAATCCGAAACCGTTTTTATGGCATCCAGAATGTTATCATGGATGCCATGATAACCTGACACTGAGTGTATAAAAAATGGGTTCAGGTAATTAGAGGAGCTCTAAACAATTTTTCATGGGTTTGTTTGGGTGTGGGTAGTGACATTTATATACCATAGGTCAACAACTGGTCATTTGTGATCTGGATTCTCCGCTACATAATCATTTCTGTCACGGCTTCATGCCAGCTTGAAACAATTTCACGGAGAAATGAAGAGGTTGTGTCAGATAAACATATGGGTTATTAAAGCAGAAGAGATCTGTTGCTTATAAACACCAGTGCAAAGTTTTAGTAATGTTGCTTGCATCTCTTTCTAGGACAGATGGGCGTCGTTGGTCCCTGGCCTCCCTCCCCTCATCTGGATATGGAACAAACACTCCCAGTTCAACAGTTTCAGTAAGTAAATTTTCACAATGGTTAGTTAATTAGTAAAGTACTTGTAATTCTTCTTGTTTCCAGTAGTTAATGGTGATTTCTACCTGTTATTTTACTACATGCATTATAACTTGTCAATTTGACATTCACTGTTTTTGTAACTCTTCTGTAGTGGGACTTCAAAAGTTTTTCAAATAAATTTCCCTCTATCAGGTTTCAAAGGAATGGTACATAATTCAGTGGAAGATTAAACATCTGCAAATCTCAAGGAGGTGTCCTAAACCATATTTATGCAGCTGATGACCTCTGAAAGACCATGACTTTAGGACTGAACCTAACCATATGACAGAGTGTTGCATGCAAGGCATTACAGTGCCAGCACTTACCAGTGCTAGTTAAGTTTCTCCTAAAAAGATACTGTGGAGTCCAGTGAGCTGCCATTATTTTATTTTATTTTATTTTATTTTATTTTATTTTATTTTATTTATTTCATTTCATTTCATTTCATTTTATTATTATTTTCTGTGTCCAACAGAATCACATGTATATGGAAATCAGTCTGACAGGGTTTAATATTTTTTCCACTGCTAAATGTGAAGTGGATGCTTAAATTTGCCACTGTACTCTGTCCTGAGTCCCTCCGGATTTGGTTTAGACTTGTCCCTTAAGAGTTTGGTAAAGAGATACCATTAGTTGAAAGCGTTGTTCTGAAGTCTTTAAGTCCTCCAGTAATGCAGGGTTTTCTGAGGCACTTAGTACCTCAGGCTGAAAGTTGTTAACAGATGTTTTAATTGCCAGTACTGCCATCTTGCACCTTTACTTAAAAGCTATTAATCCTGTGACAGTTACAGCATAGATGCAGCCACACCCTCTATCCCACATTTCCACCTTGTATCACTAAACCTTGTTTTTATGTAATTTGTCTTAAGTGAGACAGTAATAACCTACTAAGAGCATGTTTTGAAAATATTATTCATAAAAAATTGCATGCTCACACAAAAGAAAAGCACTGCAAATTAGTAATCCCCCACTTTTTATGGATAGCCTCATCTTTTTATAGAAAACTTCAGTTAATTTAATATTTATACTTTTATGCCTCCCTTCATCCCATTATGATTTCAGGGTGGTGAACAAACATAAATCTTGTTACATTCAGTTGTTCAGTGCAGGGCTTGCCAGCAAGTGGTTTGATGAAGCACGTGAAGAAAAATGGTTAATTCTTGCAGGAATAGTTATTCACTAAAGGAATTCACCAATGACAGCTTGAAGATTCATAAGCATTTTCTTCTACCTCTTGAAATGAAAGAACTCGTGAAGTGTGTTCATCTATGTCAAGTCTTGTGCCTCACATTAAGTGTTCCCTTGTATATACTTTGTTCTTAGTCATCATGTTCATCTCAGGAGAAGCTGCACCAACTGCCTTATCAGCCAACACCAGATGAACTCCATTTCTTGACAAAGCACTTCAGCACAGAGAGCATCACTGATGAGGAAGGGCGGCATTCTCCAGCAATGCGCCCCCGATCTCGCAGCCTCAGGTGAGCTTCACACTCTACTTCTGGCATCAGCAATCTGGTTCACCTGCCTAGTTTTCTGCTTCACACTTGCAAGAATAACGACTCCACTGCAGCAGCAACAAAACAGCTAAAGGAACTCCTTGTGTAAACCAAGCACAACATGACTTCCCAGCACAGCCACATTAGAATCATGAAACCTCTCAGTTGCCATTATGCTGGTACAAACTAATGATTTTTAGGATGCAGTACCCTTCACTTGAAAGTTCCCTTATGTCCCAGTACTGGGTAAAGAAAATGTCTTGTTTTCCCACTCTTCTAAACTGATGAGTAGTGCTGCATGTCCTGTTTTAACCTGCTTGCAGTGATGATGATGATGATGATGATGATAATAATAATAATAATAATAATAATAATAATAATAATAATAATAAATTTTATTTATATCCTGCCCTCCCCAGCCAAAGCCGGGCTCAGGGCGGCTAACAACAATAAAACAGTACAAAAGTACAGCACAAATGATGATGGTCTTGGCCCTCACTGCCAGATGGAAAAGCTCTAACTGGCAGCTGTGGTTATGCTAAAGGCTTTAATGCTCAAATGAGATCAGTACGTAAGGTAATAAACACAAGCCAATATGTTGATCCAACAAGTAAAACGCCCTCTGCACCTTCCTAATGAAGAACAGGGCAGCCACAGCAATTAGTTCATCAAACAGCTGGAGTCCCAAGAACGGACATTCCTTTGAATGAGTTGGCTTGCATCTGCGCTGGTGTCTGTGTCCATGGAAATAGAGGAGGAGTCCAGACCCCCTCAGCATCAGACTTACTCTCAGTTGCCACTCCAGAAGGGGAAGGATCATCACTAAGAGGGAGAAGTGGTTCCATAGTAGGTGGTGTTAGGCTAAGGCTATCCAGTGCCACAGAGGTGGGACGCTTCTCCAACAACCTACTCAGCTCCTCCCCGCCATCTTAATTTCTGTCCCCCAAGCCACTGAACCACTCATTCCCAGGGATCAGACACTTCTTACAGATGAGACACTTCTTTGTAGTTTCCCAGGCTAAAGCCAATCATGCAATATGCTTCATCACACTCTTTCCACAATCAAGTAGTCATTTGATTTGGCAAGTTTTATTTCTAATGCCAGTTTTATTGCTAGCCTGGAAAGCTACTAGTATGTTTAGCTGTTCTATGTTTTGGAGAAGAGACTCTGTTGTCCATCTATTTATTTACATCTTTAACACTTCCACTGTTCCCATGACTATTGCCTAGTCTGTAGGTAGAGTACTATATTTGATTGATAAATCAGTTCTGAAACATGTCAGACATTAATCTTTGTAAATTTAACCTATTGGTATTTTAAAAAATGTAAGCTATTTTTGCTTCAATAACTTTTTCTAAAGACAGCTGATAGTGATAATTATTGTATAAATTATGCTTCTAATCCAGGGTAGTCATAAGAATCATAGTGTTGTGGAATTGGAAGGGACCACAAAGGTCATCTGTTCCAACCCCCTGAAATGCAGGAGCCTTTTTGCCCAACATGGGGCTTGAACCCACAACCTTGCCCTCAGAGAATAAACTGAAGAGCTTGTGGAAGTTTAGTTTGTGTACTTTTTATTTTAAAAATTGCCTTCCCCATGATAGATGTAACCATTAGCTGAAATCTTATAAATTATGCTAATACTTTGTCTTTATGCTTTATACATGAAGCGTTTGTCAACATTATAGTTTACTAAATTATTACATTTATGCAGGACTGGAAAAGGCAACAAATTATAAATATAAAACCAAAAAGGGAAAACGTGGCTCTAATTTCCTATAGTTAATCAAGGAATGAAGTGTAATTTCTATCTGCATTACCTCATTTTCCCTTAAAGGCTACTTAACGATAGAATGAGTCATAGCATTACATTCTGGCTTCTGTTCTGTGATGATGAAAGGAAAGGAAATCATGCTCTTTGTGTACCCTGTTAGAATTTAAAATATATTTTTTCAAGCAATGGTATGGTTCCTTAACATTATACTCAAGATGATCAACAGAATTTTCTTGCTGTAACACCTGCCTGGTTTACATGCCAGTATGACATATTTTAATCTCTAATCTGAGAACCAGTATTGTGGCGTAATGGTTAGAGGGTTGGACTACGACCTGGGAGACTAGAGTTCCAATCCCTACTCACTGGGTGACCTTGGGCCAGTCAACATCTCTTAGCCTACCCTACCGTTCAGGGTTGTTGTGAGGATGAAATGGGGAGGAAGAGAACTATTTACGCCACCTTGATCTCTTTGGAAGAAAAAGGTGGTATATTAAATAAATAACTCTCTATCTTATCTATCCATCATGCTCAGTGGTTTCTGAAGACATTTGGCCTCACAGCAGACTCTTGTCTCCACTATTTTTTGGAGACAATGCAAAATTCAAATCACATTGGGTAAAATGCCTCAGTAGTAATCCTCCCACACTCTCATTTAAGGAGGAAACAGGTTATGTGAAATCTGTCCTGAAAATCAGGACCTGAGCTCATGGTTTGTTCTTCCCCATCTGAACAAACCACGAATGATAATGAAGGTTTGTTCATATCTTACAGCCCATAGTCAAGGAAAGCAAACCGGAAGCCTGGGTTTGGACAGCATGACAAGCCAATGTCTGGTTTCTTTAGTCTGGCATGGGAGAAGTGCCAGTCAGTGCTGCCAGTACTGAGCTGAGAAGACCAGTGGTGTAACCCAGTATGTTGCTAGCATGTAAATTCACTTTCAGTTTAGAAACTTTAATCTTCCTTTTATACAATGAACTCAAAGTAACTCACATTAACTTCATAGTACATATTTTAACAACGGTGTTTTCTAATAGCTCAGAAACCAATGTTTCTTTCCCCAGCTGGTTAAATAATTGAGTCTTTACTGTTTGTGAATTTTCAGTGTAAATAGGCACACAAATACACACTATTTGTTTGTGCATAGTTGGCCTCACACAGATGACTGAGATTGCAAAAGAAAATCCTAATAATATTCCAACCTATACTTAACTAAGGGGTGGGCATATTCTTTCTTCAGCAATAGCAGCATTGCTGTTGTTTATATTTGCCCAAGGTAGCAAGAGAGAAACTTTGGTAAAGGCTATACCTTAACTATTTATGTGCTTGTGCACACATTCATGTGTAATTACATCAGTGTAGTGAAGACTGTAGTTTGCACATATGGCACAATCACACTACCTATCACATTCTTTAACATTCTTAACTTTCTCCCTAGTCCTGGCCGTTCTCCAGTGTCCTTTGATAGTGAAATAGTAATGATGAACCATGTATACAAAGAAAGATTTCCAAAGGTAAGAACCATTTTCATAAATTTATTTTTCAGTCCATTTATTGAGGCACTAAGAGCAGATTTCTGATACAAAGACATTCTTCAGTCTTCCAATTCTTAAGGAAAATGGCCCTGTTTATTTAAAATTAAAATTAAAAAACAGACCCCAATCATTTTTGCAATCAATATTGAATGAAATCAAATTTATATTGCATTTATACCAAAACTGTAGGTGTTATGTAAAAAATCTAGCAAAACACTGTCATCTTGCCCTCATATATGTGGGGAAACTTTTAAAGTTTTAATGACTTGTGATGCAAAACATTTGTTTTGTTTTAATGGTAAATATAAGCTCCTATCATGGTCTGCATCTGAAAGGGCCATATCTTTGGTGCCATGGTTGAGCTGGAAAGAAACAACACATACGGCACAGTAGAGACGGTTAAGTGCATTGCTGCATAATTTTTTTGTAGGCTGGAGCATTGTTTTGCTGTTTTAAATGTAGTTAAATTATTTTACTCCTTACAAAACACGTTCTGCCAGTTGCTTTGTAGACTATTTTGTGTGTATAGAAAAACATACATATCTAGGTTAATGTGTAAGGTAAAGGTGAAGGGACCCCTGACGATTAAGTCCAGTCGCGAACGACTCTGGGTTGCGGCACTCATCTTGCTTTACAGGCTGAGGGAGCCAGCATTTGTCCGCTTCTGCAGACAGTTTTTCTGGGTCATGTGGCTAGCCTGACTGAGCTGCTTATGGAACAACCAGAGCAGCGCATGGAAACGCCGTTTACCTTCCCACCGGAGTGGTACCTATTTATATACTTGCACTGCGTGCTTTCAAACTGCTAGGTTGGCAGGAGCTGGGACAGAGCAACTGGAGCTCACCCCGTCGTGGGGATTCAAACCACTGACCTATCAATCGGCAAGCCCAAGCGGCACAGTGGTTTAACCCACAGCGCCACCCACGTCCCAGGTTAATGTATAAGATAAACAAATTGCAGGAGGGTCTTACCATTTTGTGGCTTTATGGACATCATCCTTCCTAGGAAGGATGTATGGAGCCAACCACACATTCGTAGGACATTCATTAATTAGAACTTAAAGTGGTATTCAACCACTTGGAGTGGATTTGTTGACATTAATGAACATGACCAAGTTATCCATTACTTTCAGTGGGTCTACTCTGTGTAAAACGTAGTTGAATACCACCCATAGTTTTTCTACTGAGGACAAATAGCAACTTTGGGGAGATAGAGATGAGGGGGAAGGCTAAACTTCCCTCTTCCTCTTTATGAAAAAACCACACCCCACTTCCTACTTTCACAGCTGCTGCTCTGATCGAAATCAAGGCATGGTTATATTGAAGTAAAAACATCTAAAGGGCCAAATTACACATTGTGAAAGCTTCCATTTCATCTCCTCCACCTAATATGTAGTTTAGCCTATGTATTTCAACCAGTTTTACACCTAGGGTGTTCTAGTTTACTTGAAATTTATTTGTGTGCGTTCTAAATTAGTGCACCTTTCACCTAGAAATTGCTTCAACTTCATTACACTGAAGCATTCAAATTAGGAATGGTGGTGATGGAGGACAACGCTTGTTCAGTCTCTGTAGCCAAAATTCCTAAACATTCAAACAAAACCCATGAGTTAGATTTGATATGTTTACTTCAGTTCAAATGTAGATATTTTCGTAGCAAAATGTCTGTAACTATTCTTCTACATTGTTTAGGCCACAGCCCAGATGGAGGAACGGCTGGCCGAGTTTATTGCATCCAGCGCACCAGAGAACGTGCTACAACTAGCAGATGGGGTCCTAAGTTTCATTCACCATCAAGTTATTGAATTGGCCAGAGACTGCTTGGATAAATCACGTGAAGGACTTATTACTTCTCGGTACTTTTATGAGTTGCAGGAAAACCTTGAGAAGCTCCTACAAGATGTAAGTATTTAATTCACAGGCTATCAGCTTCAGCCTGCCTTGCTGTAACCTGAAATAATTCACATGGCAACCCTCCACATAGTGCAGGCTACATCCACAAAACACAGGGGCAAACAGGATGCACCATACAGGTGCTTCAGAGCAACACCCCACCCCAGTTAATTCAAGCCATAGTCCATCTAAATGGAGAAGAAAACGTTTGCTTCATTCAAATAGTGAGAGGATTATTTATACCTAATGTGTGAAATTAATTTTATCTGTTAGATTTAAGTAGCTTTTGATGCTATGGTTTTATTTTGTATTTAAATTGTTTATATTTTAACTATCGAAGGCACCCAGTGAATATTATGTAATGAGGTGTTGTGCCATAAATAAATGAGTAGAGTTTACCACATTTATCCAGATCTATATTTATTAACCTCCCTTTGTTTCTGAACTGTCCTTCTACAGGGGGAGCCAATGAGATTTGAATTGTCAGGGGGAGCTGGTACTTGCTAACCCGCCCCCCAAATTGGCCACCTCTACAAAAGAAGGCATGAAGATTAGGTAGTGGGAAGAAATATATTTGGTATAAATGTTAATGTACCTGAAAGGAGCAGGATAAAGGAGAGTCTGTAGGATTCCTGTTACAAAGAAAAGCGAGACACTCCTATTTTCCCTCCTCTTCTTTCTTTGCTCTAAAAATACCGGCCTCCAAGTTTATTATGTACATACCCTCCTGCATAGTCTACCTTCTGTTATGACTGGATACACCCCAGATTTCTCATAACAACGTCTCTGTTTATCACAAACTCAGGGTTTATTTTAAACCAGTCAATTGTAGAAAGAATCAGCCATGTAGGTGTACTATATTCTTGGTTGAAGATGTACTAATACAGTCCAATTAGGCACTCTTAATTTGTAGGTCTCATTGAAAGTCCTAAACATATGCTGAAATCAGTCATAGATGAAAGCACTTGACTGTGGTGGGACTGCATCTAGCGTTTGTAAAGTCTCCCAAACACCATTTACTACAAATGGAAATGTTGGACTACAACTCCTATCATCTCTTACCATGCTGGCTGGAATTAATGGGATCTGGAGTTTGACAAAATCTGGGGAGGGGGGTCATGAGTTCTCAAGCCCTGCTTGATTTAGACTGAACAGTTAACCTTTTCTTCTAAAACTGTATTGTTATATAAGATTTATTTGAAAGTTTGGGGAAATGCGACTAGAAATTGATTATATTTTATGAAAACACATGAGTCAGAATTTTGGAAACAAATACTTACTATATATGCATTGAAATTAGCTTTGTTAACTGAAGGATAATAAAAATTGAGAATTAAGAAAAGTAATAACCTTCCCACTGAATTACTAGAAAGCATGAAATGCATACACATTTGACTTTGAAAACAAACAAAGAAGAAACAATTGAAAAACTTGTAGATACAGCAAAGCCACAGAGGTGTTAGTAAGTTTATATCAGTAGCTGCTTGTGTTGCCCACTTAACCTGAAATCCTGATTAAAGTTGCTGTTCTTAATAGGGTTTAAGTGCATTGGTTCTTGTATGGCTGGCTTGATCTATATCAGTATATTAGCTCAATTACAGAGTTGTGACTTGAATATCACTGCTGTTGGTCCTGCTAAACCCCAGGGGAGGACAGTGATTTTAATTTCATGCCCCAGTGGTTACAGTTAGTGACGGATGAGTCTTTCAGATAAGGGAATCACTTTGTAAATTGCCCATTGCTACCTCCAGTACATATGTCACTGGAAATGACTTCGTTTCTATAAACAAATGACACAAGCTTCAGCCCATAGCCCTTGTGGTTACCCCACCCCCTTCCCTCAAGGAGGCGGGGGGACCTGAAATGACACCCGCAACCTTCAGACAAGCATGTTGTCATTGGGAGCTGCTAATTAGATGGCATGCATCATACCAAGGGAAGGGAGGCAAACGATAGGCAGTTGTTTGGCATATAACCTATTCACTGAAGATGCAATAAAAGTGGGATGTCTTCTAAACAAGACATTTGGAGAGATGTCGAGGCTATTGTGTGAAATACGGAAACAAGAAACAACGATTTTACTAAGGACTCTGGAGCTGCAGCACTGTGCAGATATCATGGCTGAGTGGCTGCTACAAGTTGTGTTCATTTTTGTGTTTATGTAATCTTGTTTCTAATTGTTGTGTTTTTAATTTCTACATAGCTTAACTTTTCAATACTCAGAGCAAATTACAAGTTGCAGTAAAACTTTCAATCTAATTCTAGATATAGCAGTTTTAAAAGTTGCTGAACGTTTTTATTAACGTAAATGGACATGATCGCATGGCAAACTTCTTAAAATCTGTTTTACGTAAAGCTAGTCCTTGTTGGTCTATGAAAATTGTTTTCAGTATTTAAAACATTGGTTTCCTTTCTGAATAATCATACTACCTCATATTATGTTTCAATGAGTTTATATATTAGGAGGAATGGTTTTTAAAAACTTTTTAATTTTTTTTTTTACAAAATCCAAACTAAATCAATTAAAGGAATTGTACAGTTTCCTTTAATGGAATGTGAATTACAAATTCTGAAATACTTGGCATTGCAATATGTATCTATATATTGCATTAGTTTAAGAGATTTGAAATCTTTCCTGTGACATGTTGAGTGAAGGGCTTATGTACTGTGCATGCATACTCTAAACAGATATTGTAAGCAGAATTAGATCTAAATTTGTAAACAGAATTACATACCAAACAGTCATTCTAATATGTGAGCCAAATTAAGTAGTTGGTAATTTCCCCATAAACAACAGGGTGTGTATGTCTCTTCTTAAATACATACAGTGGTCTCTGTTTGCAGTTTGTGCCAATCTTATTTTTCCACATTCCTTAGTGATGCCAGTGCTTTCTTACTACTTGCCAGTGTATGAATTTTCATTTCTTTTCAGTGAACGTTAGCAAGCAATTTCTTTGTTGCTGGTAGTTACCTGCACATTTCTTGATTAAATGCTTGTGCCTGCAAGCTGCTAAAAAGCTCAGGTTATTTTTATTTATTTTTTGTCCCCCATATGGTCTTTGAAACCTGTTTCTGAGTATTATTTATCATTCCAGTGAACATACCTGTAGTTGTGTTTAATTTCTCTGGAATACTATGAGCTTGAAGAGTGAACTATGTCTTACATGTTCTTTGTATAGCTATTATTGTATTGAGCTAGGGTGATGAAAAAAAATATTCTTTTCTTTTCTTGTAAAATGTGCACAGAAGATTTAGTGGGCCAACAAAATGCTGACTGTCCCAGTGTTTGAATATTATGTCATAAATCAACAAATAAAAACATTCAACTGAACCAGTCCATGTGGCTTTATAATGTATAGATACTATTTGTACTATGACATTAATAATAAAATATTGATGGCATTCTGCACACAACTCTATAGACACCTTGTTCAGCTTACTATTTCCTTTTGGGCCTATTTTTGTGTGCACTGCAGTTTGTTTAATGTCTTCATGGAAGAATTATAAAATAGAGTATCTTTGAGAGTGGAAGTGAAAAAAACAACACAAAGAAAAGTCAATGTCAAGTAAATCTTGAAATAAAAACCTATTTTGGCATAGAAAAAAAATCAATGTATAATTAATTAACACTCTTTTTTGAAAGAAAGATAACCCTTTAAAAAGTTTCCAGTGAGTTTACTGTGAATAAACCTTCTGCAATATTGTTTGTGAATTGGCAGAGAATATTTTAGTGTCAAAACTTTGGCAACACAAAACTTGAAAAAAGGAAAAGGCTGCCTTTCTTCTATCATGCCTTCAGTGAATTATAGCTAAATAGCTGATGATAGCTACTCTACTTGATTTATGAGGGACCAATTCTTTGTTTAAACCATGATGTGACATCCTTTCCACAGGCTCACGAGCGATCAGAGAGCTCAGAAGTGGCATTTGTTACCCAGTTAGTGAAGAAGTTGATGATAATCATTGCACGGCCAGCACGATTGCTAGAATGTCTGGTAAGTAAAAATCGTTTTTTAGGAGGTGTAGCAATATATTGTTTGATGACTATGAAATGTAATTCCAGTGGAATCTTAACAGATTTTACCAACTGATAATGCATACAACAAGATAGGCTCTGAAAGAGCATACATTAGGAAAGACTTGGTGATTCTGTGAGAAGTACATAGTTCTATAGAAGTACACTGGCTATTACGTTGTTTTTTAAGTGTTTCTCTGCAGAATAGACCTTACCAGTTTTTAAGTAGTCATTATGCACAGGTAATGATAATAGATGCAGACTAGAAGACCGTGCAATGACTCTTCATGTCCAGCAGGAGATTTGATTGTTCTCTCCTGGAACAGCATCATGGCAAGTCACTTTGGATAACATGGGTAATTCCAAGCATGTGTTAGGCTGTGGCCTTGGAGAAGCTGTTTAGGATGAGAAACTGCAAGTTTTGGAATGTATTGCAAATTTATGCATGCACATAAAGGGTCTCTGTAGGTTGTGGATCATGCCCATAGAAGCATGGTGATACAGGAAAACTTGCTAAGTTTCACAACAGATACTATCTGTGTCAACTAGTTTCATTGTTAGGGTTTTTTTCCTTAAAAAAAATCCTTGTACAACATGTAGCAACATTAATTAATTAAACACCTTAGAAATTTACATTTTTAGAACTAGAGCAGGCAGTGCCCTTATAGTCCAATTGCAATCTTTAAAATGCAGTATATTTCATACTTAAAAGACTCCCTTGCCAGGTGCATGTCTAGGTCTGAATTCTTCAAGGAAGCAGACTCCAGATGTTTGCTAGACCTGTTTCCCACTGCATGCCGGCCCCTACCATACTTAGACAATGGTTGCAATATTAAATGTAAGTACAGTGGTGCCCCGCAAGACGAATGCCTCGCAAGACGGAAAACCCGCTAGACGAAAGGGTTTTCCGTTTTTGAGCTGCTTCGCAAGACGATTTTCCCTATGGGCTTGCTTTGCAAGACGAAAACGTCTTGCGAGTGTTCCGATTTTTTTTCGCTCCCCCCTTTTTCTAAGCCGCTAATAGCCTTTTAGCCGCTAATCCGCTAAGCCTTTAATAGCCACTAAGCCTTTAATAGCCGCTAAGCCTTTAATAGCGCTAATAGGGTTGCTTCGCAAGACGAAAAAACCGCTAGACGAAGAGACTTGCGGAACGGATTAATTTCGTCTTGCGAGGCACCACTGTAATGGCTGTAGTTTAGCTGAGTTGATAAGCTTCCGCAGTTAACAATATGTGAAGTTCTGTTAAAATGGGGTGCTTGAACTGAAGCAGTTAAAATCAGCTCTGGGCCTGCAGACTCCCAGGTGAGGTGGCAATCAACAGGGCAATTACATGCAACAGTGGGAGAAGTTATGGGCAAGTAGGGCAAGTATTCATCTGTGGTGAGTGTGTCTCCAAGTAGTTTCTGGGGAATCATCAGTTAATGCAGTTTATACTGCCTTAAGGTCCTCTGATTAATGTTGTAGCAGTGATCATTGTCTTCCATATTCAACACATAATAAGAAAGAACATTATGTTTGTTTATCTATGATGCCATTGTACTTGTTGGGCCTTTTCTCTCATCTGAAATTTTATTTGTTTATTGATGTTTATGTTTGATACATGTGAGTAATGGTAACAATGCTTGCTGACTCCCAAGTGGGGGCTTTGAATGGTAGACAACCATTTCATATTGCAGACTGTTGTATGGAGGACTGCTGTGTATTTGCCAAAAGTCCTCTTGGTGCATGAAATTAATTTATTTCATTTATAGCCCACCTGTCTGCCAGTTTACAAATCTTTGGATCCTGACTACATTATTTGAACAGAGCTATATCTATTTTAGATATAGCAAACCACCCAGAAGCAATTTACACAAAGAAGAACAGAAAGCACTCACCAACCTGAGGAAAGACAACAACATAATCATTCTCCCAGCAGACAAAGGTAATGCCACTGTTGTGATGAACACATCGGACTACCAAGCAAAACTATCAAATCTACTCCAAGACCCTACCTACCAACCTATAAAAACAGATCCCACCACCTATCTGGAAAAAACCACCAAATCCAAAATAAAAGCCTCTCCTATCAGTGAAGAAATCCAGCTAAGAATCATCCCCAGAGAAAAATCATCCAGATGCCCCAAACTCTACGGTCTCCCCAAGATACACAAAGAAGGAACACCACTCAGACCAATAGTCAGCTCCATAGGCTCACCTCTACAAAATCTCGCTAAATTTCTCGCTAAGCAACTTCAGCCCTATGCAGAATCCATCGCTTCACACGTTACTAACTCCTTCCAGTTCATAGAAACAATAAAGAAGCAAAACCTACATCCCGATGACCTACTTGTGAGCTTCGATGTTGTATCTCTCTTCACACAAGTGCCCATTAATGAAGCCTTGACAGCCATTCAAAACAAATACAATCCCCCCGAATACATCCTGGATCTGACCAACCACTGCCTAACCAACACGTACTTCATCCACAATGGACAAAGATACAAACAGATAGAAGGAGCACCTATGGGATCACCCCTCTCACCGGTCATCGCAAATTTGTACATGGAACACTTTGAAACCAATGCTTTAGACAAGTCAGAACACAAACCCAAACTTTGGCTCAGATATGTTGACGACACCTTTGTAATTTGGCCACACGGGAAAGAAAAACTAGATAGCTTCCTCACACATCTCAACAGCCTACACCCCAAAATACAATTCACTATGGAAATAGAAGCCAACAACCAACTTCCCTTCCTTGACGTCCTAATCTACAAAAAACCTGATGGCTCCCTAGGACACACTATCTACCGGAAAAAAACACACACCAACCGCTACTTACATGCACAATCACACCACCACCCTGCACAAATAAACTCCGTAGCCAAGACTCTCATCTCCAGAACCAAACGCCTGGCTGACAAAGACCACTTGACAACTGAGTTACAGAATCTCTCAAATGTGTTAATCGCCAATGGATACCAGCAAAACAGGGTTACGAAGCTAATCCAAAAAGAAACACCCCCCAAAAACCAAGACACAGAAGAAAACAATGGCATGGCCCTCCTTCCTTATATCAAGGGCACTACAGATAAAATTAGCAAAATCCTCCATAAACACAATATCAAAACAGCCTTTTGCACCAACCAAAAAATAGCCAATATCCTCAGAAACCCCAAAGATAAAATCCAGTTGGAAAACCAAGGGGTCTATGAAATACCCTGCAAAGTCTGCCCAGCCACGTACATTGGACAAACAAACAGACGAATAAATGCACGTATCGCAGAACACAAGAATGCCGTCAAAAAAGAAGAAAAAACTTCCTCTCTTTTCCAACACATGAAAGAAACAGGACACGAAATTAATTTTGCAGACTCCAAATTGCTCTTTAACATGGAACATCACCACAAGAGAATAATCATGGAAGCCATCGAGATAGAGAAACACCCTCACAACATGAACAAGCGTGACGACACGTCCCGCCTGCCAGACATCTGGAAATTAGCCCTCCCCACAAAAACCGACACCAGAACCAGAGGCACACAGAACGCCATCACCAATCAACCACACCAGACCCAAACCCAGACCCTCTCCACAGATAAATTACAGACACCATCCAGTAGCCAAACCATAGTGGCACCTCCGGATGCTGCACCCCCCTGCAATCCCTACACAGATCTGGCTGGCACAGGGCACAAAACCACAGCTCGCCCCTATACACGAAGCCAAGCCAGAGCACAACTAAGTGCAGTACAGCCATCTTCTCAGAAAAACTCTTCACAAGCTCAAGAGGTCAAGACACGAAAGCTTTAGCAACTAATCCACACTTAATGACCCACCTAAGTGGTACTCAGTATATCACTCAAGAAATCACTCAAGATATCCCTCAAGTAATTAAGGAACAAAAGAAGAAAAGGCACACTAACCTGGGAACTTCCTCTCTGCCCAGAACGTTGGAGGCTATACACCACACCCCCTCAACAGTATTTATAGGAACTCAAACACTGAGATCCTGCTCTGTTCCAGTAACAAGAAGCCGAAAGCACCAGCCTGAAGATGACGAGTGAGACCTCGTCGAAACGTCGCCTAGACACCCCAACTCTTACACGGGAAGACACCCGAAGACACCAAAACCTGCATATATATATATATATATATATATATATATATAAATTTTTTTTATCAGTTTTCAATTACAAAAAAATCCAATATATGCCACATTTTATCATTGCCATGATCAGAGCTATATCTAAGTATCCTATTTTAACTAATAATGAACTGTATTCATTTGCTGTAGAAAAAATAAAGCATTGTTTACTTGATTAAACATTTGGGGGAAAGTGCACTTTCAGAGTAGTACATGTGGAACAAAATGTAATGCATTTCTTCAAAAAGTTGGTCACTATGATGTTCATATCATGGTTCTTGTTTGTGAAGTCCATCTGAAAAATGATATTTAAATACCATAAACAAATAAATAATTGTTCTTCTGCAATTTGACCCCCCCCAATGTCTAAACAAGGTTGCTTCTGGAAGGTTCTTAATTGGACTGGTCTTTCATCCTTTTGAAAAGAGAATGGCAGGTGTATTCAGTAACATCTCAGAAATCTGAGTAATAAATTCCAAAGGCTGTTGTGATAGTCATGTAAATAATGTGGCAAGATCCCAGATTATAAAGTACGGGACGTTTCTAATTTAGCTGTTGCTCTAATATCCACCCTCTCTTATATACCCATAATTTTTATGCTTACTTTACTATACCATGTAATCCTAGTGATAGTTTCACATTATCTATTATGAATATAAAATTTAGTAGTAGGTGTCTTACTCTCAGTACTATTGATTTCTTGTAACAAAACAGCTTCTGGTTTTATTTGCCTTAACTTTATGAGCACCGTAGACAGATAGATGAACTCTTAAATGCCCAGAATTGATTACTTCAGGTTGTTTCCTACAAAAGATACACTATCAGCAATGTGATTGACTTCCAAGATAAAATTACTGAACATATTAATCATTTACTTGTGCACTTCTAAAAGCAGTGTTTTTTTATATGAGCATTTTAAATTTGCAGAAATCTGCTTGATTAATCTTTTCATTCCATCTTTGATTTTTGTCAACTACTCACTTTATTCTGATATACTGTGTTGTCATTTTTCTTCATCCTCAGATATCTTTTCTCATCACTGAATCTTGGGTTATGGGATTTATACATAGACTCCTAGTATTGCACTGTATATTATGTCCTAACAGTCCTTTTACGAGTTTTGTGCACCACCCTTCTTTCTTGCTGGCTTATGCTTTCAGATTAAACACTGCAGTTTGAGGTCAGTTGTAGGTACATTTCTCAGTGGATAGAGCACTGCTAAAGATGGGCCTGGACTAAAATCCCATCTCAGCCTGCTACACCTCCTGCGAAGGCTTGTACAAGCTATTTTTATGTACAGTAACTGTTCCCCATCCACAGAATGGGAATAAAAGGGCTTGTTTTGTCTCTTTCCTTTCTAATTATTGGGAATAGGGTGATAAATGAATGTTACCATGATTATGAAAAGATAAAATGTCAAGTTCACATTATTTGCTCTTCCTGCTTATTATGCTAGGCAATACTCAATGTGATGTTATAATTCTGATGTGTATAATCGCTTCTTCCTCCTGCCCCTTTTCCATGGTGCCTTAAATTTTCCAAAGTAAAAAAATCACAGTAATCCCCAATAATCGTTGACTAGGGTTGGTTTTTTACACAAGACAATAGACAGTCTTATTGCTGTGCATATTGTACCAGTGTGAGATGAGCTGTTGGCTGCTGAATCCAGTTCATAACTTGAATGTAGAAGGACCCACATGTTTAAAGTGTTTGTAAATGGCGTCTTTATTCTTATCATTCTTAAAATATCTCGCCACCCAGAGTTATAGTCTTTTGCTTTGGGAACCGAATTAACCTCTTGTATTCTTGTGCTTTAGGAGTTTGATCCTGAAGAGTTCTACCATCTGCTAGAAGCTGCTGAAGGCCATGCCAAGGAAGGAGAAGGAATTAAATGTGACATCCCTCGTTATATTATTTGCCAGCTGGGACTCACCAGGGATCCCCTGGAGGGTGAGGACTTTCACTTTGCTTTCTTAGGACTATGTAGAACACAAGAAGGTTAAGAAACAAAAACCCTCCTTGTTACCTCCAGTGCAATCCTATGCATGTCTGCTCAGAAGTAAGTTCCACTGAGTTCAATGGAACTTACTTCCGCGTTTGTGAGTATCATATTGCAAGCTTAGTCTGAGGGCTGATTCACACATTAAGAAATACAGTGGTTGTGTATTAAGTGTGAGAGGTAAACTGCTTTTTTTAAAAAATTGTTTATATACAGTAATTACATAGTGAGTGAGAGCTACAGTTATCACCAGGTGCCCACAAAGTATTTCAAAAGGTGGTTCCCTTTGCGGGGTGCATGCAGTGTACACAGTAACATCATAATGTGTGGCGTGGCCCTGGGTGGCACATCTTTGACTGACATATTTTCCATCTTCAGCATTCAGTGCTCTCCAGCTTCCAGGTAAATGGTGACTTTTCTGATGTACTGTTTTCTCATCAGAATCTTTGAGATGAAATGGACACTTTTGTAAAATTGTGAAATTATTGCTTTAACCCTAAATGAACACACATGTTGCAATTCGTTTGTTTAAATGTTCTGGAGAAACTTTTGATTAAAGAATCCTGCTATGAAAAAATATTATGAACCACCACCTTCTTCCACCTGACGCCTTCAGATTTTGGCCACATACTCTTGAGTATGGAGAACCGTGTGTCTTAGTTTGCATGTGGGTGAAGAAACCAGGTATGTGATCACCATATTGCATACTATTATATCCTAAGAGTGTGCATTTCTGGTTTCCCCCCAGAAATGGCCCAGCTGAACAGCTTTGATAGTCCAGACACTCCAGAGACAGATGATTCTACTGAGGGAAAGGTACTGAGTTAAAGGATCACTTTTAATCATATAATAGCAGGTCTGTAATAAAGCCATTCTGTGTTAATAGGGTATTATTAAAGTCTAAATTGTGCATGGATATAATCATTTCTGTTCATGAAGTATACCTGAATGCTCTATATTTAAAAAGGAGATTAAAATTTTAAACTCTTCTACCGCCCTGGCCCCCAATGCATTGCCATACATGAAACAGTAAGAATTGCTCCAGTCTTTCTCTGGATAATACCAGTAAAGAGCTACAAAAGTGTATGTTAAATTGTTGAGATAAAAGAGGTAGAACAAAGTTTAAGAATAGAGATTTTAGACGCACAATGAAACCATTTAAAGACGCTTCCAAAGCAGATTTGGTTGTGATTGGCTTTAGACTTAAATAGATATTTTTTTAAAAGATTAACATTAAAAGGAGAGTGAAAAGTATTTCTGGTGTTTTCAGAGTCGGGGAGCCACTGTGCAAGCCAAGAAAACTCCATCTGAAGAGGAATTTGAAACAATTAAGCTAATCAGCAATGGTGCATATGGGTAAGGATATAAGATTATGTCTAGCCATTAAAAGAAATTCATTTGAAGTCTAACCGTGAGTCATAAATGACAGTGATTCAGGAGATCTGTAGCTATAGCTCCTGATAGTTGTACTTTAAACCCACTGCTGGGGGAAGGTAAGTTTGATAGATTTGATTGAAACCATGCTGCCCCTCTGTCTGTTTTCGTGATCTCTCTGTGGTATCCCCAGAGTAGAAGCACATTCAACCCCCCCCCACAACTGCTTTAAAGTTAAACAACCATGTTTGAAGATCCCATATTGCACCTGTTTCAGCTCAAATATTGAGAAGTTCCACTACTCTTTATTCCCTGTGGCCCTGAATAAAATAGGGGGAAAGTATGAAATTAATTTTGATCACTAAATTTGGGGGGGGGGGACATATTCAACAGTTTTGCTTGAAACTTTTCAATAATTTTTTTTAACTTGGTAAGATTTTAAAATATTTCATATATATTTGCATTCTAAACAGTTTATAAAAGGCTGGAGATGAGTTGATCAGCTACTCTTGTTATGCTGTGCTGATAATTTCCCCCCAGTTACTTGTGAAATATTCTCTATGTAGTGTGACACAGCAGTCTCTTTGAAAGAAAAGGAAATTGGCCTGATTATTCAAAAGAATTGGAAAATGTTGATATTAGTGCACTGGCAGATAATGATATAATGATAAGTGTGAACATGATATTTGATTATAGAAGTCCTGTTTCTAATAGATGAACATTACACAGAGATCAGACAGAAACTATGACTTGTTGCTCTCACCCATTATGAATTTGAGTCAGAACTGAGATCTTATCAATATATTTATCATTGCAGAAGGAGCAGGGCAAGAAAAATTAGTTGTTCCTTGTGCTTCATTTTCTGTTTCTTCATATCTTTATCATCTAATCCAATAAGTGAATCCTGAATAAGAGAAGCAGGATTCAGAATTTCTGGAGTCTGCTTGTGGCAGCACTAATGCAGTGCAACTTTCTTGTCTCAGTGCAGTGTTCTTGGTGCGCCACAGAACTACCCGTCAGCGCTTTGCCATGAAGAAGATCAATAAGCAGAATCTCATTTTGAGGAACCAAATTCAACAAGCTTTTGTGGAAAGAGACATACTAACATTTGCAGAGAATCCCTTTGTTGTGAGCATGTTCTGCTCTTTCGAAACCAAGAGGCATCTATGCATGGTTATGGAGTATGTGGAAGGTATTGTTTCACCACCATAGAATTCATCTTGTCACAATAATGGTCTTACATATTGACCAGAAAGTGGTAGAGAATTTTATATGTGCTGACTTGCATGGTGCTTTCCAGTATTCTCAAAAGTGTCCCATAGGTGCCATCTTAAGAGGATGGAATAATAAATCCACTATGTGCCACAAAGTTTTTAACCTTGAGTGGAGATGGGCATTCTCTTGAGGTGGTCCTGTTCATCATGGACTAGTTAGCCATGTTTGCTCTTGAAACCATAGGTACTGGTATCTGACTTAAGGGTCATGTGAAAGAAATAAGAAATTGCAGAACGTTCACAGCGGAATGAATTGAATATACTCCTACACTATATTCTTTTCCATAGGGAAACAGCCATGGAATTTGAGGCTGGCTAATAACTATAGTACTATCCATACAGAATTAAGTGTAATGATGCTTGGCAGAGTCTGTCACTTGAGGAATAATTAAAATTAGTCAAATATCTGCAATCAGTGTCCCCTTATTTCTTAGGTTTGCAGTTTTTTGTAGTGTTCTAAAATTCCAAGTTGTGCAACATCCAGGAGGGGTTTTTACCTAACTAACTATATTTAATTTGAGAGTACTCACACAACAACTCCCACTCATGCCTTTAAAACCCACGAGTGCACTCAAAGTGGAGCACTATCCAGACACTTTAGCTAGTGCAGAGAGAGGTTCTCACCCCTTCATAGACTGGGTTCCTAGGAGCATACAATGTCTGTCTTCTATTGTCTGTATAAGTTTTCTTATTTGGGAAGGTCAAAATTTTGACTTGCACAACTCTTGGTGGATTGGACCCCAGCATTCTTAGCAGAGGTTCATGTCTCTTTTTGATGAACCAGAAGTCTGTTGCTCCATTTCTGTGCTGCTCCTTGTCCTTGGAGACTTGCAAAAGCCAGTGGTTTTTGTTTTGTTTTTTGTTTTTAAGCACTGCAAGGTCTGTCATATTTTACCCAACAAGCACAGCTATTGTGGCTGGTGGTGCCATGAGCACTACACATCAGTCATCCTCCTGTGCTTTCACTGTTGTGTATTACTATTTTGAAAAGTCTTTAGAAGCTAAGCCTGACATAGGATACCCATTGCTGTGGAGAGTGCTCACCTAAATGTAAATATATACAATACTACCTTCTCTCTAGCAGCAATACACCACTGTTTTTCTTTCACCCCTTTTCTTTTTTTGTGTACTTATGGGAACTGCTCCTCAGTAGTACACGTTCATACTGGGAAAAGGGTTACAAGCCCAAGACTTCAGAACATTATGCCAGAAGCAGTGTATTGGAGCAAATCTTAGCCAGTATAAAGGAGGATATTATTAAAATGTTGCATTGGCATATTGCAGTCTCGTACCCATAGCCACCTACCTGAGAATAAACCTCATTGAACTCAATAGAACTTATTTCTAAATAGATGTGTATCTGATTTTGCTATAACAAGTTGCGTACATCAGATCTGGCTGACAGACAGTGACTTGACACAAATGTTTCTCATCTTTTTATGCTGTTTTTGTTTTTTTACCATGTTGTCTTAGGGGGTGATTGTGCAACTCTCTTGAAGAATATTGGAGCTTTACCTGTTGATATGGCAAGAATGTATTTTGCAGAAACTGTTCTGGCACTGGAATATCTCCACAATTATGGCATCGTCCACCGTGACCTAAAGCCTGACAAGTACGCTTTTAGCTTCTCATGTTTGGACCTGTAGTCGCAGCTGTCCATGCTAAAAATAGTTATAGGAACGATGTGTGCCATTTTTTTCCCCTGCAAGGGCAAGTTTTTATTATTATAATGTTCTTGTTACTGAGCTCTTTCTTTACAGATGTCATTCTGTGCTTTTATTAGTGAAATATATTTGAAATATATTTAGGCAATTCATGATTGCCTAAATTTGAAGTGAGAGTTAGATTTTAAATATAACAAAGTGGGGGGTCCCATTGTCCCTGTGCAGTGAGAAGTGCCTATACTTTAATAGCTGCTAAAAATGCAGAAAGGGCACAACTTTATAGCAGATATCTTGGCTCAAACTTTAATTTTAAATGTTTGTGTACAAAGTTGCTCAGAACTGAATCAGTAAGACATTAAAATGTTGCTGATCACTTTCATGCCCAGCTAAAGATACTCATGCTGATCTTTACAGTCCTGTGTGGCCTGAAAGTCATCACATTGAGATCAGTACGAGAGGCCCTGGTCAGTGTTTCCTCACTTAAGAGCGTCCCTTCATTGTGGAAGAGAGTAGAATTCTCTGCCTGTGGGAGTTTGCCTCTATACTATGTGGCAGTCAAGACTATAAATTAAGGACATTTTATCAAGTGTTTTTGTAGATCATAAATAGTATAACATTGTATAAAACTTTAGTTTGCTTTACTTTTCAGTAACACTTACCTATTTTTGCTTCAGTCTTCTCATAACATCGATGGGTCACATCAAGCTGACAGACTTTGGCCTCTCTAAAATTGGCTTAATGAGCTTGACAACCAACCTATATGAAGGACACATTGAGAAAGATGCCAGAGAATTCTTGGATAAGCAGGTACTTTGACGTTTTCTTTTTGAAACATCTATAAATAACGGCACATGCTGTTCTTTAAGGAAGCCAGTAGCAAGTATGTGCCCTGCAGGTTTTGTGACACTTATCTCTTTGATCCACAGGTGGTGTAATAAAATCCATATTTATTAAAGATCCCTAAGTATAGGGCAGTTACAGATACAGTTCCATTTGGACTGCAAAGCTACATTCATGCTGATGACCCTTGTGTACATCTTCGAACATTTGAAAGTTAAAAATCCTTATATAATTTGTTCAAAGCCATGGCACTATTGGACGTCTTAATGAAATAAAACAGGAATATGAGTTGTCTTCATGGATGCATTTTATTTATGAAGAAAGCTTCAACTATAAAAGGACAAAAGATTTGTTTTTAAAATCTTCTGAACCGTCTCAGGATAATTGCAGTAACTTTGTAACTCCTAATTGGCTTCGGTGTGGGGTTTTAAGTTTTCTAACATGAAGTTCCATTCTCTGGGATGCTTCCAGTAGGAAAGATAATCTTCATTCCATGAGTTATGTGGAACAAGAGTGATTTTGAATGCAATAGTTCATTTACCTCCCGCCCCCCCCCTCTTGTTCAGGTGTGTGGGACTCCAGAATACATTGCTCCAGAAGTGATCTTGCGGCAGGGTTATGGAAAGCCTGTGGATTGGTGGGCCATGGGAGTAATCTTGTATGAGTTTCTAGTTGGCTGCGTTCCTTTTTTTGGCGACACACCGGAAGAATTATTTGGACAAGTTATCCATGGTATGTGTCCTACCCTTATAAGCAGAAAGTGTTGTCTCTCTCTATTTGGTGAATGGCTCCAAGCCTACTTATTTGGCTCAGGAGGTGTTGGGAAGTTCCACTGACCCTGCAGGAACAGCTTTTGTAGGGCACAGAAAGATGCATCTTTGTAGGGGGCGGGGAAGGCAATAAAAGTCTCATTCCTTGAGCAGAATACTGCATTTTTCTATTCTAATCCTATGAAACTAATTTATATAGATGAAATTGCCTGGCCAGAAGGAGATGATGCTTTACCACTAGATGCGCAGGACCTCATCGGTAAACTTCTCCGACAAAATCCTATGGAAAGGCTGGGAACAGGTACAAACTCATTTTTATCAAAACGGTTGTGGGAAATTCTGAAATACAACCCCCAAACCTGCTAATTGCTAGGGGGGAGTATGGGGACCATGCAGTTAACCTTCTCAGTGATCTGCTGTTTCCTCAGTCTTTGGCAGAATGGCCATTAAAAGTACATAGGGTTCTGCAGCAGAAATATGTCCTTACAAATGGGGAGCAAGAGCTGAATGGTACAATCCCCCCCCCCCATTCCCTGAGTTGTTCCCATCATAGCAATTGGGTCTTGCAGTTGAGCTCTACTTTGTTCTAACAGTAGACTGATGTTTAAACATTTTTCGAAGGGTAGACTTCCTGGCTTCATTTACTATGACATGGTTCAAGAATTCCTAACAATGTTGTCATTTCAGGGAGTGCTTTTGAGGTGAAGCAACACAGATTCTTCAAGGATTTGGACTGGAATGGATTACTCCGACAAAAGGCAGAATTTATTCCACAGTTGGAATCGGAAGATGACACAAGCTACTTTGACAGTAAGGGGGAAAAGTTGACTGTTAACTGTAGATGATTTTCAGTATTATTGTTAATATTGTGTATTAAGATGTGCACGTGAGTAGCTTGCAAACCTGTTAATGAAAGGGAGCTATGAGCATATTTTGAGCTTTCAGACAAAACTCATTCAAACTTCTGATTCAGAAATCACTCATACAGCCTCATACTGCATTACGCCTTGCAAAAAAATGTCATTCTAGGATTCCAATGTAATGTTCAGAAGTCTGAGTTATATTAAGGTTCTTCTGCATTGTGCAGATAAACTCATGATAAGCTTTTAGTTGGATTGGATTTGAAAGTAAAACTTGGTGCATTGTAAGTTGGTGTTATATGAGGAAATGAAGTAGTAACAGGGAGAATGCTATAAAATAGGCAAGACCACTAAGGATGATCTGTTGCACATACTGATCTATAAAGTTTCCACTAAACTACTCATAGTAAAATAAAAGACAATTTGTAGACTATTGTAGAGAGAGCTTCGAATTTGAGAAAGCTGACAAAAGGCCTTGAGAAGTCTGCCTTACCCAGATACAGGTTTTCTTTCAAGCTAAGCCTCCCAGCTAGGAATTGTCATTTCTGTCTCCTATACAGCATGCAGCTGGTGTTGAGGCCAACTATAATCAATATGCACCTGAAAAGGTGGATTTTATTTGCTTCTGCAGCACAGCATGTGCATCAAGCAGCTCAATTAAGTATTTTGGTTTGTTGTTTTGAGATGTCAGTTTCAAAATTAGAATTTAAAATTAGACTAATTGTCATTCTGTCTTGCTAGCCCATTGCTCCTTATATGCAATGATTAAGTTCCATCATGGCTATGAAAACTACCAATTACAATTGAATTGGTTTCTGCTAAGAAAAGTTATCACTTTTCGGTCCCACCGTTCTGTTGTCAAGATGCGTTGAGTACATTTATTGTCTCAGCTACTTGAGGATGTGAATATTAGTGCAGCTAACAGACAATCTGTTGTTTACTCAGCAAGTGTGACAGAGGTATAACAGTAAAAGTAGCTTCAGTTGCTCTTGCTGTAGCAAAACTATATTAAAAGTAATTTGAATGTTCACAGCCAGGCTAACAGGATTTCTACAACCATGATGTTAATAATTGAAACTCCGCCTTTTTATTGTAGTCATGGTGGACTGACAGGAGAACTGCCTGAATCTTTGGTTTTAAAAGTTTGAAAGAGCTGTACTTTTGTAATTCGTTTTGATAACTTTGTGTACCTTATGGCCAGGAGAAATGAAAATTTGATGGTGAAAGAAAAAAATGACTGCTATCTAAGAATCAAGCCAAATTATATTCCACTTGTATAATTGATGAATCTCAGGAAAGTCCCTGATCTCAAGTAGGATATTTATCTGTAAATCCCAAGAGTGCCAACTGTTCCTTGCCTGTTGAATACATGACCTCAATTTTGTGTTCTCGTTTGCAGCTCGCACCGAGCGATATCAGCATTTAGATTCTGAGGAAGAGGATGACACGAATGACGATGATCATGTGGAACTTAGGCAGTTTTCCTCATGTTCACCAAGGTTTAGCAAGGTATATATTTTTAATAAATAGATGGGATTTGAACTCTGTTGTGGTCAAAACAGTATGAACAGCTGTATGATCTCTATAACTTACATGGAAGCTAGGCTGTTTAGGAGGTACAGTGGTACCTTGGGTCTCAAACTTAATCCGTTCCAGAAGTCCGTTCCAAAACCAGAGTGTTTCAAAACCAAGGTGCACTTTCCCATATAAAGTAATGCAAAATGGATTAATCTGTTCCAGTCTTTTAAAAACAACCCCTAAAACAGCAATTTAACATGAATTTTACTATCTAATGAAACCATTGATCCATAAAATGAAAGCAATAAACAATGTACTGCAGTCACACAATCAATCAATCAGTAGCTGAACTGGGTTCCACACAGTCACAAAAACAAAAAACAAAAGAGCCGTAAGAACAAAAACGCAAAATAAATAGCAAAACAGACAGAACTCAGAGTAACACTCAAAATGGAATCGTGGTGCTCAAAACGGAGCGCATTCGGCTTCTGAAAAAAGTTCGCAAACTGGAACACTTACTTCCAGGTTTGCAGTTTTAGCTTCCAAGTTGTTTGAATAGCAAGGCGTTTGAGAACCAAGGCACCACTGTAATTACTTGCCTGTACAAGAGCTGCCCATTTGTAAATGGATTCTGGGCCCAACAGAGTTCTGTGCTGTGATTGATGGGATTGAATTAACCACAGAGCAACATACCTGCTGTGTCAACTTTTGTGGGGGTAGGAACTTGTTAGAGATGACACACATCAGCAGGCCTGTTTTGGGAATTATTTCAGTAGAAGAATATACAAGACGTTAGGAGGAAATTGAAAATTCGCAGCAGGATTTTCAGAAAAGGTCCTAGAACATGATGGTTGCTTAGTAATTAGCAATACTAATAGGCATGAGCAGAATGCCTGCGCCTTATGTCCTGCTCAAGGAGCTCTCTAGAAAAATCCAAATGGATTTTGAAATTTGACTTCTGAACCAGAATACTCAGTGATGAGGCACAAAATGAGGTACAGATGCAGTATTTGGGGGGACACAGTGCAAAACTGAGCTGATGGAGCCATGCCTGTGTCTTGAGCTCTGAAAAATAATACAGCATTCATCATGTGGGTGGCACGAAAGGCTCATTATAGTTTGAAAATGTTGTCTGACAATTCATCCAGATAATTTATTAATAGCTATCCTGTTGATGTTGTGAATTTTTAATAATGTTGTTTTCATCAGTCTCATATGCAAATCAGGTTCTCAGTTGAGTTCAGTCTTATAAACACAGATTTCTCTCTCTCTCTCCTGTTAACTGTTCAATGATTTAAAATGTCATTGTAAAGCAGTTGTTGAGGCATGATTGACTAAGCAAATTAGTCAGTAGGGTGTAGGATTTCTTTTTTTAAAAAATCTCTCTTGGTTAAGCTTGTACTACAGAATTTCTAGAAATAGATTATCTCTGGGGTTGGAAATCTTAACACCCTCACCATTAATTAAACTGGTGAAGCTTTGTTTTCCAAAACTTCTGTTGCAAGCATAGAACTTAAAATCACTTTACAGAAATAACAGCAATTTGTGGGCACCTACATCTTCTTGTTGGCTTCAGCAGATAATTAAAGGACATTGCCAATTCCATCTTTTCAGTTTACAAATTGGAATTCTGAAATATCCTGTGATTTAAAGAGTCTATCAGTGACCGTTGTCATTCTAATATACAGTTTGATTGTACCTATAGGTGTACAGCAGTATGGAACGTCTTTCCATCCATGAAGAGAGGAAAACGCCGCCACCTACCAAGCGTAGCCTGAGTGAGGAAAAAGATGACAGACTAGAAAGCCTTGGCCTGAAGTGTCGAGACCGCAGCTGGGTGATTGGGTCTCCTGAAATGTGAGCGTAACAAATGCTAGGTGTCCTTTACTTTTTCTCCCTGCCTCTGGATTAAAATAATGTTTGTGGGGGCAAAGAAGCAGTGTATGAACAGATAAACTTCATAATATTCTAATATTCCATGAAGCATTGCCAGACTTTTATCACAACAAATATAATGCAACGAGTTTTACTGTTAAGCAAAAAAGTATTTTGTGAGGGGTCTTAATCAACACAGTGCTCCCCAGATGTTGTGAGCCACAGCTCGTCTTATCTCTGACAGTTGACTGTGGTGGCTCAGGCTAATGGAAATTGTACTCCATATCATCTGAATGACAGACACCATGTTGGCTACCTTTTGTCTGAAAGGGATGCTCACATGAACATCCAAATAAAGTGCCAGTGTAGGGGTTTTTACAGTCATGTATTTAAAGAAACGTATTGGTACTTTTGATTATGCTGAATACCAATGTTCCCTTCTAATACACGTCTAAATAGTGGACTTGGTAGCTTAATATTTCAAGCTGCAATTCTGTATATTCTGCTTAAATCTCAGTGATAGTGGAAAGCAATATGCAGTTTCAGTAAAGATTGTTTTTAAACTGTTCTCCAAAAAACTGTTCTATCAAAATAAAATGCCTTCACTCAACTACCAAAATGCTTAATTTGGCTGAAAGGAATGATTTCTTTAAAAGTAAGAGTGGGGAGGAAACATATATACAGCTATTGTGGCCATTAATCATGCCTTCCCCTTTTTTGATACTAAATGGAAAAACAGTAGTTTATGACTTGTACTCAATGCAAATAATTGCTTCACTTGGATCTTTCATTGGTAGCATAGTGTCAAAGAGTATGAGGAATTACTGTAGCTGGTACGTTCCTGCTTCAAAATGTGACTTTTAGGCAAGTGAAACCATCTCCTAGCCTTACTGAGATAATGGAATATAGAGTACAACCCTCAAATCGTGCTATATCAATTCTTCTGCGATTGGTGTATAAAATTTCTGTATAAAAGGTTTTAGATTTCTGAAAGCTTTATTTCTAAATATAATATCCACTTATACTTTGGTTTTGGTGTACTGAAAAATAGAAAGAAATGCAACCACAGCTACCTATATTGATAGGGAGTGTGGGGTGTTTGAGATTAAAAGTTTTGATAAATTGCCTAACATATTTGTGAAATTTGTGGCTTCAATAGTGGCTTTTTAGTCTTTTCAAATCATCTAATTTCAGTTCTGTCTTGACTGAAATACCATCACTTTGATTAACAAATCATAGCACCAAATTATCTTGCCTTTTTTATAAGCATGTCAAAGTTTGCTCCAACTAGATCGCTCATTCTTGACTTTTGCTTTATTAAGCTTGTATATCATTAACAGTAGCTGCATCTTGAAATCACCAACTTCCTGAAAAATAAATTATCTGGGGTTTGTTCTGTTCTCTTCCCTACAGACTGCGGAAACATCTCTCAGTGTCTGAATCCTCTCACACAGAGAGTGACTCCAGTCCACCTCTGACTGTCCGCCGGCGATGCTCTGGGCTTCTAGACATGCCCCGCTTTGCCATTTCAGCTGAGGAAGAAGGTAAAAAGAAACAGCTGGATGGGACACAGCCACGGGAAAGCCACCCTCTTCCAATTCCAGAACAACCTGTGGAGCGAGAACTACAACTGGATGATGAGGATGGGTTAAAAACACCCTCTTCAACTGTCAGTAATATGAGCAGCTCAACACTGACAGGTATGTGCCTTTCAAGATGGAAGCATAGTCTCTGCTAGGTGCACTAAGCTTATTGTTATCTGGGCAGGTCATTCTAAACATCTCCTTACACAATATGGGGTAGAAAAATTTTGCCTCCCTGGATGCTTCTGTTCTGTTAGGCATCTATGCATAGGCGTCATATTGAACAGGGAGTATGTGCATAAATGTCACATAGATCCGAACAGTGTGGGTGATACCACACACACAGTCTGGGGATCAACAATGCAATTTGGCACTACATGCACTGTATTTTACATTCATAAACCATATTCAGATGTTAACCCACACATAGATGTCCAGTGATCTCTCTGAGGTGATATAGATAGACCTGGGTGGCAGGGAGTTGCAGTCTTGCTCACCTGTCGCAGGTAAGGAGATTGTTTCTCAAGAAGCTTGTTACTCAAGTTTTCACAGATCCACAGGGCCAACAGCTGGCTTCACTTCGGAACCGTAAAAAAACTGGACTGCTTTTTTGTCGGGTCCATGTTAAAATATTAAAAGCTATGTCATAATTCCTTCTATAATACAGAACATCTTGTTTAGAAGTAGCAAACAAACAGGTTGTGGTCTTTGTCCCCAACTTTTGTTGATAGATTAACTATCATGTTGTTTGGATCTTTAATACCACCCCTCCCCCCAAAAAATCTCAGACTTCTGCTACTTCCAACACAGTAGCAGAGTTAGCTTTATTCAGGGTGTTTGGGGTGAAGTTTCTTTGGCTTAATTATGTGTTTTTGTAGCAGAAGGAAAACATGGTAATTTTGTTGAGATTATAACACCCCTAGTTAAATGCATCTATAAATAAGGCTTCAGGGCTTGGGTTTGCTTCTGAGGAAAGTTCACTGTCGGGCTGTGTGTAAACATGACTTTGATTTCATATACGTGCCTGCAGGGGAACAGACTGTTAGAAATTCCCTATGGTTCTAATCTATTTTAATTGATACTGTAGCTGGAAGCACTACAGACTTCTCTGATCAGTGCACTCGCAGTAATAGCAACGAGGGCCCAGAGTTTACTACTCCTAAAGCCACAAGTGACTTGGCAGTGCGGCGAGCCCGACATAGGCTACTCTCTGGGGAGTCTGGGGAAAAACGGACCACACGTCCTGTTAATAAAGTGATTAAGTCAGCATCGGCCACAGCCCTCTCTCTCCTAATTCCTTCAGGTAAGATACGGAAAGAGTATTATTTGGGTGACTTGCTTAAAACCAGAGGACTTTTAAGCACTTGAAGTAATACCTTTATATATTTCAAGTTGGGCCAAGATTCATTTAAAGTCATGTTGTTCTGGTGGTGAAGATGTAATGATTTGCCATTTATAACTCAATTATATATCAAGGACAGCAATTTATTTGTCAGCTTTTTAACTACATCTACCATAAGCTATTTTATTATAGTTTCTTAAAATGCAGCTTCTTTTGTTTGTAGATGTTTATGGAGCAGCATGTTAAAATTGCAAGCATGAGAAAAATGTAGGTGTCTTGTAGCTGTGCAGGCATCTACTGACATTACTGCATTTCAAGAATTTCATGAACAGCTGAGATGGTGTAAAAAAAATATGCTGCAATGGATCAAGTTACTAAGTTCATTTGAACCATAGAAATAGAAATCTAACCTCAATGTGGCTGCAATATGGCCCTAGGCAGCTATTTGCATATAACCCTCTTCTGACGGCTCATTCTTAAGGAGCTGTGCACTGCTCCCGGCATGTCATTAGCTCTAACATTCATTGAAAGAACAAGCTGTGGGTGAATTCACTACTTAAGTCAAGAGAATGAGTTTCAAATGGGTAAAATTCGCTGTGTGGGGTTGCCCTTTTTCTCATTGCCTGCCATAGACAGTATTGGTTCATTTCTGTGGTCAAGTTCAGCATTTTATGTCCAGAAGTGAGTCATTGTGGGCCAATATTTCCCATTTACTTAACCATGACCATCTGCTGTTTGCTCCCATTGTCTGGTATACTAGACAGTGTGGTTATACAGTGAATAGGGAATATGGCAATTCAGTTCACAGCCAGTGGCTGTGGATGAATATCCTTTATGAAGTTGCTTAATCCCACATCGTCCTATGGTATTAAATGCCTTATTTATGGGCAGTGTGCAAAAGTGCTTCTTTTTAATGTCCTGACTCTTGATTCAAGTGGCCATCAGTTTCATTTCATGTTCCTAGGGTCTGTTTGTTTATATGAAACATTTCTCTATACCATTAATATTTTTCTAAACTTCCGTCATGCTTTCTGTAATTTTTCCAAACTAAACAGCCAAAACATTTTAGGCTTTCTTCACGAGGAAGGTGCTCCAACCTCTTGATCATGTTAAGCCTGTGAAATCACTCCTTTTGAGACAGGTGATTTTATAGAAGAAGAAAAACCCATAGCTTCAGATCTGAAATCAGAATAATTTTTAGGACATGCTTACAGGTCAGTTACAGAATAAGAGTATAACTTGGCTAGGTTAGCGGTGACAAGTAATGCACAATCCTGATATTCCGTTTCTCTGAAGTTGATTTGTTAAAACATATTTTCAGTGGCCAAGAAAAGAGGAATCAAGTGTCACTAGGCTTTTTCAAATGCAAGTGCTATAATTCTACAAGTGTTACAAATCAAGATATTTTGTTCTGCTTTCATAATTTAATGCACATTGTATTTTCTTATGAAAACCAGGCTTTCTAATTTGCAGTCCTTCTTTATTTTCATGTAGAGCACCATACATGTTCTCCATTGGCTAGTCCAATGTCACCTCATTCTCTCTCCTCCAATCCATCTTCAAGAGACTCATCTCCAAGTCGGGACTTTTCTCCTGCTGTCATGAATCCCAAACCACCAATCATCATCCACCGAGCTGGGAAGAAATACGGCTTCACACTTCGTGCTATTAGAGTCTACATGGGGAACAGTGATGTCTACACAGTGCAACACATGGTCTGGGTACGTTCGTCTCAGTCATGATATGACTTGCTTATAGCCTAATTTGGAAAGAACCTTTAATTAACTGGGCCCAATAAAACCCCTTGTTTTTCCTTGGCTCTTCCCAGAATCAGCGCAGAAACGGTGTCTCTCTTCTACAGAAATATATTGGGTGGGGGGTGGGAAGCTCTCTATCAGAGTTGTAACCCCTGGGTTAATTACATTTAATTCCTTCTGAGCTGTGTTGACAATGATGGTCTGCTTCGGATCATCTCCTTCCCTTAGGATTTTTCACACATCTGCCTGGAGTTGATTACATGTCTTAAAGCATCACTGTCTTCCCACTGAATCGACTAGGGATTTGGAATTCAGTTCAGCTGTGAATTATACAAGGGGCTTGCTGTGTGTGCTTGCTGTTTCTCCTTCACCCGTATTCTCAGACAGCCTGTCTTGTATACGTGTTCTCTTTTTGAAGTTTATATTCGATTGTTTGCCAGAGCCATTCCCCACAAAGAATGTTTCTCAGTTTTAATTGCATGATGCTCACAGGTTAAAAAGAAAAAAAGAAATGGGAGGGGAAAGAGTGCCCCAATTTCCCTATAGACATCACTTAAGGTTTCCTCATCAAAATGGTGATTATTGTTTGAATCTAATTATCAGTGATACAATAATAATATGGAATAGAATAATTGCTTTTGTAAATCTGCTTCTGATCCTTATTCTGCTTGACCTTGACAAGGACTGCATTATGTAGAAGACTTAGCTGTCATAAGGCACAGGATCACATGCCACAAATTGAACACGTCATCATTTGGGTTGTTTTCATGCTTGCAATTGATTGTTTACCCATCTTGACTCATAAATATTCATAACTATTTGTATTGGGAGAGAAATTATTATTAATAACTTAGAGATGAGTAGCAGAACCACACCACATGCCATGCAGCTATAAGGCCCCAGGTGCAGTCCCTGACATCTCCAGTTAGGTAGATAAGCTGAGAAAGACCTCTGCCTGAGACCCCAGAGAATGTATGCTAGATAGACGAGTGGGCTAGATGAGCCAGCGGTCTGACTTGGTATGAGGCAGTTCATTTATATCTTCACAAAGGTCCAAATGAAAAACTTGGTAGTGAGCATAGCATCACCTTCTAGCATATAGTTCACGGAAATTCTGAGACTGGTTTGTATGTAGAGTTGAGGGGCAGATAACATGAACAGATGATTCTGTTTGTTGAAATTGATGTATTGTCTCTATATTGTCAGCATGTAGAAGAAGGTGGCCCTGCAAGTGAGGCTGGTCTGAGAGAAGGGGACTTGATAACCCATGTGAATGGAGAGCCTGTACATGGACTGGTTCATACTGAAGTGGTGGAGTTGGTCTTGAAGGTAAAGATGGAGTATACACACGTGCTGTGCGACAAGTGCAATGTGCATAAACATAAATACTTAATAAAAAAGGGATGCTTACCCCAAGGAGGTTCTCCTGGAGTATCCCTTTGTGTCATATTGGTGTCTGACCATTTATTTCCCCAGACTTTGCTTTATCTTGCTGATGATTTTAATCTATGTTGCTCTTATATGTTGCTCTTATATGTTGCTCTTAGTATTCTGTTCATTAGTTTTAATTATTTTATTTGTATTTTGATTACTATGTTGTACACTGTCCTGAAGTTTGGTTTTGAGAGACAGGGTAAAAGTTTCAAGGAGTCTTGCGTTGTTAAGGCTTCTGCAATACAGATCCTAGCATATTGTACTAGAAAAATAGAGGCAGATGAACCAAAAGCATTAATAGCGGCATTACTAAAACATGAATCCTTTTTCACCATAAGGAACATGCTATTTGAATTATTTTTCTAATTTTTAAGCTGCAAAACACTATTTTCTCTTATTGCTCTCATCGTAGATTGAAAACTATTTTTTTAAGCATTTTGCTCTGATTTGTCTTAAGGCTTTTCCACATGGTAAATGTGAAATGATTTCTTTGGAAGGTCCAAATGCTTCTCTTCAGGGTAGTGCTTCTGATTCTTTTTCCTCACACATCAGACAGTAATATATTGTTGCTGGCGGAAAGTTTTATCTAGCTAGCATTTGGAGTGCTTTCTGGAATACAGTTTCACAAGTAGATTTGTGCCTGTGACACCACAGAAGTTGCAAGCCTTCCTATGCTATGGAGCAGCAGTGGAGTTCAGTTGACAAAGAAGGAACTTGCATGAGAAATGCAAGGAGCAAATGCACTTTGAACCTGTTGCCTGAATGGGGAGTAATTTGAATAAATATTTCTTTAGAGCAGGGATGGGGAACTGTGACCCTCCTGTTTTTGTAGGACTCTTAACCTCCCAGCCACCATGGTCAGTAGTGAAAGATGATAGGAATTGGTCCAACAACATATGGCGGTCCACAGGTCATCCATCCATGCTTTAGAAGAGGAAGGAATACCAAAGATAAAACCAAGTAGAAGTGCTGGAGTTGGGAAATGCTGCTTGAAATAATTTCTAGCATGAAGCTGCTGGACATGTTGTAATTTATTTGATTGTCTTCTGGTTACCTTAACAAATTTATGTTGCATAATGGGAATCACAGTGTTGAAACTATTTGTGGCTGTCCTTCAACTAGAAAAAAATGTTGCTTAATTAGTTGAAAAACCTGTGACTCAAGAAGACCTTCTAGCAGCATTTTCTAAAGACAAAATGAATAAATACATATTGGAGAAGAGGAAACAGAATTACAGAGGCTAATTTAAGCCACACAGTGGTAGACTGGCATTTCCCCTAGTATTAACATCCAGCCCAACCAAAATACTCATGAGAGATAAAGAGATAAGTAAAATGTGTGTGTGTGTTTTCTTGCTGGCAGAGTGGAAATAAAGTGTCCATATCTACTACACCTTTTGAGAACACATCAATTAAAGTGGGGCCAGCTCGGAAGGCCAGCTATAAATCAAAGATGGCAAGGAGGAACAAGAAAAGCAAAACAAAAGATGGACAGGAAAGGTTAGTGATGCTTTCTTTTAGGAAATGAAATTATGCTCTGATAGCAGTTGCCAAGGAAAATTGCAGAAATATCTTCTGCTAGTGAATGTTTTATATCACAAGAATTACACAGCGAGAGACGATTTTAGTAAGCTATGGGTTGCACCCAGAGTTCCATAAGTGAAGTTCCTGCTTATGAACAGGGTGGTCTCAGAATTGCCTCCATCTGCACCTTCTAAAAAATCTACTCTGGATGCCTGTAGGGTCCTCTGCATGGGAATAGCACAGGGCAGGGTTGCCGGGAGAAAGGGAAACCGGCAAAATTTGCCCACCCCCCTGCACCTTGTCTACAGAAGTCTATTCTGGATCCAAGTTTTCGCTGGGAAAAGATGCATATCAAAGATGCTGATCCTATTTGTTTTTACAAATAATGATACCATTCACTTTCACTCTCTCAGTAAGAAGAAGAGCTCTCTGTTCAGGAAGATTACCAAGCAGGCTTCTCTGCTTCACACCAGCAGGAGTTTGTCTTCTCTCAACCGTTCTCTGTCATCTGGAGAGAGTGTTCCTGGTTCACCTACTCAAAACCTCTCCCCTCGTTCACCAACACAGAGTTACCGATCTACTCCTGAGTCTGCACATTCAGGTAAAAGGGGAAGCAGAGAGTAGAGAGTGGCAGACCTTAAGCAAATCTTTCGGACTTGGTAGTAATAATGTAGCATTTTCTCAGCCTGAAGGGCACAAGGAGACATGTCTTACAAACTATCAGGGTTCCCAAAGTGAAGCATGAACCTCTTGGAAGAGGTAAAAGAGTTTGATTGCTGTAACTTGAATTCTCTCACTGTGTTGTGGCCAAGCACCAAAAATGGTAATGTGGTGTAGAAAATAGTGGGGGAAAGCAGCACAATTGAGACAGGGTGTAGCTGACTGATATTTTCTGTTGCAGTGGGCCACAACTGCCTAAATTCAACCCCACCTTTGCCAGGTTGCAGTAGCCAACTTATTTCAAATGTGATGCTCGTATTATAGCAGTTCCTAATGTTTCTCAATGTATTTCCATGCTTTTTTTTAATATCCTACTTTTTTATGTTCACAGTTGGTGGAAACTCTTCTCAGAGCAGTTCACCTAGTTCGAGTGTTCCCAACTCCCCTGCTAGTTCGGGACATATCCGACCCAGCTCTTTGCATGGACTAGCACCAAAGCTTCAACGGCAATATCGATCTCCACGACGTAAATCTGCAGGGAACATTCCTCTCTCGCCACTAGCTCACACTCCCTCACCAACCCCACAGTCTACGTCGCCTCAGCGCTCCCCTTCTCCTTTGCCAGGGCATTCAGTTGGCAGTTCAGGCATCATGCAATCATTTCCTGTCAAGTTACACTCCTCCCCACCTCTCGTCCGACAGATTTCAAGGCCCAAGAGTGCTGAGCCACCAAGATCCCCTTTGCTGAAGAGAGTCCAGTCAGCTGAAAAACTTACCTCCTCTCTCTCTTCAGAAAAAAAGATGTCGTCTTCGCGCAAGCATAGCTTGGACATCTCCCATTCAGAATTCAAAAAGGAGATGCTCCAGAGAGATCCTGGCCTCCAAAGTTGGCAGGAATCCATGAGTGAAACAACTGGAGGCAAAGTTGGACTTGCAGAAAAAGGGACCCTGCAGAAACCTTCTTCCAGAAAACTGGGACCTATTCGGCACGACAGGGTGGAGCGAAGGGAGTCTCTACAGAAGCAGGAGGCCATCACAGAAGTAGATTCTTCTGAAGATGAAACTGACGAAGGATCAGAAGATAGTCAAGATGGAAAGAAAATGGACAGGCCAGCCTTCAGTAGAGACCACCAAGTTTCTGATCCTTTCTCTGAGGATATGAAGCGTTCTTCCAAGTTGGAAAGCAAAGACAGTATGGAGGACGATGCGTTTCTTCCTGAGGAACCAAAAACTGTCAGTTTGCAGAAAGGGGCGGATCAACACCAACCAAAGGATGTTGCAAGGACACCACTGGCCGGTATAGATGAGTCACAATCTGAAGTTTGTGTGAGAACTTCTCCTATTGAAAAATTTGGTGACTGTGAAGCAGTTAAGCTAACAGATTCTGAAACCCAATTAGGGTCAGGACAAGGCAATACTCTCAGACTTGCTAATCAGAAATGTGCCTGTTTTGAAGATGCTGAGGACCCTAAACAAACTCTGATTATCCAGGAAAGCATAGACTGCCCAGAGCAGGTGAAGTGCCTACCAGTGAGATATCTGCAGCTCGGTCAAGGTGACTGTTCAGGGCTGGCAAGTGGCAAAGATAACCTGAAGGAATTTGCTTCTACAGAAACTACTTATATGTTGTCTCATGATATTAAGCCTTTGTTAGCACTTTCTTCTTCTACTTGCACAACTAGCACAAGCTCTCTTCCACTAATAAGCCAAATGGACTGCAAAGATGCACCTCAGAAACAGGAAGCCCAGTCTGTCAAGGAAAGCACCAGTATTCCGAACCTGACAAGCAGTGGCAAAACATCTTCACAAAGGTCTCCTGATGCCGAAGAATCACAAGGTTTGTCATCTGCAGCATTAGTTTCAAAACACAAAAGTCATGCAAGTGATACAAACTTAAGTTGTCCTATAGGAAGACCAAGTCTCACAATTGATGCAGCAGCTGAAAATGGAAAATCAGTTTGCCCAGCTCCTTTAGCAATAGGTGAAAAAGGCATGTTGGGCCCAGGAAATATTAATGTATCTGGCTCAAGAGAACTAGAAAGAACAAGAGAAGAGTTCCCCCCGAAGGAACTGTTTCATATGAAAGAGAGTATGCCAAAGGAAGAAATGCAGGAAACACTAAAGGAAGGCCCAGGCCCAGTAACAGCCAAACCTTTCAGCATAGGTAGTCTCATTAAAATATGTGGTTCCCATATTGGGTCCGAAAGCCTAGCAGAGTCTTTGGAGCCAGAGTGTTCAGTGGGAGCAAAAGAGAAGCCAGGGACTGGTAATTCTAAGGTACCTGAAATTTTGGAGGACAGGTGGCAATTGCCTCCACCTGAAAAACAGGCAGATGGCACAGCAAGGCAGAGCACAGGGGTTTCATCTGGACCAGATTCTAGCCAGAATTCCAAAAAGGAAACTGCTCTGATGCCAGGAGAAATCGGAGAGGCTGGAGGTCAATCACAAACAAGAGACTTCCTGTTGTCAGATGGTGACGTCGTGAAGAAAACATAGCAACATATCTACATTCAGAAGCAAAGACAACATTAGTAGAACACAAATATAAAACACAAAACTTGTGCAACTTTTTTTGTTGATTTGTGTTTTCACACTCTTGCCTTTTTCATTCTTGCAATTCTATTTTTGTACTCAGCGTTTGATGCCTCTTAGCAGGGTATCTTTAAAGCAAGATTAAAAAAATGATTTCCAAACTCCCCGCCCCCCCCAACATTTTTGGCCCTAAATTTGAAGCATTCTGTTAAATATCTATTTTCTTTCAAAATTCCAGGGAATTACATTTGCCAAATTAGACCGCTCACTTAGAAATGGCACATTTTGAGCACAAATTCCAAATTTTAGTCCTTGTTTCCAAAATTTTAGGTCATGTCTTTTAAGTTGGCAAGGATTAAAATAAACACTTTTGATGGCAGACTGTTCTGAATCATTATGCCACCTCACATATTTTCTTACATATCATAGACGTCCAATTTATGTATATCTGTGAGGAAACCTTGTGTCAGCTTGTGCAGTGGGGCAATACCCTCCTTTTAAAAAGAACGTTAAGCAAAACGGCAAAATAAAATCTTTCGTTTATCTTTGTTTTTTTTTAAAAAAGGCTTTGATTTAAAAGAAGATTACTTCTTTTTCTCCCTTTTTAGAATTTTTAATCCTTTTTGCTCAAAGTAGTCAGTAACCTCAAAAGAGGCACATGGTGCTTCAGTTATGCTAACTCAGGAGTAAGGGGCCTGTAGGCTTTCACTGTAATTGCTAACTACAACTCCCATCATCCCTGACTATTGGTCATGCTGGCTAGGACTGATGGGAGTTGCAGTCCAATAACACCTGGAGGCCACAGGTTCCCCACCCCTGCTTTAGCAACCTGAGCTAATTTATTTTACTGACATGTTGCTGTGAGACTCAAACATTTGGGACTATTACACCCCCAGTCTTATGGAGCTATCTTGATTGTTGTGGACGAAAGTTAAAATCCAGTGGTGTGTTCTCATTTGACTTTGTGAGTGAGAGAAGTGATCTTCATTGATTCATCAGGAGGCAGCTAAGACCAAACCGTGTCTAGGTGAAATAGTCCTGTTAGCATTAGTGTCTCTTTCCCAAGTGTAAGTAGGTAATTCAGTAAATTGACCCTTCAGTCATATAGTAAGTTTATTATAATTCAACGGTCCCTTCCATTGTTTAATCCACCTTCTACCTTTCTTAAATGTCTATATTTTCTAAGTAACCTTTTGAATGTTTTTGAAAGTTCAACATGAGTTGGTGCTTTTTGCTTAAAGACATCTGAGTCTATGATACTGCACTGATACATACAGTATAGCACTAGCAGCAGCATTTCAAGTATATTACTTATTGAATCTAATTACAGTTTATAGGCAAAAGTAACTATTTCCATAAACTCCACAATACTTACAGCCTTGCCTAACAGAATGCATCTGTGTGTGTCTGTGTGAGCAGAGAAAGTAATTATTTGCATAGTCTGCTGTTCTACCTACAGAGGTGATCACATGTTGACTAATAGCTCTCCAGGGCAAGCGCTGCAATTCATTACAACACAGCTTTATTGCTCAGCCAGGTTTCTGATATGAAGGCTCTTCCTGCACCATTTCTCCTTACAAGAGCCTACATGTACTTTTTGACTAGGAATATTCTCTTAAATCCTTAATTTATTATAATCTCATTTCAAGTGTGTCTTGCCCAAACTCCCTGATTCTCCCCACTACATACCCAATTATTTGGTTTTAGTTTTGGACCAATTTATTTTTGATTTGGGGTTTTCTTTATATTAGCGTGTGTGTGTGTGTGTGTGTGTGTGTGTGTGTGTGTAATAAAGGGAATAGTGTGTGTGTGTGTGTGTGTTGTAATGCTGCAGAAAGATCCATTGGCTTTCTCATATAGAACTTGAAGCTTCAGTACTCAAAACTTCAATAGTAGTTCCCCACAATGATTTAAGATCTGCTAATCTCTTTAATCCTGCCACCAGTGCACAATAGCTAAATTTATGCATTAACATTTTTAAAATAAACCATTAGGCTTTCCTCCATCGAGCCACACCTTTATCTTACCAGCCTTTCCTATCACTTTGCTGTGTTGCCCTCAGAACAGAGGCAACTGGGGCCTCAGTGAATACATACATTCAGAGAAAGGGAATTGATGGCATAGCCACTCAGAAATGCACATTAACTTGAATAATGTAAAAATATTAAATGCATTGATTTACACTGTGTGAATTTGAGCCCCGGGGATGAATAATGTAGCTTCAAACATACCTTGTAGCATCTGTTTACACAAAGGCAGCCAAAGGATTTATATCTCTAGTTTAGCCAAATAAAGCATATTGGGCCACCTCATTTCTGTATAGATGCCACTTAGATATTACCTTTTTATGTATTCATTCTACCATTACCAGGAAACCTATGTAATTGTTAAAGCCTGCAGAAGCCTTCATTTTTCATGTTACTTGATATATTCCTGTAACTGTTGTCCCACTTCAGTAAAAATGATTGGCCACAAAAAATCGTTGCATCGAAACCGCATGGCAGTAAATCAGATTTATTCTTTGGACATCTCATATATATATATAGAAGAGTTCAGACAATCATGATGTTTCTGAGGGAAAAATTTAAGGTCTTAGGCTTAATATTTTTAAGTGCTTATAAGGAGGCAGCATGTGATGAGAGTTGAACTGATGTTACCATGTTGAGGAGACAGGTGTTTGCATAACTATAGTCTAGTTAAGCCACTATATGTATACAGTGTTGATCCACTTAGCTGAGACTGATCTCCATGATGTTCCATGAATGGGGGTGATTGGATAACTTTGTTTAGGCATGCAATATACACAGTCCCCTTAGCAAGTTGCTTTCCCACTTTCTCTTATTTTCGTTTGGTGTCTAGAATTTCAACTTTAGTTTCCTTCATACAGCCTTTAAACCTTTCAATATCCAGCTGGTGCATTTCTCAGCAATACTTCACACCATTACATGGTGCATCTAAAACCATCAAATAGATATTAAGTGTAAATATTAGACTTCCGCCTTGCCTAAAAACCACTCCTGGGGAACAATGCCTAAGACTTTTTGGTGTTTGTTATGCTACGGAAGAATACTCAACATAGACAGGGTAAAAGGAATGACCTGTGGGGCTTTTTTCCCTCATTAGCACTGAATTAAGGTGTTCTTTGGGGTTTTTGTTTGTTTCTTCCTGTGGGGAGGATTGTGTCTTTCTCCAGTTTTCTCTTACTGGACATGAAGGATGATGCCGTACTTCTAGTGGGTGATTTTACAGCTGTGTGTGTGTTTACATTGTGTTTTGGTTTTTGTTATTCTGGAGGCTGTGAGCCCACCTTTCAATTTCAAGTTGGTGCCAATCAGCACCTGACTAGCAGAAACATAAAGTTGGGATATAAGTGTTTTTAGAAACTTGAACAATTGCCACATAATAGAGGTGCAATAATTTTTATTCCTGTTGTACCTGCATGTTGATGTTCAAATACTCCTGAAATACACTTCATTTTTTTTACATAAACCCGTGTCCATTTCTTAATTATTTCTCTTCAGAGGTTTTACTGTGATACGTTGCATTAATCCTGTGTTTCACTTGATCCATGCCGAGTGTCCTGCAACAACCCTAATGGGCTTTGTTACAGTGGTTCAGTTCACATGTTGTAGCAAACTATATTTAATGGTTTACTGTAAACACAAAGATTGCTTCCACTTAGTTCCTCCCCTAATGGGAGCTACAAACCACCATCCCTGGCTTGGCATTATGCCTGAGCCAGTGAATTCCCCCTTCCCCAAACCATGATGGGTAAGCCGAGAAGAAACCTTTGTATCATGGTTTGTTTGGAGCAAAACAAACGTAGTACTAAGCCAGGTATTGTGATTCATTGGTCCCCTCTTAACTCTGTTTTATGATATGCAAATGCAACCAATGGATGGATGCATATAAGACTTGCCAGTTGATAATGTACTTCAATGTTCATGTCAACTGCTTCTTGATACTGTAGACTGCGTGCCAGTGTTATATGTACTGTGGTGATTTGCCACTTGGTAAGTGGTCACCTGCATTCACTCCTGTTCTTCCATGAAATCTAGTTGTTTCATCATAACATAGTTCAATATACTAGCAGCTTGGGAAGATGGCCATGGGTGGCGGGTGCTGTTTTATTTGAGCAGTCATCCTATGCTTTCCTACCACTAATATGTAACATATTTCCATACAAGTACTATGCTTGGGCATCATGTAAAATGAACTCTGCGATTCCATAGTCTTGTGGTGATATAGACAGCCAGACACATGTACCCACATGAGAAATAAATGTAGAGCTATAAAAACCTTAAGAGAGGGCAGTGCCTGGGAGCTATCACCCTCTCTCCATTGTGTTCCTGCAGCAAAGGCTTAGGCCGCTGTGCAACAATTTAGCCCCTGCCACATTCCATTCCTGCACCTCGTGAGGGAAAGCAAACTGTTTGCTCAAGAGAGGAGGGAGACAACAGCTATTCCTATCCGTATAATGCTGAAATGAAGTTACAGCTTTCAGCAGACACCAACTTCTTATGAAGTAAGCCAGCTGTTTGTTCTGGATGTAAAGCAACTGGGGACCAGGGCCTTTACATTGCTTTAAAGCATGTTTTATACTTATTCCCTGCCCTGCCCCCAAAGAATTATGGGCACTGTGTTTTGTTAAGGGTTGCTGGGAATTGTAACTTGGTGAAGGATAAACTACAGTGTCTAGAATTCTTTGGGGGGCGGGACACACATGCGGTTCAAATGTGGTCAAAAGGGGGGGGCATGGTTCAAATGTGGTCAAAAGGTATCCTGCGTATGCAGCCTAGACGTAGGCTAACGACCATCTTAAGCACAACCACAAGGGGCAGATTCCAAGCTGCTCTAGGAGGCAGGTGGTCCCTCCTCCCAGTATTAGCTCTTGGCTCACCAATGGCAAGGCTTGCATATTTTTCACCACATAGAAAGGCCTTCACACTGCTGTTTGTCTCTTTACACACACCTATCCTGCAACTCCTGAAGGGAATTGAGAGCTGTTTGCTCAGAAGAGGAAAGGCTAAGGGCTTCAATAGGCCTGGCCTGCCTCTGTAAGGCACAGGGGTAGAAAATAAATGGGCCAAAGCAGCCACACTGCTCATGACAGCCCTGAGGTTAAAAAAGGCGGGAAAGCAGGAGAGGCCTATAGCACCTTGATGGGACGTAGCTCTAGTTGCTGCTTGATGCCGTGTTACACCTGCTGAGGTGAGGGATGCAGTGCTGGCCGCCTCTATGATGGAGATTATGATCAATGTCACCTGGGAACTAGGCCACATTTCAAAAGGTAAGGAAAAGGAGCAAAAACCACACAGTAGAAAAAAGAATATTGTCCTATGTGTTTCAGATCACTCTGGTCCTTCCTTAGGGAAACTATAATTTTTAAAAAATATACTGTATTTTTCCGTCTATAAGACACCCCCATGTATAGGATGCCCCCTATTTTGGGGGACTCTGAATTAAGAAAATGCGGGAAGATGTATCCATGTATAAGATGATCCCTAATTTTTGACAATATTTTTTAGGGGAAAAACCTAGTCTTATACATGAAAAAATAGTGACTACCCAAACTGAACACTGTATAAAGAAGCCCTTCATAAGCAATATGTAAATATCATTATAATCTTAGAAAGAACCAGTATTCAAAAGAAAATGTACAAGTGTAAATATTTTAATAATATTTGTTCTTTTGACTATCATAAAAACCGAATACATATGTGTATATGCAATAACAAAGGTAGGTTACTTGCTCAAATAGACATTCAATATTTTGTTATGCCTGCACTACTACACCAAACGGAAATCAAGCGTAGCTGTTGACACTGCAAAATGTCATGGGATGTGGCAGAGTTAGGCAAATCATGGGTTGCTAGGTTAAACAGGGCAGCCTAAGGACATTTTTTTTTGCCTAAAACAAAGATGGTGTGTGGACCCTGCCTTCCGCATGCACAAAACGTTGAATCTTGAGGGGGGGTGTCCTTTTAATTGCACATTCATTATGATTTCCATTCATTATGGTATTAGGGTGGCTACACACAATCCTACTTTCAATACTCTGTGCCTGCATGTCCCATACTGCATGTCCCACAGCTTCGTGCTAAAATCTTGTAATGTTTTATATCACAAATATTCCATTTGTTGTTTTTTTGGTCCCACTTCTGCTGCATTATAGCCACAAAAGTACATCTCCAGGCAGAAATAATGTGGTAGCATTGAGGAAGCATCATGGAACAACTAATAAGTGATGTGTGGATGGTCCCATATAGATCTGCCACCCAGAGTAGTTGCTTCATTCTGCCTAATGGTAGGGCTGCCCCTGCTGAGCAGCTGATTTGCTTTCCTCCCAGACCAGAAGGCAAGTATGTGAGAGGAGATGTGCTGCAGAAAAGAGGTCCTTGCAGGCCTTTTTCACTTCAGCTTTCCTGCTCTTCGTGTAAGTGGGAAAAGCTGAAGTGCAGCAAGCTGTGTCAGAAGAGGAACGCTGCCTCTCCGCAGAAGTGCTAACCAAAGCACATCCCAAGTGGTGTATTTCTCCTCCAATAGAAATAAACTGCTGTAATAAAGCTCAAATAGTGCCACATCAGAAATGTACTGCCTACTGGTTAATAGGGCTCAACTGAGAAGTGTGGGGAAGCGCTTCTTGTGACGTGTATTAGCTCAGGGTCTAGAGTGGGAGAAAATCAGATGCCTCATGTGATATTGGGACCTTGCCCAATTTAATAACTCCAGGAGGACCTGATCTTGCCCCACAAGCCAGGAGACATGGAATAGGAGTTTATTGTAAGAAGCTTGCTTTTTCTGGTCACAAGGTAATTAAATGTGTGATTGATTTTGTGCTTTACAGTATAGTACACACCAGCAAGCTGGGTAGGTAGTCCTGATTGCCCAGTGCCAGAAACACACACACTAGATCCACAACACCACCCCTCAAACTGTCTAGTGTATGGTACTGATGGAACTGCAGTGGAGATCTTACGTGTTGGAATTCAATATATGCTCAGCTTTCCAATCCTGTGTACTTGCATCAGAAAGAGAAAGCTATGCCATACTTCAAACATTGCATTGTGCATGTGTTGTTCTATGCTCAGTTTTAAGAGGCATTGTTAAGTACTGAGTATGATTGGTTGAAGTGGAGAGGGGGGAGAGAAGTTGCTGGACACCAACAATGTCACAAAGTATATCCATTGGGTACCCTAATGTTAGTATGACGTCATTTCACTTACCAAATGTAATAGCAATCAACAGGCTATGCAGGTTGGATGGGGGAAAGTTTCCTCTTTCCCCATATATTGCAGCCATGTTCCAGTTATAAATAAACAAAGAATTCAGCAGAAAAGAGGACAGGGAGAAAACTGGAAATACAGTTAGCTCCACCTATTGTTCTTCTTGCTTCCCACCCTACCAGCTATACTGGGCAACACCCACCACTGTTGTTACAAGAGTTCTCTGCAGACTTGATCTGTTGCTGCATCTACAGCAGTGGAGGCTGAATCATCTCCACTGAAATCAATAGGTTCCCCTAAATTGCCACTAGCCTTCCACTAGAGGGCAGCATTGTTGCACAAGAATAAAATGCATAGGCTAAATCTTGGGGATTTCCCCCTCTTCTGTGTTAAATATGACCACTGGTGCCATTACAGTGGTACCTCGGGTTAAGTACTTAATTCGTTCTGGAGATTCGTTCTTAACATGAAACTGTTCTTAACCTGAAGCACCACTTTAGCTAATGGGGCCTGCTGCTGCTGCCACCTCACCGCCAGAACACAATTTCTGTTCTCATCCTGAAGCAAAGTTCTTAACCTGAGGTACTATTTCTGGGTTAGCGGAGTCTGTAACCTGAAGCGTATGTAACTCGAGGTACCACTGTACTTAGATCCATCATGTGTGACATCACAGTATGGCATAGCCCACTGCTGATGCAACTGTTTCTCCTTAAACAAGAAAATCACCTTATGCTTGTTTTATATAGGGCAGCTAACTCAATAAGTCTGTGCTGTGAAGTACTGTTCTGGCTGTGGGTATCAGACAGTCACTGACCCTTTGGAAATTTCAGCACCTGTTGAGTTGTTTTCAACTGTTTCTAATGTTGTTTTGATGTTGTAACCTGGACTGGGACCTTAAAGTGAAGAGTGGGAAATAAATAAATAAAAATCGAAAGACATCTTTAGTCCACTAGGTCTCCCAGAAGGATACTCCTGGCCTGGTTAATTATGAAATAGTAAAATTGTATTTCAATAGGTTTCTACTTGATTATTAATATATTTTATTTATTTCTCTTTTTTACATCACTTTGACATTCTTTTGAACATAACGTGATTATTTTTTTTCTAAATTAATGCTGTACAATAATAGGCAGATTGCACAATAATAATAAAAATAAGCAAATTGCATTATTAGCTTTGAATTAGGGCTACCATATTAACAAGAAACACACACAAACAACTCCACCCTCTCTTCCCTGGAAGTAGCCCCCCTTTCTGAATTTAAAAAGTTATTAAATTATTAAGGAATGTACTGTGTCTTAAATTATTTAGTAATGTAGTAAAAAAAAAATTGTTATACAAATTCATTACCCCAACTGATTTAAAATGCACATCTTTTTTTCTGCATAGAAGTCTTGTTGGATCTGGCCAAAGGTCTACTTAGTCCAGCACCCTAATTTCACAGTGGCCAACCAAGTGCCTATGGGAAGGAAGCCTGTAAGCAGGATCTGAGTTATTCGGTCATATGTTGTTGCTATCATCCTGATATTTTAAATATCCTGGAATGCATTTGGAAAAAAATGTATACAGTGCTACAAATAAACATGGTGCCTCTGACATGTCAACAGCTATAATGGGTCACATGGGTGTCAATGACATTCACAAACATATTTTAATAAATATAGTCATTACTGAAGGTAGCCATAAATGGCAAATTCAGAAACGATTCTTGAAAGGAGGGTGCAGTAACTAACTACTCTATAGAACATTATTTGGTGTTTACTGTTCTTAATTATCAAGGGCACAATCTTTAGAGTTGCATGAGCATCATCCTTAGGAATAGAAGTTTATAACGCTGGGAAATGTCCAGAGGGAGGAAACTGCAGTTATAACAGGCCCAGCTGGAATGTTTTCAGGTTTTTCAGTAAAAGAAGATTTCACGAATCCTTTTGGAAAGCTGAAAACGCGAAGATCGAGCAAGCATTGAAACCAGAGTTTTTTTTACCACCAACACCTAGACCTGCACTTCTAAGTACTTCCCACTTCCTGCAGGCGCCACCTACCTATCTCAGGCACCTGCCACAACCACTCCTCCTTCCCTGTGCTCCTTCCCTGTGCACAAACCACTTCCCTGTGCCCCCACACCATGCAAGGTAGAATTCTGCTGCAGCAGGCCCCTGTTGCTGGAGGAGTGGCAAAGTGGCTGCTGTAGGGCTAGTGCTTGGTGCCCAAGTTCTTTAGGTCACAAGTAATGAAGCAAACAGGCATGTGAGTGGCAGTTGCTTCCTATATTAAATATGCCACCATGCCACACCCCCTTGTTCCTTATTGTCTGCCTCTCTTGGCCACATGGCATAGCCAAGTACGCACACAAGATGGCAGTGGGCAGCAGTGTCAAGTACTTTCTGGTACTTTGTAGCATACCCCCTACTAGTCTATAACGTCTAGTAGGTACATAGCTATGATGACCAGTAACAGGCCTGGTTCATAATTTATCTCTGTGTCTGAAACTGGAGCACATTTTGATGGTGGGTTGATTCAGGAAAAAAGCAGCTAGAGACTGGGAGGAAGGGAGCTTTGAGGCTTTTAATGGCTTTTGTGGTTGTGGCAGATGACTGGGATTTAAATTCAGGGACTAGGAGAGGGCTTCCATGTGCCCCAATGTGTTGGGAAACGGAGACAAGCAGAAGTAGCAAGAAAGAGGAGAAATTTTGGGAGTGATATGGCATGCTTAAGGGAAATATGAAACCCCAGGGTGGCAGTTTGTGGGTGGTCCCTGCTAATAAATTTCTTTTATTGTATTTGGCTATATGTAAAGTATTGGAAGCTTGACCTTCATCCTAAGATTTTGGGAAAGGGTGGATGCTAAATCTCCCCTACTCTGGGCAGTTCATGGTAGGTGGGGGCTCCCCTATGCTTTACTTGCATGTATCTGGTGACCCAGTCTTCCCCAGGCACACACACCCCACAGTGCTGCTCCTGTTCCTGCTCTGACCATCCCACCTACTCACTCTTTCCTTGCCTCAGTCCTCAAGTCCTTTCCATAATATTGCAAATTACCCTGTCCCACCACTTGTCTTATATTGCACAATTAGCTTCAAATCAGGGCTGCCGCACACACAAACAATTCTGCTCACTTTCTCGTCTCTGTAAGTAGTCACCCTCTCCAAAATTAAAAAGTTATTAGAGAAACAATCTGGTCAATAATTCAGCTTAAAATCTATGAAAAATCCCCTCCCTGTCAGCTTTCTAAGTTGCCAGCTGGAAGGTGCCCAACAAGAAAATTACTGAAACAAAACCTTCTGTCATTCCCAAGGGACCAGAAAATATTTTTTCCCTTCTCCCTTTCCCCTTCTTGTTGGCTACATTTTAAAAATAAATATGAAGCATCAGGCAGATTGTTCTAAAGAGTCCTTCAAGTATTGGTTTCTCACACTGTGTTATGAAAGACTTTTGCCTTCAGGCACAGACTAATAAACAGATAATAACACAGGGGGCAAAGTCCCATGCTGCAGCTTATTTTCATAACTTTCATTTACTTTTCCTATAAATGTTTCATTTTTCAACCAGGAGGAAGAGAGGAGGACTGGCAGAGGTCTCACAACAGTGGTGCCAGTGGTGCAGACTTGCTCCTAATTAGAAATAGCAAGGGATTGGGCAGGCAGAGCAGTGTAGGAAATGCACAGCAAGCCCCTTCCTTAGAAACGTAGCTCCCCTCAAGTGGGGAAAGTGTTGGAATCTATGTATATAGGCATACTCCCCACCCCACCCCCACTTTCTTATTCTCTTTGAAATGAGAGTGAGAGTGGCTCATGCATTCACACACATTCCCATGGAAATCTTCAAAAACTGAAAGAAACTGCATTGTGTTGGACATACGCAGAGAGGCTTTTGTGGGTTATAAGTGGAGGGTCATGCCTAGCCCCTACCTGGTATGCGGCGTAGGGTCCTCAGAGAATGAACAAGGTGCCCAAAAGGTTGAGGACCTCTGAGAAGCAGGCGTGGTCCTCTGAAACTAGCACTGAGGATCCCCTAGAGCAAGCTTCCTCAATCTCAGCCCTCCAGATGTTTTTGGCCTACAAGTCTCATGATCCCTAGCTAGCAGGACCAGTGGTCAGGGGTGATGGAAATCGCAGTCTCAAAACATCTGGGGGGCCGAGGTTGAGGAAGCCTGCCCTAGAGGAGCGCTCCAGAGAAAGATCCTTGGAGCTGTCAGGGGAAGAGGTAGAGCCACCCCACAGTCCTTGGGCTTGCTAGTACCAAAAGGTTGTAGGTCCAGGCCAAAGAGCGACAACATAGCATGTGACAGTGGGCCCAGAGTTGTTGCACAGATAGTAAGTGATCTACTCATGAGTAAGAAATCACCAAATCACTCTTCTAAGTACCAGCAGCTGCTGTTAGGGTGTGATCTAGGAAGCCAGTCACACTCTTGAGCCTTCCATGTACTGGAAGCAACACAGGTCTTTGGTGCCTTTTTTCTAATTTGAGTCCCCACTCCTTGCTGTAGACTATGGTATCTTACTTGAAGTCCCTGTGAGGTTGACCTTGCACTGTTGCTTGACCTTGCCTCTGGATTACTGTGCTGCAGCTACAACCCTGTCCTTGTTGGTGAGTGTTTTGCTTGATAGGCTTATACCTTGTGAAATCTGGCCCCCAGCTCCCGAGGGCACCCACCTGAGTGTGGCAGCAAGGATAGGAAAAGAAAGACTATTGGAATGACACTGCTGTTTCTGGTGAGGGTGACCCTACCATGTCACAGGTTTCTTGGTTTCGTTTTAAATGTGCTCAAATATCCCTCCTTACAAGGCAACTGTGAAGCACACAGATAACCACACCTAGCTTCAAAACAACACACTCATACACACTGCTTTGCTCCTGGGTTTAGACTTCTGCTGTAACACCATAGCTTCAATTTGTGTACTTTGGCTAGACCAAACACTGATAACTCAAACCCAGTCAGTTTGCACCTTCTTTTTGTATTCTGTGCTTTTTAGTTGTGATGATACTTGGTTCCTTTAAAGTGTTTTTTTAATGTTTGTATTATTTTTATTGTTTTGCTGTTTGCCTCCCTAGCCTTATTGGAGTGGGGGGAAGGGCTGGATAAAAATCCAAGTACTGTAATAATAATTATATACTGGTATTTACCTTTTCTGACCTAAGAATATACTTCGTTTCATGGCACTCTTTACAGTTGTCACTATGATCTGTGTATACTAAGTCTTAAGATACTGCTAGTGTTACACTAGAAATACACTCTGGTCTTCCTCTCAGGAACTCTCTTTAACAGGAGCACAGGCACCATCTATGTGGGACTATGGAGCCCAGGCACCCACAGATTTTCAATGAAGGGGCTGGGAATCCCTAAAGTTCTACATGGTGGCACTCACACACTGTGGGACATATGCACATCATGCTCGCATACACGCCATGGGGCATCCGCACAACATGTCAGCACGCCCCTGCAACATGCGCAAGTAATGTCACCATGCCGTGGAGTGTGCTGATGTCATGTGCACACGCTGCAGTGATGTCGGCATGCCCCAGGCCCTCTCTGTCACGGGGACAAGGTGGTGCGCCTGAACAGTAGCTTGCATTCATGTGGTTCTCAGGCCTTTCCTTCCAAAGCAGTCAATAGGCCCAGGTGGAGGCAGGGAAAACAGTGGGGTATCTTAAGTGGAACTGCCTTGCTCCATACTAAGCATCTAGGAAATTCAATGGCATCCTAAACCACTCCATGACTGGTGTTACTGTTTGGAAGGGAAGTAACTTGCAGAGTTTATTTAGCCTTCTTATGTAGTAGATTTCATATTTCTTATTCTTGTGGAATTTTGGACACTCTGTTCCTGGTTCAAGCTTTCCTTTCAAGCATTAGCCAAACGCCCAGGAGTGAAGCAGCTACATGCCACAAGCGTTAATTCTCAGCTGTGCTGTGTGATGGGAGCTTTACTGATTGCATGTGGCAGGTTTCAGGAGCCTTTTCAGGCTTCTGTCACTCTTGGTTTCCAAAAGGGAGCACCAGGTTGTGGCAGTGGCTCCCTGAGCCTGGGAAAGCAGAGGCATATTTACCAGTTAGGTAATTTGGACGGCTAGCATAGTCCTTAGCTGTGGGCCTCTTTCCATCACTCCTTTGATAACTCTGCAATACTGCTAATATCACATTATTTCAGTCTGAAGACCCTTGTGCAGGACAGATAAAGGTTGATGCCCCTAGAGCACATGTAGAAGGTACAAATGTATGGAACCAAATCCTGATTATTGTCTTGGGCTCCTTCCAAATAGCCCTGGGCTTGTTTGAAAGTGCAGACCAGCTATTAAGAGATTCCCTCTTTGCAGGACTTCCCAAAATATTTTGCAGCATTCATATGATGCCATTGTCTTCAAAATACCAGTCTGTATATTTATAAATTTAATCTGGATTTACCTTTTCAGGGGAAATACAATTGTTCTCTCTCTCTTTAAGTGTATCCAATTGCCCATTTGTGATAGCTCACTGCCCCCATTTACAATATCAAACCCCCACCTGGAAGCACCCAAGGTGAGCAGTGAGGACAAACTGGAGGTCTCTGGTTGAGTTGACCAAAAACCAGAAGTAGGAGCTGTACCAGGAGAAGGCCTTGGGTTGCATCAAAGATTCAGACATGAACTTTTGAAACATTGACATTGCTTACTTTCTAAAATTAAACATCCCAGGGCACGAGCTGGTATTTAAATGCACACACTGGAAGACCTTTTTACCCTAATCTGTGGTATATGGGAGTTGGTTGTGGATTTGGAGCAAGAGAAGGACTCTGCACATGTTTGGAGTCTCTCTTCTCTTTTAGATAACAACAACAACAACAAAACAACAACCATAGTTGCAATCTCTGTTACTTGTCATAGAGGCGCCACTCCTCCAGCTGAGGGAGGAGGGAGGCATAAGATCGGAGTATGAAAGCGAGAGAGGTGGTTGTGAGTTGACTGAAAGCACCTTGGTGTGCAGACCTTTGGGCATCTGATGTGCAACAGCTGATTTCCTGCCTTGTAATATTGCTGTTTTACATTTGCTTATGCTCCGCTTTGTAAGAAAAACCAATGTTACAAAGACACCTTAAGTCCTTCAGTATGTGCATCCAAAGGAAGCTAAACTCAGTCTTGCTGCCCCGAAACATTTTACTGTTCCGGAGAGTGGGCAGCATGCAACAGGGGCTTTGGCCACTTTCAGCAGGAGCAAAGGGAAAAGGAGACCACATGGGCAAACCACTTACCCTGCACGAGGCAACCATGATGACAAAGCACGCCTAGGGCTAATGCACATTTGTTTTTCACACACATCTCCGTATTGTAATTAGCAAGGAGGACTTCCCCAAGATGGCGCCGAGGTAAGACGCTCTTATCGGAGCTCAAAGAATTTTTTAACTAAATGCCTTTGTTGCCGGCTCTCCTCCTTCTTTTGGATTTTATTTCCTTTCGCTACTTCGCTGGGCTTTTGAACATCTTATCTTATCTTCCTCGGTGCCGGGACTTAGTGAAGTTAATGAAGTTTTAACGAAGGCTCTCAGACATTCCCTCCCGGGCATTAAGGCACTCCCTCCCAGTTTCTCGTTGACTCCTCGTGACAAACTTATCCCAAGGATCTTTAAGGACCTCAAATGGGCTTTTAACCCTAAAAACTATAAATTTATAAAACCACAAATTTCTCCCACCACCTCTAACTTCGTGGACCCCCAAACATCTCAGTTGTTTTAACAAACTGAGAAGAAGGGGGGGGATACTTCAAAGGAGTGCTCTAATTGGACCCAGTTTTAAACTCCTCGCAGCAGCCCAGCCAGGACTGAATGAGAACTGAATGAGATTGCGACCTGAGAACTTTAACACTCTATCACTCCGTTTAGAAGTCTGATCTCATTGATTTAAGAAGAATCTAGCAATGAGAAGAGCCAAAAGACTCAGATGTTCTGATACAGAAACTGACGCAGAGCCCTCCGGTTTCAAACAGAGTAATCTAGATAATTACCTGCTACCTCAAAAACAGCACATATCTCCTCCAAAAACCTTCCTCAACTCTTTACATGGAAAGACAGTTGAAGAGATATCCCTAGGAATAAATGAGGACAAGGCTACTACTCCCATAATCGAGGCACAAGTGCTAATTGATAGAAAGGTGGAGCTGCTGGAGGAATGCTGCCTAATGACTGCTCAAACAGTTCAAAAAATCTTTGAACAATTACAAAACATCTCCAAGAAGCTGGATAACCCAGATGAAAGGAGGCAACTCACTCCCTTTTTGCCATCCTTAATAAGCCCTGGAGACAAACAGAACAAATACAAATTTATACCTCTAAACCAGCCAAAAACCAGAGGAAGCCCCCCTCACTCAGTCAACCTGATACTGAGGCCATGTGAGATTGTTCTCCACATTTTTCCATATAGAGGGCCCCTACCTTACTGGGAGTCATCCTTCTGGGCCAGACACCATCTAAATCTGCTCCTAGGCCTTGAGGGTGGAAGCATCGACCTAAAAGCAGTCAAGAGGCTCACTAACGATGGACATTCCAAAAAAGTACTACTAAAATTTGGTAGTCATAGAATTCCAACCAAAATCCTAAGGGTAAAGGCTTATTTAGCCCAGAAAGGAATTATTCCGCGTCGACACTTTGAAGATATATCACTCAGACCATTGATTGCATCTAAAAGACAGAACAAGATGAATAAGGCCATTCTACCAGAAGCCGACATCTGCCCTACTCCCGCGGAAGAACCCAGTAGATGGGAGAAACCGCAGCCAGCTACCCGGGAAATCACACAAGAAAAATCCAAGCTCTCAAACCAAGCGACTGTAGCATCAAATAACAGCCTCGCCCTTGATACAATAGACTGGACAGTCCCAGAAGAAGTAGATCTGCTGAGTAACTTTACCAAGCTACCAGACAAAGAACAAATAAACATACTCAGTAAATTGACGAAACTACAGGCCAGATTGACCGAAATTCACCAACAAGGGCAACAAAATGCAGTAGAAACAATACACAATCAAACTTTACACTTACCAGCCCTCTCCCCTAAATGCATAGTCAAAAAGAAAGCCACCAATGGAACTTTCAAATGTATAGATGCAGACCTTCAAATCCAGCCTCCTTTAGAATATGAAATGGCAAGGAAAAACTCCAGCAATGAGACCACAAATTCCTGGCTGAGATATCAAATACTAGCTCTAAACGAAATAGGTACCCCTTATTTAAGTACTACAAAGGACTCTAACATTGCCGAACAAAAGATGACCTCCAACAGACCTGATTCACTGAGCCCAACATCAAATGAGGCCAAAGAAATGGAACTAGAGACTGAAAACAGTCCTACTGTCCACAACAGTCTACCAACCACAGAAATTTCTCAGGAACAAGGAATAGTTAAGGAAGAAAACCAAGAAAGGGAGGAAATTTTAATTTCCCGCACTTTAAAAAAGAATCTAAAAGACCCACCATTATGTTCCCCGCCGAAAGCAGCGACAAATGGCTGTATCTGCACAAGACAAAATCCCTCGCTGGACTCAATAACAGAACTAGAATGACTAAATGCTGTCAACCAGCCATCAACTCAAAAACGGATCCTACGCTTGCTGTCCTGGAATATTGCAGGGTGGGGAAACAAAGACGGAGACCCAGACCTAATGAACTTCCTTAAAGATTTTGAATTAATACTTCTACAAGAAACATGGTCAACTAGAGATATTAAAATCAATGGATTCACCTCCTATACGAAACCCGCAGTGAAAACAAACACGAAGGGCCGGCCGAAAGCAGGGTTCTGTTGCATGATCAAAGACAACTTAGGGTTTGAAATCAAGCAGCTAGAAAAATGCTTACCACTTGCACAAGCTCTACTTCTAACCCAAAAAGACGATACTTTGCTACTTGTAAATGTCTATATCCCCCCAACCAAAAACAACAGCAGCAGTGAAAATTGGTCACAACTAACCTTTTATATAGAAAATTTGACCGATAAATACCCAAATGCCTCACTGATAATAGCAGGTGATTTTAATGCCAGAGTGGGAACCAACAATGAACAACTATGTAGCAAACTAAATTGGAATACTGATAATGATATCGCACATGCCCTGAAAATAGGACGATTCTCCAGAGATAGGGTTGTAAACAACGAAGGCTTACGCCTACTTGAATTATGTAACAACTTTAATTTGCAGATTGTGAACGGTTCAACAAAAGGCGATAGAAGCGGGGAGTTTACATACTTCTCCCCCCGAGGATGCAGTGTCATCGACTATATTCTTGTCCCTTATAATATTATAAATTCAATCATGGACCTCAAAATTGGAACGCGTACTGAAAGCGACCATCAGCCATTATTGTTGTCTATTAACTTAAAGGACGAAACCAAAATAACCAAGTACAATATCATAGAACCTTCTCAATACAAACAAATGACCCAATTAAAATGGTCCCAGGAAATGAGTGCAGCAGTGGGGCAAAAACTTACAGCCAACCTGAGAAAACAAGTATTATCCAACTTAAAGACCACTAATCCCTACAGTGATATTCCGAAAATTTATAATGAAATCTTCCAAATGTTCGTAGAGCTTAGTACTCCACCTAAAGTTTGGGTACTTAAACATAGCGCTAGCCCTTGGTTTGATGATGAATGTTTCCAGCTAAAAAGAAAGCTGCGCCAAACATTTAAAAATAATCGCGCTAAACTAGAGCCCTCTTATCTTGATGAAAAAAGACAATACCATTACATTCTGGCCGAAAAGAAACAGAAATATGCAACCCAAAAATGGCTACAATTACTCGACTCAATTCAGAGCAAAAACAACAAAGCGTTCTGGAACCTGGTGTACGGAGGATTGAAAGCCGAAAACCAACTAACTCTACCACCAATTGCAGAATCCAAATGGTCCCAATACTTCACATCTGTATTTAACAATCTACACAGTGAACTCAAAGGAAATGAGACCACTAAAAATAAAATCAATAAACTCCAGGAGTGGCCAAGGGTAGAAGAAGAGGAAATTAGAGAGATAGTTAAAAATTTCAAATCGGGGAAATCTCCTGGGCCAGACGGTCTACCAATAGAATTATTCAAGACCTATATAGATTGGTGGGCAGAACCCTTAGCTCAATTGTTTACTCTCATAGATAAATATGGGATCATACCTGAGATATGGTTAAGATCAATAATTATCCCAATCTTTAAAAATGGCGACCCAAAAGAACCAAGGAATTACAGACCGATAAGCCTATTATCAGTGATAGGGAAAATCTACGCTAAGCACCTTTTATCTAAACTTCTTACCTGGATGAAAAATCTAAATTTACCAGGGAAAGAACAAATAGGTTTCTCCAAAGGTTGCTCTACATTAGACCACTGCCTTATACTTATGCATTTGGTTGAAAAATATAGATCCCAAAGGCAATCTAAGATATATGCTGCTTTTGTAGACTTTCGTGGTGCATTCGACTCAATTGACCGCCCAAAGCTGTGGAGGAAACTCGCAGAATTAAAAATTGATCAGCGCTTATTGATTCTAATACAAAATCTATACTCTTCCAATACCTGTCAAGTCAAACTTAACACCAAAGGTCACCTTTCATCAGACATCCCAAACTCGAAAGGGGTAAAACAAGGGTGTATTCTCGCTCCCTTTCTATTTAATTTATTTTTATCAGACTTGCCAGATCACCTCCAAAAAATAGAATCACATGCCCCTAAACTTAATCAGAAACCAGTTCCTCTCTTATTATACGCAGACGATGCTGTCCTACTATCATTAACGAGCTTGGGTCTGAAACGTCTTATATCTTCTCTGATCCTTTACTGCGAATGTAACAAACTCTCTATAAATTATGAGAAGACAAAAATTTTGGTCTTCTCGAATGGTTGGAAATTAGAGAAATGGAAAATAAGAGGGCAAGAAATCCAACAAGTGAAAATCTATAGGTATCTGGGAATCTTATTCCAGAGCAATTTAGGGTGGGCAAATCATCGCACAAATGCCATAAAACAGGCAAAGTGTACCTCATCAGCAGTTGCCCGTTTTTATTATCAGAAAGGTAATCAATTTATTCCTGCGGCCAATCAGATATTTCAAACAAAAGTGCAATCCCAGATATTCTATGGAATCCCGCTATGGGTCCAAGCATATAACAGTGATTTAAAAAAGATTCACTCCAGCTTTCTGAGACGTATTCTTGGACTCCCAGCTGTGATCAAATATGAAACAATGTGTGCAGAAATAGGCATACACACAATGGAATATTGGGCATGGTCCACCTCAATAAAGTACTGGTTACGCTGCCATTTTCGCTGCCCTCCATCAAGTCTGCTCGCTGATTTGCTCAAAGACTCCTATAAATCAAGATGGTATCAGTACCTCGAAAAAAAGATTGAATCTTTAGGCATCGAGCTGGAGCCCCTGTACAATTCTAATGAGCAATACATTTTCCATAATATCCAAACTAGACTAAAGGATGTCGAGAGACAAAATATTATGGCAGCTGTAAACAAAATTTGCTCCCCCATATTCTATGATTTAAATATCTTAGATAGCAGAGCCAATTACGTCACTAAATTAATAATCCCAGCCCAACGTAGGGCTTTTATGCTGGCCCGTTTGAATGTTTTTCCCTCAGCATTTGTCAGGGGAAGATATCAAAACATTCCTAGAAACAAGAGATTCTGCAGATGTTCTATGAATGTCCCGGACACTGTAGAGCATATTCTCTTTCATTGCCCATTGTACAGTATCCCACGTCAACGCGTGCTGTCCCCTCTTTTGGGTGGTCTGGAACCCCAGCAAGGTGAATGTGTGGGATTCTGCCTATCCGACGTCGACCAAAGGGTAACGGCGGGGGTAGCCGAGTTTTTGGTAGCAGTCCTCCAAGGAGCAGGTTAACAACGAAAACCACTGATTTTATATGTATATATATATATATATGTATGTAGCCAACTGCTGCCTTTTATATATATTTCAAAGCTTTTATATGTTATTTCCTCTTTTATGGTTTTATTTGCACAATGCCTAATAAAGGTTTGATAAGTAAGTAATTAGCAAGGGCAATTGCCCCTTTTCAAAAGCTTGAGTCACATGACGCAGCTTCCACCAGCGGAGAAAAGAATTGAGCCCTTTCCAGTTCCAGAGTTCATTCTGTCCCCTCTCTTCCTTTGCCTTTTGCTCCAATTAAGGGTTTGTTTGCCTTTGGAGCATGGCAGGGTACACTGAACCAGGAGCAGCTATTACATAAGGATGCTGGATCTGAAACACATTCAAAGCAAGGCATCACTCCCAATCTGTTCCTGGAGCTCTGCTGTTTTTTCTGTTTACTGCTGCTTGCCTTTGTAGCTTTCCTCTGATGTTCCAGTACAAAGCAATGTTCTAAATGCCCGCCAGCTCCACTGGGAGAGGGAGAGATGTGACCAATATTATCCTCCTCCAGCTGACCTCCCCACCACTTGGAATCCACCACCTCCACTGGATTTTGGACACTGGCTCGCCTAATTTAGGAATGTGCAGCAGTTCCCCCACATCCCACAGAAAGTGGCCACTCTGCCTTCACTTTCTGTTTTTCTTGTCTTGCTCTTGTCAATAGTTGCATAGGGAGAGAAAAAAAATCTGGGGTGACCAGTTGAGTATTTCTTTGGAGTCCCAGCTGTGGAAATTGTAAGAATTACAGTCTGTTCTCATCTTTCTTCTGCTGATCCTGTAGCACTTGTCTAGTGGTCCCTTATGTAGGAAGCTACCTTAAAACTGAGTCTGACCATTGGCCTGTCTAGTTCAGGAGTTGCCAACATGTTTGAGCCTGTCATGGGCACTCCACATTCACATAGACTACAACCTAGTCTATTAACTACATTCTAATACTTAAAAGCTGAATTTCAGTAGGTGGGGAGGGTACTCTTTTAGCCTCAGTGAAGGCCTCTGCTGGTACACATGTCTCCACAGGAGTGGCATTGGCAAACCCTGATCTAACTCATTACGACTGCCAGCTGTATCTGAAGATGCCAAGACTGCCAGCTGGATCTTTTGAGTGCAAACCATGTGCTCTACCACTGAGCCATGACCTTTCTTGTTCTTAAGTGTTGTAGCATAAAGTTCTAAAATATTTTCCATTTCACTTTTAACTGCTTTTGATGGCTGCTTGTCACTCCAGGAAGCTGATAAAACAGGTTGTTTGCCATGAGGGTTCATGACACAGGAAAGCACTTGCGGTACATTTTCTCCTGTGGCAGCTCCACATGGCAGACACTATTGCGAGAGTGCCGTTTTTCTCTTGTACAGTTCCATTTCATTTCCACACTGTTGGTGCAGGAAAACTTCTCAGTGGATCGTACCCTTAGTTTCAACAGGTGTGATCCTATGCTTTAAGCTCCGTTGAAAGCAACAGAACTTACTTTTGAGTAGACATACCTTAAGAGTTGGTGTTCTGCTTCTGCTTCAGCTTGACAGAATTTTCTGGAAACTGCAATATAGTGCTATTTCTCAAAACTTAAAAATTACAAGATTTGGAGAGAACCTTTAGGCTCCCAGCTTTGCTCCTAAAATAAGACAGTTCAGCTCCACTGTCTTTTACTAAGAAAGTGAATAAAGTTGTCTTATAAGAACATAAAAAGAGCCCGGCTGGATCAGGCCACTTGTTCTCACAGTGACTAACCAGATGCCTATGGGAAGCTCACAGGCAGAAGCTGAGTGGAAAAGCATTCTCCCACACCAGCAACAATAATTCAGAATCTGTTCTGTTTAGGTTAGAGCAAAAAACATGTCTTACTGGAGGCCTCTCTTTCGTAAATGCATCTCTGCCATTTGCTCTGAAAAAAGCAGCTATTAAAGGACAGCAGGCTCCTGAGTTTCAACAATGCTTTCCATTAGCATACAGGAAGCAGTCTTCCCTCCCATACAGAGGCTCATGTGCCAATGGATTTGTCCCCCTTCAATAGTTGCTGACCACTGTCAAGAGTCACAACCGTAGCCTATTTCAGAATCTCGGCTATGATTAATAAACCTAATGGCAGAAACACTGCTTTGTTGTCCTAGCTTCCCCTTAAGAAATAATGCTTTGTGAGCTTTTGTCCACCAAGAGATTGCATCCATGTTTCTAAAATAATGTGGTTTTCCTTAAGCAATAAAATCCTTATAATGTGGGGCGGGGAAAAGGCTAATAGTCCCAAATGTGTATGTTTCTCACCATCTTGGCATAAGGAAGTCCTAAGCAGAAGTACACTAGGTGGCACCCTCCTCCATGTCTTGAGGCATGACACCACCAAGAACAGAGATCTGAAGGTCTGACTGAAAATCTTCAGACCCCAGCATCTAACTAGGAGAGCAGTTGCATATAACAGGCAACAATGAGACAAACATACAGAGAATCGTTAATTTGTAAAGAGTAGAATGGCTACAATAATGTCAATATTGTGAACCATGCTGCCCCCCACCCCAATTTGATTTAATACTGTGACCTTTGCCTGATAGGTTTGAAAAGTTTTAGGGCCTTGCCTAGACATATAGTTTGATACAATTATGTAAAATAATTGGATATTTACATGATTGAGATGTCTCCTTCATGTTGCAGTGTTTGATAAAACTATAATTATTTTAGAAAATAACAATAATTTTCAGGTTATGCATTTTTAATAATGACATTATGGGAAGAATCTGACATTGTTACCTGGATGGGGGCAGAAGCAAAGAGTCTTGGTGTCAGTACCTAGGATGGTATGAGCATGCCACCACCAGAGGTGACACTGCTTGCTGCACTCCCTCCTCCTCCTCCTCCTCCTCCTCCTCCTCCTTCCACTATAGTCATGGATCTGGCGGCTGGGTATGTACACAGTTACAAATACTCATTTTACCATTTAAAAGATATATTATCCTTTTCTGTAACACAATAGTGCTTATTCCTAAGTAAATGTGTTTTTAGTATCAGTCCAACTGGCAGATACAAACTCCATTTTATTTCTATAGTAATGATGGCACTATGAGTTAAGTTAGTTTAAACTTATGCTCAGAGTGTTTACTTTTAATTGGGTCTGGCAAAGTGTAACTCTTAAGAGTAGTAGCATCCAATAGAATATAAAGAACACATGATATATGGGACAATAAAAGCTTCCCAATACAGGACTGCCTTCAGGTGTCTATGGAAGGTTGTATAATTGTTTATCTCTGACATCTGACTGGAGAGTGTTCCACTGGATGGGTGCCACTACCAAGAAGGCCCTCTCTCTGGTTCCCTGTAACTTCACTTCTCACAATGAGGGAACCGGAGCTGGACCTAAATGATGGGAGTGGAGATGCTCCAGGTATACAGGGCTGAAGCTGTTTAGGGCTTTAAATGTCAGGGAATAGAGAAGAGGTATGTTAATTGTGTGCTTCACAACTGAAGTAACAGAGATGGTGGTCTAAAGACCATTAAGTCCTAGCTGCAACAGTGTGAGCTAATGCCTTGAATTGGATTCAGTAGTGGACCGGGAGCCCATATAGATAAGGTGTGTTTCATATGCCTTTTCTCAGCTAGTAAACTTATTACTGTATTTTGTACTCATTCTAGTTTCTTAAAATCTTCAAGGACGACCTCAGAGGCAGGCCATAGCGCAGTGGTAGAGCACATGTTTTGCATGCAAAAGGTCCCAGGTTCAATCCCCAACATCTTTAGGTAGTGCTGAGAATGTTCCTTATTTGAAACTCTGGAGAGCAGTCACTAGTCAATGTCAACAATACTGACACTAATGCACTGATTCTGTGCACGGCAGCTTCCAGTGTTCATTTCTCCACCCCTAAACAAGAGTACTGGCCCACCACATGCACAGCTACCAATTACCGTAGCTTGCTTTTGGCAGTCTCAGGAGGACCCCCATGCTTACAAAAGTACAATAGCATTTCAGAAGAAAATTTACAGAGGGACACACCCCTTCCCAAAGAAACCCACTACATAGTTCTCAGCATACTCAGTAGGCAAGGACTTCTGGCTGACTATTGAAGGTAAGGTAGAATGGGAAATTGAGAAAAGAATTGGAAAAGAAGGACAGAACTTTTTTTATGTATGCGACAACAGCAGCAAGAATACTCATCGCAAAGTACTGGAAGACACAAGATTTACCCACCCTGGAAGAATGGCAGATGCAACTGATAGAATACATGGAATTGGCAGAAATGACTGGCAGAATTCGAGACCTGGGAGAAGAGTCAGTGGAAGATAAACAATTACCTGACATTCAGAAGACATCTTAAGGCAGCCCTGTTCAGGGAAGTTTTTAACGTGTGATATTTTACTGTATTTTTGGTTTTTATGGAAGCCGCCCAGAGTGGCTGGGGACACCCAGCCAGATGGGCGGGGTATAAATAATAAATTATTATTATTATTATTATTATTATAAGAGGACTGGAAGAAGTTTAAAGACTATTTGCAAAAACATTGTAAAATATCAGAGTGTTAAAATGTTAAAATGTTGGAATGTTAAAATGATGCAAGATATTAAGACAATGTGGCATCAGTGACATAGGTAAAAGCAGTAGGTAACAAAAGTTTCAAAAGACAAGGGTGAAAAAATGTTTTAGATTACATTGTGTCAAATATAAACAAAAGGATATAAAAGGAAGAATTGGAGACACATTGGGTTGAAATCTATAATATAGATCAAGATTTGAAAGAGGGTAAGATATTTGCTGAATCTGGTTGTGTAAAAAGGAATACAAAAAGGGAGATGTGAGGAAGTCAGGAAGAAGGGTTATGAAAATAACAAGTAAAAAATTGGATTTTTATGTCTTTTTTATGCTCTTTTCTTTTTTCGCCTTTTTTCTTATCTTTCTTATCTTTTTTAGGTTTTTTCTTTTTTCTTTTTTAATGTATTTCAATGTATTTTTCTGTTTTATTCTGTGTGTGAAGGTTTTTTTTACTGTTTAAAACTTCAATAAATATCTTTATATATATAAAAAAACAACGCTCCACATTTCATAGCACAGGTCTCTCTTGTACTGTCTGCTAGTCATTCTCGAGCGTTACTAGCTAACAGTCTGTGAGTAGAGAAAATAGCCCCTGCTGGTGTTAAACTTCATATAAAGGTTTGTGTTTCCTTTTGTAAGCACAGCCAAAGGTGCTCTGCAGCTGGCAAATATCCTTGCCTGCTAACCTGGAGGATCAAAGGTCCAGGCTTTTGGGGCCCTGTGCCTGACACCAAAAACTCTCTTCTAGACCCAAACTATGCTTCTGCTCTTTGCTAATCCAAGCACTAGGATGTGGAGCTAAGCAAAACACCAAAGCGTTCCAAAATACAGATGTTGAAAAGCAACAGCATTTGGTCTGGTTGCTGCTGCTGCTTTCCTCCAGGAGCACTCAAAATACTGGACTTCTGTTCCTTGATGTTTGAGCAGTTTAAATTAGACCCCAAGGAGGAGTGGGTGGGAGAGGATAACGCTATTCCTGCAAAGACGATGACTGCATTAAACATCAATTTCCTTGTATTTTTCTTTCACTTGGATCCAAGTGGATCTGGCATGCTTAAAAAAAAGTTCAGACATCCTTCAGTAATTTCAGCTCTTTGAAACTGGCCAAAGTTTCAAAAAGCTTGTCACTGGGCCTCTGCCTGCTTCCTGGAGGGCCTCCACCTCTCCTCAACTCTCGCTGCCAAGCCCTTGCATTTTTCACAGCAGGACCAAAAACCTCAAGATATTCACAAGTGGGCTCCTCCCCCATCCCTGGCATATTGATATTCATTTGGAAGCTGTAATTAATTAGGCTCTGTTGCCCTTTCACCCCTCTAAGCCCCTGGTGCTGCTTTGGCCCTGCTGTTTGAAACTCTGCAATGTCAGCACATTCCAGCAAAAGCTGTTTTGAGTGAGGGCCTCTGGAAAAAGGGAAACCCCATTAAATTCCAGCACTTGTATATTCCTTGAGGGCCTTGGTCTGAAACACCTTTCAAAAGTTGCCCAGTGTATTAATTTAGGAAAAGAGAGGGACGTTAAATCTAGCCTCCTTTCATTCTCCCTCTTCTGCCTACTGCTGGCTGCACACTTTTAACTCCAAAGTTTGTTTTTCATATAAGTTACCAGTTTTAGAGGAAATGTGCAGTGATGGAAATGACTTCTGTTTCATGATTTAGACATTTTTCTTTTAGATAAAGATATAACTATTAAAAACTATAAAACTTCAAAATAAAAAGAGTAATGATGTCAGAAACCAAATACAGTATGCAAAATTGCCTCCAACCAAATAAAACATATCTCTAAGATTCATACATGGACTGTGACACCAATTTCAACAATGACTAATACTGGTGCAATTTTTCCTCTCCCAGTGCCTTGTATAAAGCTAGTGGGGGGAAATTTGTGCCAGACAGCTTAGAGGATTGGACTACCCATATACAGTATGTTAAAATTAAAAAGAGTTAGAACTTTCTGCTTGGAATAAACCTCAATTATTAATAACTCCATTAGCACCTGACTGAATATGAGGCAGTTTATGAAGACTACGTACACCAGAAGCAAAGGCACATATACAGTTGAAGCATATGTATTTAACTGGGTATACATAAAAAAATGTTGACTGGATCTTCCAGACATTTCCGCAATTTTGATTTAGGCTTTGAGTGGATATGAAATAGCAAAATTTACTGTGTTTGTCAAAGCGAAACAAATGCTATTAGACTGCTCAGGAAATACTTTGGGGTTGCTTTGGTTTGGCAGTGCAAATTGGTGTAAGATTTCAATCTAGGATGGGCTGGGTTTATATTTCTTTTTCCACAGCTCTGTGTCAGCTCTCTGGCTCTGCCAGAACCCAGAGTAACCATACAAATACTTGCATATCCTGCTCTCAGTTTACAGGTACATTTAGTTGGAACTCAATTGCTAAGGAAGTACTTTCTTCTGGGAGGGCCATTTGGCAGAAGGATCAGACGTTCTGTCTAGGAACATATGGCTATATGTATATGACCCATGCACACCTTCGCACAAGTGAATTCTTGTTCTCTCTCTCTCTCTCTCTCTCTCTCTCTCTCTCTCTCTCTCTCTCTCACACACACACACACACACACAAACCAAACAAACACATCACTTTCACAAATGTCATTTAAAGCACACACACCAAAAATCCTGGTAACTAGTTTATTAAGGGTGCTGTGATTTGTAGGTATGTCAAGTGTGTGTTGCAATTTTTACTGGGGTTCAATGTGCATCTGGAAAGGGTTAAATGCTCTGTTTCCCCTCTGTGCTTTTGTAATGTTAGTCCCCTCCCCACTGTTTTTTAAAAAAACAAAACAAAACACAAAACAAAACAAAACATAAAGGCAATGCTATTTAATAGGGAAGATTTGAAGCAATAGAGCTGAATCCTAGAGAGGCAGATCTCTAGTGGTGGTAACTGGCCAGAATAAACCACCTACACCTGGGGGAAATTGCTCATCAATTTCATTTAGTTTAAAAAGCTGGATTGTTTCAGCTCTAGAAAGAAAACTGAAGAAGGAAAACACAAGAGGGGGTATTTTGTGGATGATGTTGTGGATCTGCCCTCTAAAAAGTAAGTAAGCAAAATGTGACTCTTCTAGTGTGGAAGCAGCCACAGACAATGGCTGAGAAATTGATTTACTCTTGATAGAGCCCTAAAACACTAGCTCTCTTGAGGACAGTGTGGCAGCTCTGGGGGAAAAGGGAAATACAGCAAGCTACCTCAATGCTATCCTGTTACTATTGACTTATTTTTCCCTGTTGCAGACCACAAAGGTCCTAAGCAGTGTTCGCCCGCCAAAAAAATATGTTTAGGGGTACTCTCATTTTGACAAAATAAATCACCATTTTATAGTTGAAATTGGGGAAAATAAAGACAACTTTGGGCAATCCTCCCCCCAAAAAGCTGAAAAACTCTGGGCCATCACCCATTTTACTAAATTTGAGGGCCCCCCCCAATAGGGGGTGTCTTATACACTGGGACGTGTTATACACAGGAAAATATGGTAAGTTTAATAATATAATAATTATTATTAATTAATACATGGCTTCCCCCAAAGACTCCTGGGAACTGTAGTTTACTCACAGAGCAGCAATTTCCAACACCCCTTTCCTCCTCTATTATCCAGTGATAGTAGAAACCAGGAAAAACCTGGTCTTTCTTGTGTGCTTACTTGATATTCTTTCTTATAGCTGCTCTCAAAAATATTTTGAAGTTGGAGAAAACCTTGATATCATGCACAAACAAGCTGTTGAAATGTTTTTACTGTATTTGTAAAGATTATCAAAGGACCAAATAGTAGTGTTAGGATTGACGCTTGCAAAAGGACTCAACAGGAATATTACAGCCCTTAAAAACTGGCCCCCAGTTTCCTTGATTCTGTTTGAGGCCGACAAGGCCTGCATTTGGACTAGTGTTTGCTTGTGTTGGAGGTGGGCTGTTAGTCTTCAGCCTGGAAGTAATATCAGCTGCTTTATCTGAGCTTGATGAGCCCCACCTGTGTTTTTAACCCTATGCTAGTTTGTTGTAGGGTCGTCATGTCTGCCCAGTTTTCTCTCCCATACATATGATTCAGACTCCCAGTAAAAGTGACTGAGTGATATACTGGCCAAGTTAAGAGTATAACCATGTCAGTGAAGACAAAGTCAGACTATGCTTGATTCCCTGTCTGTGAGAGTGAAGGTGGTTATTATTTTTTTATGTTGACAGAAGAATGGGGAAAGGTTCAGCCAATCTTTTGGATTTTTTGCTGGCTTGTTGGTATGATGAGTTACTGACTTAGTTTGGAAGATGGACCCCATTGTTTTTGGAGATATATCTCATAATCAGTGTTAATTCAGAGGCGGCAGCGTTTATTCAGTATTTAGTTTTGTTTTTAAATCATGTCCTGCCCTTCAAAAGAACCCCCAGTAATGCTAGTTTATAATGTTCAATTAAAATAATGTTGCACACCATTCCAATCTCAGAGCAGTACGAGATTCCAGGGAATAGGAATGAGAGACAGTGGAGACTATGGTATCTTTATGATATATGATTTATTTACACGTATATATAACTGGAGCCTACAATGGAGAGCCTCATAGCATTAACACCCCAAGAAGGTCTTGCTTCTCCCATAGCCACAGCCTTGGATCCCAGCAGAAATCAGGCAGGGCTCTGTCTCTCAGCTGTCCAGTCTTTCCTTCTAGCTCACACACCTCAACTCTGATCTTTTGTCTTTCTAACTGACAGCAAGTTGAAGTGGGGGCTCACTCATTTGTCCTCAGGCCCAGAGCCATTTCATCTGTTACCTTAACTACCCATACTTCAGCTGTTACTTCACCAGGAAGATGGCCTGACCGTTCCTGATATTTACGTAATCCTTGTTGGATCCAGGAATTAGAATATACAGGCTAACTCCCCTAAAGGTATACAACCTAACTCCCCTAAACTCACAACAATTACATTAAAGTACTAAAAACACAACAATAAAAAATGAAACTGCAGACAATGCAGATTCAGAGCCGAAAGATTTTTAAGAAGCCTGGAGGAAGGGGGGAAGTATTCACCTGGTGCAGAAAAGATAACCAAGTAGGCGCCAAGCAAGCTTCCCTAGGGAGAGAACTTTCCATCTGCAGGCACCATTGGGTAGATGTTGTGCCAAAATAGGGAGGTTAGGATCAGATAGCTAAGAGCTTTTTCTTCTTCTAGGCTGTCTCCCAACCTTCTGCTCCTGTTGAATGCCAAGTCTAGTTCTTACCAAAACAAAAACAAAAAATCCAACCCCCAAAACTACGAACACCTGTGATTTAATTATGGATTAAAAGACTGATTTCTTGTTTTACATACGCCCATCGCTATGGGAAGCATAGGACGTGTTTGTAATATTTAATCTTTATAGGTGGCTATGAGGTTTTGTGATTGATTTTTATTGCATGTTAATGTTTTGTTGCTCTGTTCCGTTGTGTGTCGTGAGCTGCTTTGGGGGGGGGGCATAAAAAAAACCCCTGGATGTGAAATGTCAAGGAACAGTGAGATATGGCTACCTGATAGAGGGAAGGCACTCTGCTTGTGCTTCCAGACATACTTTCCTGATGGTTGCATGTTTAGAAGCTGAACTCTGACATTTTGAACATGTTCTGCTGGAGCTGAGACTGGCTGATATTAACACCTGGAAATATAAATTAAAATGAGATAGCCATCTCTACAGAATAAGTTAAATGCCTTTTATTGGGACCAACCAATGTTTGCAAAGCACTATATAAGCTTCTAGGTAATACAGAACTCTTCCTCGGACTGGATGACCAAGCAGGATTTTTGAAGAGCAAAATTGCATATTTTAAATGTTGGCTGGCTTAGTAGAATAAAATTCCCAGACACAATAACATAACATGTAAAAACCAATCAATTTTCACAAGCCAGCATGTGATACAGTAACTACTAGTTACAGATAGGTAGCCGTGTTGGTCTGCCATAGTCAAAATAAAAAAAATCCTTCCAGTAGCACCTTAAAGACCAACTGGAAGGAATTTTTTTATAGTAACTACTAGGTAATATTACCAAGTTTTCTTCATTCCAGCGTTCTCAGAGATATTAAGTAACTAAATTCTAATTTAATGGAACACCAAAATCTTATTTATGTCTGTCTGCCTAAGGCTGCAATCCTGTATGCAATGTATACACTTGAAGTAAGATCTAGTGAACATGTATAGACATGAATAGGATTGCACTCTAGGTTTGCAAGGGCATCTATCCTGAGACTGGAATAATCCATAGATAAATATAAGCAAGACCTACACTTTGCTTTTGCTTGGAAACATATACCCCTGCCCACCTGACCAATTATCCTTAGAAGAGTTCTGTGCCACTTGAAAGCTTACGTACTGCGTTATGAAGACTGGTAAAAGGTAAAGGTACCCCTGCCCGTACGGGCCAGTCTTGACAGACTCTAGGGTTGTGCGCTCATCTCACTTAAGAGGCCAGGAGCCAGCGCTGTCCGGAGACACTTCCGGGTCATGTGGCCAGCGTGACAAACTGCATCTGGCGAGCCAGCGCAGCACACAGAATGCCGTTTACCTTCCCGCTGGTAAGCGGTCCCTATTTATCTACTTGCACCCGGGGATGCTTTCGAACTGCTAGGTTGGCAGGCGCTGGGACCGAACGACGGGAGCGCACCCCGCCGCATGGATTCGAACTGCCGACCTGACAATCGGCAAGTCCTAGGTGCTGAGGTTTTACCCACAGCGCCACCCGCATCCCCTAGGTAGACTGGTAGAGATTACTAAAAACGTAAAATGTCTGTTATAAATGACTGCACAGTTAGGTGTGTTATGGCTCTTCAAAAAAAAAAAAAAAAAAGGGGCATCTAAGTTCCTAGAACATTCAGAAGTTGTGATGTGAAAATGGGTTTATGGTTGTTGTGTAGAAATAGAATGAAGCAAAATAAATGAGTTAATAAAATAATAACAGTGGTTGCTGAAAACTGCAGATTTGTTTCTCCTTTCCTTCCCCCTCCCCTGCTCTTGCTTGGAAACAGGTTCTAATTAAGGCACCGTTTGTTAGATGAGTTTATTTTCCAATTCCCGAGCCAAAAGACGAGAGAGAGAGAGATGTTACTTCATGGAAAGTGAGGAATAGCAAAAACATTTCTGACTAGAATCCAATATACCTCTCCTCCCTCCTCTTCTTCCAGTTTCTATAACCTCTTCGGCAGTGGTTTTGGAGGCTGTTAATTTAACATGATGGAACAGCAAAGGAAACAGAAAGCCATCAATGTTCGAAGCGACTATGTAGTGTGAATAAAGGTTTGTGTTCCCTGACAGTGGTTCTATCTCCCTATTCATGTGGTAAGCAAACCTCAGATTGGGACTTAATCCCAGCTGTGTAAATCAAAGTGATTTGCTGAAGTGAGTTTATGACCTCAGTTCCTCCTTCAGCTAATTTCCTGAATTTTCCAAATGATCAGATTGGAAGCGGCACTCCTTAAACCACTTGTTTCTGGTTAGCCTGACACCCTGAATCTCTACACCAGCATCTCCACTACACCAATACTTCTTCACACCCTTGGGTGCTACCTCACAACTGGGGCTTCACTCATTTCAATAGCAACTAGCCCCCACCAGAGGGCACTATGTCGACTCAAGAAAATATCCTGTTTTGTTTCCGCTCAAATTCTTCCTGCCAATGGTACCTTAAAGGCGATCCTTTGTCTGGCCTATCATATGAATGGGAAAGTGTGTACTGAAACAGCACAATGTGTTGCTGGTAGAAGGGTGAATTTTAGTGGAGTGGGACAGAGTTGACATGGTCAGGCTCGACTTAGAGATGCCCTGGGCTGAACTGGTTTTGTCACTCTAACAAAATAAGGCCTTTTCCCCTCCATCCACCCAAAATACAGACTGGCATAGCTTTGACACAGCAGGCTACACCTGAACCATGGCAACTTTTCAGGCCTGCCTTGGCACAGAAGATGGGGAACTGGGCAACGCTTGACAGCCAACTGGAACGCAAACTGCTTATATTGCGATTTTTGCCTGGGGGAAAGGCCTGTGTTTTAACTAAATAGCAAATGGGGAGTTTGGTGGGAGGCAGTGCTGCAGATTAGTTCCAGATGTCCCCAGTGACGTATGGATATGTGTGTGCGTCTCTTCTCTTGTTGCATTTGCTTAGCAGCTGTGGCTTGACATTGCTTTCAGTCCAAAGCCAACATCCGTCTGGAGGGGCTTTGGGTATCTCATTCCTTTGCCTGGTTACTTGCAGCACAGAAGTCCCATAGTAGTTCCTCTCCATCTTTCTCCTTTCTCTCTCCTCTCTTCCTGCTCTCTCTCTCACTCTCTCTCCAACCCCCACCCCCACCTCTTACTGCTGGCATCACTACAAGTCTCATTTCCTGCTTGCCAGAACGAAAGTCAAAACTATTCAGGATGCGAATGGAGGGTGTGTGTGTAGCTTTTACTGGCCCACCCTGAGGAGGCTCCCTGTCCACACCCACTGTGTGCCGGGCAGCTTTATATATACAGGTGCAAAGTCTTCCCAGAATGCCGAGTGGCTGCCAAGAGTGCTGTGGAAAATAGTACCAACAATTCTCCTTCTGTAAAGGAGGGAAGACAGAGAGGCTGGGAGCCTAAAGATCAGAAGATGGTGGGCTAGGTCTGGCTTGAAGCCAGACTTTCTCTGGCCTCTAGTGCTTTCTCTGGCCTCTAGTGCTTGGGGGCAAAGGGGAGAACATTCATGTTTTATTATGGACTTGAGGGATGAACCTTAAATTATTTTGTGGGCTCCCACCCCACTGCCATCCCAAAGCATTATATTGTCACAGACCACAGTATAACACAATAAACTGAGAATACCAGTGACTGAAATGTTACGAGGATACAGCAGTGTTGCTGTTTGTATGATACTGTATTGCCCTAGATTGAGGTGGCTGAATGAGCTGTTTGTAAATTATGCTTAATGGATGTTTGCTTTGCAACAAATGGTTAGCTGGGGATTAGTTGTGTTATCTGTATGGGTGGCGGGAATGTTTGAGAGTAAGGTTTGTGTTTTGAAGATGTCTAAGAATGCATTTGTAGCAGGGTATGGGGTGTGTGTGTGTGTGTGTGTGTGTGCACGCGTACGCAACTTCTATTTCATTTATTTTGTTTCTAATGATAATGTTTCTGTGAAGTTTTTTTAAAATTATTATCCATTTTTTATGTTTAAAATAACATTTTGTTATCCCATTAACCATTCTGCTTTAATATAGTATTTTCTATTTGACCTTCATTTTACATGTTTTGATATTTTTAAATATTCTATTTGATGTTTTAAGATAGATTGGAAACTGCTTTGAGCTATTTTTTTAAATATAAAGTGAAATAGAAATGAATTAAATAAATAAAAATAATTTTGTTGAACAGGGAAGGGGGGGAAGGAGACAGAGATTCCATATTTGTTGAAAGGATTCTATGCTAATGATTTATTCTCTCTGTACTAGAAAGCCAGTCTTGCAGTGTACAGTGTTAGGTGCCAGTGGGCTTCCTCCTAAGAAAAATGGCCCCATCATTTCAAAATGGGGGAGGAGGGCATTGACAGGTATTTTTAAAACTTCGGGCACTGGTCTGTGACTTGCCTTAGTACACCCTTCCCCAATCTGATGCCTTCTAGACATGCATCTGGGTGGGAGAAGGCTGGGGAAGTGCTGATTGAGGCTGATGGGAGCTGTAGTCCAAAATGTCTGGAATGCACCAGAAGACTGTCTTAGTACAGGCAGCATACATAGAAAAGCCAGGATCTGTGAATGCCTGGATCTGACACCTATGCAGCCCACCCACACTCCTCATTTGGCAGAGGATTCTTGGCTGCTGCAAGCAATGATTCTGGCTGGCTTGATGGTATGTTTCCACCATCTTCACTGAGCCAAGAAAGATTTATCTTTTCTAGGAATATGGGGTGGTGGGAGGCATGGAAGCCCTGGATGAATCACAGAAGGAATGAAAGGAGCTCAACTCTCCAGACACCATGGATTCAAAGCACAGTAGAAGTAGAAAATTCTACATGAGAAGGAACAGCACATGTGGAATATTATTCTCTTTGCCTGCCCCCACCCTGCAACAGTGTAGGACACTTGAGGAATATAGGAATATGGTTTGGTTGGTTGGTTGGCTGGCTGGCTGGTGGCTTTCTAGACATTTTCCTTTCCTTCTTTTCCCTGCCATTGGAATCAACATTTGTTGATCTTCACTCAACTCCACAACCCAGAGGCAGCAGAGCTTTTCTTTTCTTTATTTTCTGGCTCTTTTAATAACTTTTGGATCAGAAAAATTGTGAGGGGGGAGAGGGTTTTTATTTTATTTTAAAAAAACAACTCGTCCCACAGCACCATAAACCAGATCCAAATTGAATCTCCAGTAAACTACCTGGCCTCTTAGTTGGAATAGCAGCTGTACTAGAGTGAGCCCTTATTTATCAATGGGTTTATAGTACATGCATAAATTCTATCCTGTGTAGTTACTTCCATCAGAAATCACAGTTCAATGCTCATCTCAGATAAGTTAAAGCATCAGAGGCATTCTCTTGGACTTGCTCATTGAGAATGCATTGTCCTCCTTGTGTATATCAAAATAACCTTCAGTTTTGAACCTGTTGTGCAGAAACAGGGAAGTTTTGAGACTGGGAGGATAAGTGTGTGTGTGTGTGTGTGTGTGTGTGTGTGTGTATCCCGCCCTTTTCCCAATCATTAAAACAACAAATCCAGCTCAAAGTTGGGAGTAGATTAAACAATAAAGCAATAAAGAATCATAAAACATTAGTGACAGTGATTACAAAATTATATTGTGAGATTAGAATGACTAAAAGCTTGAGTAAATAACCAGGTTTTAACCTGATGGCTGCATGCCAATGAAGATGATGCCAGGCAGATCTCAGAGGGAGGGTGTTCCACAAGTGGGAGCTTTTCTTAGTTTTGCTGCTGTTTTATTGTGCCCTCTCAACAGGAGAAAAACTATGTGAGTTTGGGACTGTGTCTACCTCAGTGCCCCTTCATTTTTTTTGGTAGAATGTCCATTTTACAGTTGGGAAAAAGAGGAAAGAAGCAGAGAGCTGTTGATTTGCCCTTGTCAGCATTGTTGCATTGAGTATAGATAACCAGTGATGGCAAATATAAAGAAAAGTATTGATGTAGCTTTGGTAGTGAGTGAAGAAGCACATACATAACATCAGTTTCTTATACCGAAAATATTACTGTACAGATTTCCTTGAGAAAGTGGTGTATGGGACCTGCTAACTTGGATGCTTTGTCCTTGCACACTGTTTCTCCATAAGGAAGAAGACTGCCTGTGAAATGCTACCCCTGAATTTTGAGCTACAATACAAGTGAGTCTGGTTAATAATTGCAGCCCAAAATAGGCAAAGCACTTAAAATACTCAGAATACCCCTTAAGTGCCAATGGAGAGCTCAGTCACAATATCAGAAAAAAGATTGGAATGGCAATTCTTTTCTCGCCCCATATTTTACTTCCAAGGTGGAAACTGTTGGAGTATATTGCAACAGAGTGAAGAAATAGCCTGAGACTGCTGGTTAAAATAATAAAAAGTAAGGTTTATTTTTATATGCCTGTTGTATTTGTCCATGGAGTTTTCTTAGCAGGGACACTGGAGTGGCTTGCCAGTTCCTGCTCCAGGTGGATCATGTTTAGTCAAAACTCTCCACTATGACCTATCCATCTTGGGTGGCATAGCTCATAGCTTCTCTGAGTTGTTCAAGCCCCTTCGCCACAACAAGGCTGAAGAATTGATGCTTTGGTATTATGGTGCTGGAGGAGACTCTTGACTGCAAGAATATCAAATTTCTGAAGGAAATCAGCCCTGAGTGTTCACTAGAAGGACAGATCCTGAATCTGAGGCTCCAATACTTCGGCCGCATCATGAGAAGAGAAGCCTCCCTGGAAAAGACCCTGATGCTGGGAAAGATTGAGGGCACAAGGAGAAGGGGACGACAGAGGACGAGATGGCTGGACTGTGTTCTCGAAGCTACCAGCATGAGTTTGACCAAACTGCGGGAGGCAGTGGAAGACAGGAGTGCCTGGTGTGCTCTGGTCCATGGGGTCACAAAGAGTCGGACATGACTAAACGACTAAACAACAACAACAAGGTTTATTACTCTTGACAAACAAAGCTATTCTGAATTTAGGCTTACATGTAGTCATTGGGGAGTCATCGGGTTCAGAGAACCAGCACTAACACTGAAGGAGGCGAAGGAGGCAACTAAAGTTTGAGAAACAACCTACATATCAGCAAGTAATTACTGAACAAGAAATCAGCAAGGGAAGAATAGATTGCCTTTCTATCAGGCACCCCCCCCCACCCACTGGTACAGGCAACTTATTAGACACATTGTTGCTTTACTCCCAACAGAAACAACCTTGGTACTGTCCAAACTCCTGCAGTTAATTAATGGCAAGAACAAGCATCAGTTCTTGCTTGTTTGGGAATATGAGCATTGGGTGGAATTTGGCATCACACCAATACAATAGTTGTGTCAGTGCAAGCATTTCTACTTGCCAGATGAAATGATGGGCATTTCCATTTGCTGTTCTGGGAGTTCTCAGAGTGGATTTGCTGGAGGTGCAGGGAGGAAAGCCCTGTTGCACTAGCAGCAGTCTTGCATTGGCTTCCAGTAGCGCACCAGGGTGGTTGAATGTGGACCACTGTGTGATGGGTGGGCACTATAAGGGTGCGTGAGAAAGATTTATTTGTATATAAAACGATGAGAAAGAATCTCCAAGGCTGCAATCCTGTACCCACTTACCTGGGAGTAAGTCCTTTTGAATTCAGTGGGGCTTATTTATGAATAGTTGTATATTGGATTGGATTGCTAGTCAGGTGCTGGTAGGCTTCAGGCTTGTGGGATCTGCTAGAACACCAAGTTCTACCAAACAGAAACACAAGCAATCTGGTGGCTTGGGTTGGAGCCAATTGACTCACAAAATGTAGACTGGAATGACCCGTTTATACAGGTACAGATCTACATATCAGTTTATTTCTAATTTAGGGAGGAAAAGCCTTCTGTTAAACAACAGAGTTGGAAGTCCATGCTAATCTAACTACAGATCGACCTGCCCATTCCTGACAGTGCCACCTTTTGGCAGCCTTTGAGTTATGATAATGCATATTTTCCTCACCAGCTTCAGAAAAGGGAAGTTGTGTGAGAGCGCTTTACCGTGAGGTCAAAGCAATTTGCCTGTCTTTTCTTTTTTCACATTCAAGCTCGAAATCATAGAAAATGATGGGATTTTTGTTGTTGTCTTTAATAAATAAAAGCAAGTTATTCTCTCTGATGACGGATGAAAAGGTGACAGGCTGTCTCCCTGGATGCTATTGCAGCTTCCCAAAATAACTCCAATCCTCAGCTAAATGAATGCTGCTAGACAACTCATGGAAAGTGTGTTGGCATTGGCTGAACCCGCCACTCGCAAGAAGTGGCTGCTTCATCTCCCAAGTGTTGCTGCCCAGTTGTGCTATTTTTAAAACAGGGAAAGCTCCTATCTGCGAATGGGACAATAGATGCAGCTGAAGGAGATGAGGGTGAGGGCCTCTGTGTGGGTTTCACTTTCTTTTAATAACGTGTGAAACAAACCCCCCACTTGGTTACAAAGCCTGGATACCCGGCAGCCCTGCTGCAGTATCCAGAATCAGAATGCTAACAGCAGCAACCCACAGCATCCTCCCTGGTTTCTTTGGAATCATGCCCATGTCAGTGCACAGAGGCTGCCGTGGGTGCCTTGCTTAATCAGAGCAAAAGATATTGGTGGCAAAGTGGAACAGAAATTTTAGGTAACAAATTCCAATAGCCCCGATAGGAGGGAGCGGGAAGTGTGTGTAGAGGAGATGAGTTGTAGAAAAGTTTGAAAATGAAAATAAATGAAATATGAAATCAGCAAAATTGTGTATTAAGTGTGTGTGTGTGTGTGTGTGTGTGTGCGCGCGCGCTGAACTTGCAACTGAGCTGTACCATCACACGATCAAATTTGGACTTGTGTCTGAATGGAGAGCCTGCCTAAATGTGCATTTATTAAACCTGCTTTCCTGCTATATCTCACAGGCTGTGGGGATCATGAGAGACATATTTTTTCAATGAACAAGATACAAGTGTGTTATTGCTTAATGGGAAAGTTTAGGGATTACTTAAACTGAAAACATGTGACCTCCCCATGGCGGACAAGCTCTTCTTACTTCTTGCCAACTTCCCCTTGGCTCTTTGCTTCCTCCACCTCTGATGCTATTGGGTAACTTGCTCTGATGGCATGGATAGCGCTTGGCACATTGAGGTGTAATGGCTCAACAAGGAGCCAATACCAGCTGTGGCCTCTTAGGTCAACAATGAAGGCATGAGTTTAAATCCCAGGCCATAGGGAAAGACTAATTTTTGTTGGTGGGATTTAAACTCATGCCTCCATTTTTGGCCTAAGAAGCCACACCTGGCATTGGTTCCTTGATGACTCTCTTCTTAGGAAGGCTGATGGCCAGGTCCTCTTCCCACTTTGAACAGCAGGTAGGGAGCAGCACTTTTGAATCTACGTACGTCCCTTCCTGCACTTATAGTGATAGCTGTGATGCTTTTGGGCTTCATGTACGGAAGAGCTGAGAGGAACTGTCAGGACAATTTGTGAAATTCTTTTCCTTCCTTGGAAGTTGCATGTAGGAGGGTTAAAGGCACAATAAGATTTCCATGTGCCCTTAAGTGTATTTCTTAACCAATTATTTATTGATGAGCAGAAACATCTTTTGAAGCTGCATCTAGGGGTTACATAACACCATCAGCAGATCACTTGCTAAAGAATTGCTATCACGCAACAGACTTTGGCTCTGTCATCTCTAGAGTCTTTGTTTCTCTTATTTACCAGTTAGGCAAATTGGATAAAGGAGGTGCTATGTGTTAGAATGGGACACGGGTGGCGCTGTGGGTTAAACCACAGAGCCTAAGACTTGCCGATCAGAAGGTTGGTGGTTCGAATCCTCGCGACGGGGTGAGCTCCCGTTGCTCGGTCCCAGCTCCTGCCCACCTAGCAGTTCGAAAGCACGTCAAAGTGCAAGTATATAAATAGGTACCGCTCCGGCGGGAAGGTAAATGGCATTTCCATGTGCTGTTCTGGTTCACCAGAAGCAGCTTAGTCATGCTGGCCACATGACCCGGAAGCTGTACGACGGCTCCCTCGGCCAATAAAGCGAGGTAAGCGCCGCAACCCCAGAGTCGGCCACGACTGGACCTAATGGTCAGGGGTCCCTTTACCTTTACCTATGTGTTAGAAAAGCCACATCAGGCTTCATGGGCACTTCTCAGGAAGTGAGGGAGCTGTGTCCCTAATTCTTATAGAATCATTGATAAAGGTATTTTTAACACAAATATGTAAGAATTGTCAGAGGACCCACCACTCTCACAAGATTTTTTTTACTGTTGTGTTTTTGCAAATGAAGAAATGAATCTAAGAGAAAGTGACTTCTAAATTTTTCACAGTTGATTCAAGTTTCCATTTTAGAACAAGGACAGACAGTTCCATTTATATGCTTATGGTATAAATAGCCCTTGAAATTGTGAATGAACCCAGTAAAACCAAGAGGAGCAAGAGCAGCCTTTCATGTGCTGCTAACACTTGCCTGAAACAATAACAATGGGCTGTTTACAGTACTTGAAATAATCACAACTAACATGGGACAAAATAGTTGATAAAGGACCACAGGATGCCAGCTCCTTATCACAAGTCCAGTGAATTTTGCTTATCCTGGGTAATTGGGCAACATTTCCCCTGCAAGTATGGGTTGCTAGTAGTGAACTGAGTAGAGGCGTAGATGTATTTGTTTTGTAGTTATGGAGGTGGCTACAAGATGAGGCACTGGCCTGGCTTGTACTTAAGACATGGCTAGCTGTTGACTTACAAACCATGGTTTGTTTGGTATTTTGACTAAGCCCAACAACCTTGCTTAACTAAGTTGCTTTGGCATCCCACCCAGGTGCTTGTCAAGGTACAAAAGTACAAGGCAAGAGCAGATGGAAAGCAAACCAAGCTTTAAGGAAACAAATCATTGCTAGTTTGCTTGTCTGTGAAACAACCTGTGATTTGTTGAACAAGCCATGTTTGCAACAAACCGTGGCTTAGCATTTTGTGTGAATGGAGCTCTCTGAACTAGTAGAGGCTGCTAGACCTGATGGATTAAGAGTCTTATTTACTGGCAAGATACCTCAGGAATTCTGCCAGTGATGTTTGACCACTGCAGGGACAGGATTAGGTTTCAGATGGGAATGGAAGTACAAGTGAGCAAACCCAAGGTTTTCATGCTCTTGCGTTATGTCCAAATAGGAACTGCCTGAATATAAACTCAATCAGAACTGGTTAGTAGTTCTTCCTTTAGAGGATTCTCTTGTGCTTCAGGTTCAAGGTAGCAGAGAGATTTTAATTTGGAGTTTTGGGGATGGGGTTAGGTTCAATTTAGTTCAACATTTTGCATTTGTCGTCCTAACATGTTAAAACTCCTTCAATTTTGCTTCTATCTGCCATAGTTAGTCTTTTAGAGATTTCAAGAAGCCAAAGTGGAAAAAGCACCAGGTCTTTGCCCTTTCTGTGAGAAGACATCTGAAGCATGCGTCATTTTGGAGTGTGACAGTATGCATGGAAATTTCCAAACACCACCCTCTCTTTGCCCCCCTTCCCCATTTCCCCTGCAGTGCTTTCATAACTCAGATGTCAAAGCCCTGAATATTATTAGTCAATTAGTGACTGACACATTTCCTGTAATGCTACCTCATTAGTCAGGCCAGGGAACCAGTGCAAAGGACCCAGCTAAAAGTATACCAAATGCCTAGGTTTTTGTGAGGAAGGGGCATGGAAGGCTCAAAGAGCATGGTGGACATTTTTTTTATCCATCCTAGGCAAGTGTGAAAACCTGTGTTCTAAACCTTAAGTTTAACTTGCTAGTGCTAAGGGGAATGTATTATGGGGGACACTGACAATATTTTCTTGCCTAGCTTCTAGCAAGATTAAAGCAGAAGGACATTTATCAAGGGCCACCACAAAGGATACTTGATTTTGATCAGTGGAAGGCTATGAATTTAATGCAACCAAGCGCCCATGTGAACACAAGTACTATCCATTTTATGAAATGGATCCAAATAAATAAGGGGGAAGAGGGAAAAGCCTTGTGATGTGTGGAACATCCAAAAAATCCCCTCAGACAAGGGGAACAAGTGAACGAGTAATGGTAAATTGCATAAAATCAGTTTCCAAGACTGATCAATTTTTTGCACTGTTGAAAGTCGAAAGTTGGTACCTCTTTAATATTCCCACAAAAATGAACTGGAAGTGTGAGCACTAAACTGGGACAATCCGTGACAGACCATGGAATTAGGGATGGATTGCACAAGCTCAGCCATTAGTCACAGTCTCTGTCATGACAGGATTGGGTGATGCAGTTTCAGGTGTGAAAAGAGGTTTGGGAACGGCAGGGGTGGTCCTAAATGCAGTGATTTACTTGCTTCCATAGAAATTGGTGACAAGCATTCTCTTGCATGGACCTAGTGCTGGGGTAAAGGACCTAGTGCTGGGGTAAAGACCAAGCCTATCTCTGTTTTGGCCTCCCTCAAATTATAGATTCTGGACTTTATCACAGGGAACTCTCTGGGAGCCACTGAGGGAACTTCCAGATTGGCACTAATTTTGATTTGGATTCAATCACTTAGCGGCAAATGCATTTTGCACAATTGTAGTGGATTTGGACATCTTGTGGAACAAACTGCTTCCTCCATAGATTGGAGTTTTTGCATTAAGGAAAGTGACAGGGACATGCACTGAAAAGTGTGGAATAACACTTAGTTTGACACAACTTCATGTAACCTGCCTGCAAACAAATCGGGATGAACGGATTGTCTGGGTGTGACTGGAGATGCTGATTCTGCCTTTGTTGTACAGATAGCCCATTCTGTGTTCTACTTCTTGGTTATGCTAGGCTGTAATGTGATGAAACCCAAGGCATGGAATATGGGGCATTAGCGAAGGGAGATGAAGAGAGGGAGGCCTAGCTTGAAGCAGCAGTGGGCTGAAGGTTGCAACTGAAAGACACTGCTGAAACGGACTCTTACTGCACTAGGACCACAATATAAACACCTCACTTAGGTTTGAGTGGGTCTTCAGAATGAGATCCTTTACTGCATCTCTCCCACTCACAGCATCTTGGCATGCAGAGGACAATGTCAACAGTGGTGGCAGCGCTCCTTCGCTGAGTGCCAACTTCCAAGCAGCTGCTATTGCAATTGTGCACAATGCTCCAAAGCAGTGAAGTGTCACTGTGGGACATTGTGGGCAATTATAATGGCAGCCACCCAGCATCCATCAGAATGCCAGGAAAGGTTCCCTGGGGTAGCAGTGTTGGCAATGATGAGCCTTTGGTACTTGTCCAAGGAAAGAATGTCACCTCCTGTTGCCAGGCATAACCAAACTTTTTTGTGTACAGAAACGCAGCAATGGAGGGACCTGGCCCTTCAAGGACTATTACTGGCTCCACCCCGAGCATGCAGCTTCCACTTTTCTTTTTTTTAAAAGTCAAATATAAGGTAAAGTGTGCAAGCAGTGTTCTTCATGATTGCAGAAGGATAGCTGCTCTCCTGCCTGCCTGTGTTCTGGCCAATGAGTACAAATTTGCTGGGATAATAAGAAAACGACTAAGCATTGTTTTGAAAGTACATTATCTACCATTCAACATACAATGTAACTTAATAATTTTAAACATATTGGGCTTTGTATGCAGGCTTTGGCTCTTTTGTATTGATAAAATTGCCAACATCATGTACTCATGGGACCCCTGTGCAGTGGAGCAGGAATGTAGACACTCACAGCTCTGGTACTTTTTTGCAGCAGGAGCAGTAGTGTTGTCTGCAGCAGCTGCATTTGCCAGTGTTGCAAGTCTGGAGTGGGGTAGGTTGATTGTAATACAGGATAGGACATCCTGTATTCATTAATTTATCTGGCAACCGCCTTTCCTGTGCTAACACAATTATCCTGATATTGATTATAAACAGTCCATAAAGAGCCTTACTAGCATGTGTATTACACGGAACATTAATTGTACTACTGCTACTTCTACTACTACTCATAATAATGTGGTTTACATTTATATTCCACCTTACTTCCATTGATGGCATACCTGGTTGTGGATTCCTCCATTTTATCACCACCACCACCACCATCATAACCCTGTGAGCAAGGTTGGGCCTAGGGCTGGCTGTGACTGACCAGTGAACTGACTGATCAGGGCTATAAACCAAAATCTCCCCAGCCAAAGTCCAACATGTGAACCACTACACTACTGTCTCCCAGCTCCTATCTGATACTAATAATTTGGGTATTTTCCTATGTTCTGCTGCTTTTTGGATTTATGTATTTGGATCATCACAGTTGCCTGCATGTTTGGACTTGCCTTTGGGCTATCATGATGACCTCACACACTTCAAAATTTACCACTGCAAAATTGTCCCTCAGCACAACATTTCTGATCATGGGCTTATTTTTACCTTTAAGTCACAGCTCCCCATTCCATTTAACTTTTCTTCTTATTGCCTCAATTAACTTTTTGCTTTGTATATGGTATTTCCTTTATTAACAAATATATAGGTCCCTATGATACCCCTCCTATGTTTTCCAAGTGAAATACCTGCTCTGCACGGAAGTGACAACGGAAGTTACT